>NC_136816.1:43216815-43647319 GCF_951394365.1 Tetrao urogallus
CTGTCTGGACACTTTCCCATGCAACCTGCTATAGGGAACCTGCTTTTAGCAAGGGCAGGGTTGAACACAAATCTCAAGACGACCCTTCCAACCTTTATAATTCTCTGAGATTCTTCCTTCCATATTCACAGAATCACAGAATTGTAGGGGTTGGAAGGGACCTCTGGAGATCATCGTGTCCAACCCCACACAAAGTGCAGATGCGTTACAATATAAAGCTGAGGGAAGCTTAAATCAAAGACAAAAATCACACAAAATATCCCTAGGAAGTGTTACAGTATGTATGATTTGAACAAGAATTCAGAGAAAGCTTTTTATTTCTGCTGTCTTATATTAATAGTTCATTAATAACTGCTTTTGAACAAAAAAACATGTATTTTATCAACTACAACTTTTATGAAAGGCACTGCCTTTAGAAGTATTTTGAAGTTTCTCAGCAACAGAAGTGAAACAACTTTTGAGTTCTACCCTGTAAAGCGACCCTCTAACTCAAAAGCTTTAAGCTCATACTTATTTACTAAGCCAGCTAGTTACAGTGCACAAAGAACATGACAGAAAAAGGTTTTTCACTATCCTTCCACCTATGTGTAGCAGAAAGCGTATAGAAACAGGGAGAATTTGTCTTACGTTCCACTTATCAATGCAATCCTCAAAATTCCCCTACCTGAGGAAGTGGTCCACAGTCTGACTGCCTATCTCAAGTTTATATTCAAGCATTTTTGTTCTTTCTGCCTATGTGTGAGTAAGACTTAAACCCGACCTCTTCAACCTCAGCAAATACAGAATCATTCTGGCATTTCATATCAGTGCCCCAGACACGAGACAGGAACTCCCTTTCTATGCAAGTTATGTCTTCTGCAATCAAAGAAGAATTCCTGTACATCAGATGGCCATTACAAATCTCTTTAGACAACTAAACCTCTTCATATAATGACTATAATGGCATGACACAGCTTTAATGCATCATATCTGCTTCTTCTGACTTATACAGTCTCGGGGATTGAGAACGTTAACCACAGAAAGCTGAACCATAGTACCAGACTAAGACGACTCAGAAGTAAAACTCACCGTTTAGCTTCATGATCAACATGGCTGACTGGAGAAGACAAATTCATTATGTCAGTCATTATGTCAGTAGCTTTTTAAGTCTGTGAGGTCCTTGGAATTAAGATCATCTTCAACAACAATATTTTTTTTTTCTAAGTTTTAAGTTGAGAAGCTTCAAAGTTTCCTCTTTTCCATAAAATAAAGACATTAAAACCTGTAACACAGAGGCATAATTGTTTAGTTGGTTACATAAGCTGTCAAAACACTTTAATGAACAGCATTACTGCAGCACCATCTGAACAATTACCATCAATTGTAATTCGACAACTGTTTTATTCAGTAAACATCTGCACTGTTAGTCCTCTGAGCCTGAAAGGTTTAGATTAAAACAAAATTGTAGAAAATCCAGTATCAGTTTTCAGATAGATGCCAACACAAAATGCGTTGTCTGCACAGATTGTATCTGTCACCACAGCCTTCACTCTTAAGAGGATTGCAAACTTGATTTCTCTTCAAAATAATTCTAGGGGAGATTAACCCTGTATTTTGTTGGACTTTGTTTTGGAGATTTGTCCGTTTGCTTTTTACTTTCTTTTTTTTTCTTTTAAGTCAACAATCAAGTGTCAGTGCAGAGAACGACAATCAAGTGTCAGTGCAGAGAACGACACAACTCGCCTTCTATTTCATAGATCCGCTACTTCTTACTCAACAGTATTTCTCCTGCATGAGATGCATCAGCAATATCAGAGAGCACAAAGGAGGAGAACCAAACTCTTTACTATAAATTTCATAATTCAGTATCAGCAATAGGAAAAAAAAAAATCAGTATCAACTGCATTTTTATGACACAGACTGTGTATACATATATCTATATCTACACACATATGCACACATGTGTATCTATCTATCTATATATTTACTTCAGGCTGAGTAGCAAACTCATAATTTATGAGCTCCTTTAATCAGTTAAGACGAGCACACAAGAGGAACACACAACATTCCGCACTCAGGTTAACGAGGCAAGGAGCTCCGCAGCTCAGCTCCCCGGCACAAGGCACTCCTCCGTGACTGCCCCCGCTAGCAGCACGCAGCGTTTCCCTGCTGACACGCGCGCCCGTACCGCAGCTCCAACAGGCCGTGGCCGACAGACCCTCACCGCGACGGACTCAAAGCCAACAAGAAATGCCCCAAAGGAGCGACGGTTCGGTCGAACGCGACCGCCACGAGAGGTGTCCCGGGAGCGTGGCCGCCGCCCGCTCTCCCGCCCGCCTCCCGGCCGGCCGCCGCCAAGCTGAACACCAGCCCGGAGCGGCGCCGCACCGCAGAGAAACCCCGTTCCGCCGTACCCGATCCGGCCCGCCCTAGCTCATCTCGTACCCTCGCACCTCTCCGGGCCGCTCGGCGGTTAGAGTCCGGCTAGAAGAACGCGGACCCACCCGCCCCGCACGCCCGCGCGCCGGGACTCTCCGATTGCCGCTTCCTGTTGCGGCGGCTCCGCCCGAGTCTGGAACGCAGTGCGTGGAAACGCTGTGCCCGGCCAACGCCGGCGCGAGGGAGCCGCGCATGCTCCCCCTCGAGCTCGCGCCCCGGCCGCCCTCAGGCGAGTCGGGCGCTGGCTGCGGCGCGTTTGCAGCGCCCGCTTCCCGCCGCGGCGGACGAACCTGAAATGGCAAAGTGATGCATATCTGAAGCACCTTCCTAGTTCCTTGCTCCCACAATCTTAAAGTGTATCCACTTACAAGCTTGCTCTGGTAGCAAGGAATTAGAAGAGTGCTTTGGATATATATTATTTTCCTATTTATGTGACTTGAATTTCCACGGACCCGGGGAAGTCTGGGTCCCGCTGAGCAGGATTGTATCGGAGCTTTCCCATTCCTCAGTCGTCTAACAGAATGTTGACCTGCATCTGAAGAAAACATGAATTCTATGAAAAATGTATCATGATGTCCACAGATTACCAGACAATCTGAATGGAGAACATAACCCACAGAAGACCTGGTTAATCTTGAAAAACAGATAGTCCAAATATGGGCAGATTATTTGAAAATACACAGCGCGAGCTGTCACAGTCACGATTTTCCTCACGTTTGTGTGGAACTTCCTGTGCTCCAGTTAATGCCTGCTGCCCCTGATTCTGTGTCTAAAAAAGCCTGGTCCCATCCTCTTGAAATTCTCCCTTCAGATATTTGTGTGTGTTGCTGACATCCACTCTCAGTCTTCTCCAGAGTCTTAGAATCACATAATCATTAAAGTGGAAAAAAACCTCAAAGATCATCTAGTCCAACCATCAGCCCATAACCACCACTCCCACTAAACCATCCTGCTGGGTGCTGATTCAGGTTGCAGCTTGACATTTCCTCCCAGCTTGTTGTCAGCTTCCTGAGGGTGGACTCAATCTCTTTATCCGGCTTGTCAATGAAGATATTAAGTGGGACTGGCCCCAGTACTAATCCCTGAGGATCACCACTAGTGACCAGTTGCCAGCTGGATTTAACTCAGTTCACCACCACTCTCTGGGCTTGACCATGCAGCCAGTTTTTCACCTGTGAACAGAAAACATGTCAAGCCATGAGCTACCAGCTTCTCCAGGAGAATGCTGTGGGAGACAGTCAGATGTTGAACAGATCCAGGTCTCTCAGTATTTCCTCAGAAAAGAAATGATCTGGGAACCTGATTATCTTTGTGGCCTTTTGCTGGACTGTCTTCAGTAGTTCCCTGTCTTGAATGGACGAGCCCAGGAATAGACACAGTGCTCCCGATATGGCCTCAGAACAAGTCACTGAAGAGGCAACATAGATCAGTGGATAGGGCATAGAATGGGCTCTCTCAATCTGCTGGCCACATTCTTTCTAAGAACATGACCGTCTTGGCTACCAGAGCAAACTGATCATTCATGGTCAACCTGTGTCCACCAGGACAACTAGGTCCTCCACAGAACTCCTTTTCATGATATTCTAGCAAACCACCAGATTGGTCAAGAATGATTTCCTCTTGGTGAATACATGATGACTGCTCCTGATAATTCTCTTTGCTTGCACTTGCTTGGAGATAGCATCCAAAATAAGTTGTTCCATCAACTTCCCAGGGATGGGGGTGAGGCTGACTGGCCTGTAGTTTCCCAGGTCCTTCTTGCTTTTTTAGAAGACTGGAGTGACACTGGCTTTCCTCCAGTCCTCAGGCACCTCTCTTGTTCCCCATGACTATCAGAGATGATAGAGAGTGGAATCACTCCATCACTTTTGCTTGCTCTATCAGTATGCATGTGTGCATCCTGTCAGGGCCCATAGATTTGTGTGTATCCAGTTTGCCTAGATAATCTCTGATCAGATCTTCTTCCACCAAGGGGAATTCTTTCTTTCCTCACACTCTCTTATCTACAGAGTCTGGGGTTCCTGCAGGGCAGTCTTAGCAGTAAACACTGAAGAAAAAAAGGCATTCAGTAGCTCCACCTTCTTGGAATCCTGCATTACCAGGGCACTCACTTCATTCAGTGGCAGGCCCAGCTTTTCCCTAGTCTTTATTTTGACCTCCCTTACCAGATTTGATTTCATGTGGGCTGAAGCCTTCCTTGTTGCATTCCAGGTAGTCCTAGTACAGCACTTCTGTATTCCTTCCAAGTAGGCAGACTGTCTTTCCACAGTTCATAAACTTCCTTCTCCCACAATCACAGTCTAGAACATGTCACTGAAGAAACTACATAGACCAATGGATAGGGCACAGAATGGGCTTACAAACACAGTTATCCTCATTACAATTCTTATAGAAGGGATTCCATCACTTTACTGTAGTCCATGTTAATCTTAAGTACCAGTGTAGATATCCATGAAGATGAGCTGTACAAGGTTCAGGCAGCTCTGCAGAGCTGTATAGGTGCCATTTTTCTTCGGTACTGGAAACAGAGGACTGATCAGTTCCATCACCAGTACTGTCTGCTCTCTTAGCACTACAGAGAGCTGTGCAGTATTATCTATTCTGAAGATTTGGGTTGTATTTGTTCTGGTAACCCAGTCTCCAGATTTGGTGTGACTTTAACTCAGTCTGCTGGATCTAAGTGCTTGAAGTTCTGGAAGAAGGAAGAGAATAAATACATCAGTATAGTTCTGACCTTAGCAGAACAGGGAGCAACAACTTGCTTCACTTGCAGGCCGGATGCCAGCCTGCTGCTTTGCAAAGCAGCAAACCGACACTTGCAGGAAATCATTTGGAAGCAATGTTTTAAACAGATGATTCAAACTACAAGCTCAAGAAATGCCACTGTTCACAGGAAGAACTGAACTGTTTTTCAACTCTGAAGCTTATTCATAGCTTGCAGTTATTTATCACCTACCAGGGTACTAAGTTCTTACTTTAGCAGGCAGCAGGTCTGGTGGAAGAGCCACAGATTCTATCTTTCAAAAGGAAACCATTTGCTAAAAATTGGTGATCCACTCTTCTTACAGTCTAATAGCATCGGTATGGTATGCTACTATCTTCCAACACAGTATCTTCATTGCAAAATACACATATTTTGTTGTTGTAAGTTGTTTTGAACAATTTGTCTGCAGCTTCTGTTTACTCAACACACTGCTCTGTATTTGAAGTTTAGCTTCAGTCTATGTACTTAACAACGTACTAATGAGCCTGATCACTGGCAAAATATTGTGGAAACTTTTTGTTTTGCTCTTAACACTGTATTCATTTTCTTTTTAAAAATGCAATGGTCTCAGTAGTCTCTTTTGAAGATCACCTTACTTACAGATGATGAAGCCAGAATCACAGAATCCTAGGGTTTGGGAAGGACCTATTGGGGATCATCTAGTCCACCCCTGCTAAAGCAGGTTCCCTAGACAGGTTTTGAATATCTCCAGAGGAGGAGATTGCACAGCTTGTTTCAGTGTTCTGTCACCATCAGAGTCAAAAAGTTCTTTCTCACATTCAAATCATCTGGAATTGCTTTTTAATTAGGAAAAATCAAAATATTTTCAGCAGCCCATCTGTCATCCAAAATAAAATCACTGAATCACACAGAGGAAGGCTTCTGATTCCTCAGAATTGACATTTTCAGAAGACCCCTTCCAAAAGCTTAGAAAATTGGAATATCTAAAACAAATTCTGAAAACATTGCCTGAAAACTAAGATGTGAATTTGTTTAATCTGATATGGAAGATGAACATAATTATATGATTAAACAGAACAACGACTGAGCCAAGGGAATTTCTGCAGATTGTCAGCTCTTGCATAGTAAAATACTAATATATGCATTTATTTTTTCTTCAGTAGGTAGCCAACACTTTATAACTTAGGAAAAAAACAGTAAACTTTAACTACTGCTGAAATATGCATGAGCTCAAGCACCAAACCAAATAATTCTCTACCTACCAAGGCAGATGCAATTTTGCATCTGTACTTGTACCTTCAGCTGAACAATTCCAGATGTACAGCCTACCTTGTTTGTAAACAGCTGCTGCCCCATATGATAATCTATTTTCCCAGCGGAGGAGTTTCTCTGTCAGGTGTGTTGACTGCCTTCTATTTTCTGATAAACTCATGTCCAGCTCTGTGGGAACTTTGTATTTATGTCAGAGATACAAGCAGTCAAGAAAATCAACCAAATTTGAATCCTATAAGCCAATGGAAAACTGCAGTTTCTATCTGTGCAACTGAATAGGAGTGAAGTTTTACTGTTAACATTTGTAATTGACCTTTCTGAATAAACCAGGAGAGCCTAGAATGCAGCAGGACTTCTTCAGTAGCAACTGCAGTTGTCGTCTTTTTTTGGGGGAGGGGGTCTCAATTGAGTTTCAGTAACAAAACTAAAAGCAGGATGACAGCTCTTCTCAAGAGGACTTCCCCTCCCACAACAGTGTGATGGGCAGAGCCTGCAGAAACCTAGCCTGTACAACTGTGCCTCAGGTCTTTTATCGAGAGTGGCACAAAATGGCTATGTCTGTCACTGATAGATAGCATAATCATGGGAAGACTGAAAAGTCATGGCATGTACTACCCGTTCCATGCAGCCCGTTCCCCCAGCTCTGGCAGCCCATCAGCACCAACGTGCTGAACTGTGACTTTCTGAGTGTGACCACAAGGTATAGTCAAACGCACGTGTGAGCTGACGGATCTCGTAACTCTGAATACAGAGAAGGGCCAGACCCAACTAGACCGATAGTAAGGAAGAATCTATTTAATAAGCTGATTCAGCGGTGGCTGAAACGGTGTGAGAGGACCGTTTCGCGCTGACAGGCAAACAAGCCGGGTGCGGCCGGAGGAGGTTGCGGGTGCGCTGGGGAGAGCCGACAGCTCCGGGCAGGGCAGGTGAGGGCTGCGAACCGCCAGGAAGCGGCGTGCCGTAAGGGCACTGCGCGGTGACAGACAAACACAAAAGACGTATTTGGGACAACCACGTTTCCATTACTCGGACGAGGATGGCGGTAATTAATTGCTCCTTTCTTGTAAAGGGGCGAAATTATCGGCCGGGCAGAGCCCGAGGACAAGTCAGTGGACCTTAAGCGGAGGTCCAGGAGTCTGAGCGCTGCAGAGCGAGATGCCGCGGCCGCTGGAAGAGCGCGACCTCGCCGCCCTCCTTCCCCATCCCTTCCCGCCGCTACAGCCGCAAGACCGCACCGCCGTTCTCTCCTCCCCCGCCCGGCAGCGCCGCGGCGGCCACGCCCCCAGCGAACGCAGGAACGAGCCACTCGCAGCACTGAGGGGGGTAGGGGACGGGACGGAGCGGACCGGCGGGCTCCCTCGTCTCCCCGGTACGCGCCGTCGGCGATCTCCCGGCAGCCGCCCCCACCGCCTCTCGGGCGGGCGGACGCGAGAAGCCCAGTGGTCGCCCGCCGGCCGCGCCGCGCCCGCCCCCCGCCGCGCCGCGCAGGTGGTACCGCCGCGCCGGGCGGGAGGAAGAGGAGCGCGGCGGCGCCGGCTGCGGGTGGAGGTGGGCTGCGGGGCGGGCGCTGGCGCAGGGGGGAGAGAGGCGCTAGAGCGCCGCGAACGAGAGGCAGAGCCTGGCCTGAGCCCGCTTCGGCGGCTGCGCACCTTCGAGGGGGTCGGGCGGTGCGGCCGTGTGGCGGGAGTCGTGAGGGCGGAGACTGGGTCTGCGCGTGGCCCACGCGGCGTCGGTGCCGCGGGCGGCGTTTGCGGCCGTTGGACTCGGCGCAGGACCCCGCGAGCGCGGTGCCGCTTCCCGCCCTTCGCATCCTCCCGCGGCGTGTTCGTGTCGGCGGCGGGGCTCTCGGACGCAGCGCCCTACCCCGCGGCCCGGTCCCTGCTCGCGGCGAGACGACGGACGGCCTGCACGGCGGTGAGACAACATGAGCCGAGATTTTAAACCCGGGGACCTCATCTTTGCCAAGATGAAAGGTTATCCGCATTGGCCGGCCAGGGTAAGTCCCCTCGGTCCCCTCTCCCGCGGAGGATGCGTCCCTTCCCCCCGCCTCTCCTCCTCGTCCCGCCGTCCCCGCGCCGCGCTGTCGGGCACCTGCGGGGAGCTTTGCCGCCGCGCGCTGTCGCCCGCCCCCAGTGCGGTGCCCCGGGCTGAGCCGACCACCGCTGCGCTGCAGGCCCCGGACTCGCCCTGTGAAAGCTCTCTAGCAAGCGCCAGTTGTCCCTATTTGCGTAACTTTGTCTTCAAAACGTAGGCTTCTGTATGGTGGCATAACAAACGCTGGAGCTGTGCAAGGACCGAATTATACAGAGCTACTGCTCCCAAATAACGGCTGGTTTTTTGTTTTTTTTTTTAACCGAAGGAGAATACCAAGTTGTGGCAGGGTTACCCTTTAGTGTTGAAGTCAGGTATTCCTGTAGCTTTTCCCGTAGGAGAAACTGAACTGAAAAAGTGCAGAGCTGTCCGGTCCTTTCTCCCTTCCTCACCGCACCCTTGGAGGTGCCATGGCAAGTCCTGTGGCTGCTTCAGGGCATGCTAATAGGCATGAACTTGTAAATTAGGCTAATTATGAACCATTTAGCTAAGATGCTTGGTTAAGAATTTGTGATTATTTCCTTGGACAAGTTATCAGCTTAGCTTACAGGTAAGAAGTGTTACTGTGCATTATGGTGAAGAAAAGATTGTTTTTTGGATGGATTGCTGCTTTTACCTGTAGCCAGCTCATTGTGCCTCTCCTTAATATTAGCCAAAAAACGAAAAAGGGAGCTGTTGCTGTAAAATGAGAAGCGTTGTCACTTCTTACTATTAGCATACTGCCCTCAAGACCTACTTTACTTCTCTGTAGCATCATTTTTTTTTTTTTTTTTTTTTTTTTTTAATTCTTAGCATTTTTAAGTATTTCCCTTTAGACTGTTATCAACTGTTGCCCGAGTTTAATTGTAGTTTGTCTTTTCCTTAGGTGGATGAAGTTCCTGATGGAGCAGTAAAACCTCCAACAAATAAAATGCCTATTTTCTTCTTTGGCACCCATGAGACGTAAGTTCTTTATATCTGAGGGCCCTGTTTCTTTCACTGGTTCATGTTTCATTCAGCAGCAAGTTAATGACTTATCTGAATGTTGTGTATTGTAATACTGCAGTGTTCAGTAGTGTATCATCTCCTAAATTTATCTCTTCTGACAGGATGTGTTACTTTCACATTTGTTTAAGCTATTCAAGTGAATGGTAGACTGTAACAGTACTGTGTACTTTTTCCTTCTCAGTAGAGAAACAAATCCTACCTGAAGTGGTATGACTAAGTTTTTCTTTCTCCTATAATGACATTTAATTATAGTTCTGTATATATATACAGAAATGGTCGAAAATCTGTTCTGAAAGAAAGTGGAATAACACTGACAACAATGAAGCAGGTAAAACTTGAGGAAAAAGCAAATTGCCCTACATTGGTTTTCTTTTTTTTTTTTCCCAGAGGCATTTGGACTTGTATTTGTTTGTAAGATCTTGAGAAAAAATGAGAACATATCGTAAAATATCCCCAGTTGGAAGGGACAGTTCAGTGATCACAAGGATCATGGGCTCCAACTCCTGGCTCAGCACAGGACCACCCAAAGCTCAGACCTTATGTCTGAGAGTGTAGTCCAGAAGCTTCTTGAATTATGGCAGCTCAGTACTGTGACTGCTTCCCCTGGGGAGCATGTTCCAATGCTTAACCACTCTCTGGTGAAGAACCTTTCACTAATATCAACCTGACCCTTCTCTGTTGATCACCAGACAGAAAAGATGAGTGCATGCTCATCTGTTCCTCTTCTGAGGAGCGGTAGGTCACTGTGAGACCACCATCTTCTTTGGACACTAATAATGTCATTTCTGTACTGTGGTGTTCAAAACTGCATGTAATACTCAAGTTGCAGCACCAGTGCTGTGTAGAGTGGAATTATTTGTTGTTGGTGCTCCCAGCAATGGTAGCATTTTACAGTCACACATTTGTTTTGAGGGGACTGCATTCCACTGCTAAGTTTTGTTGCAGTTCTGCCCTGTTGAGGAAGGATTCCTGGAAATAAGATTCGAGGTTGCAGTGTTTGAGTACTGCCCTTTTACTTAATGAAAGATTTATTTTAATGACAAGTTTAAGCACTACAGTAGGTTATCTTTATTCTTAATACTTTTTCGAAGATGTTTTTGCAGTTAAAAATACAGTATTGTATAGTTTATTTTCCTTGGTGATGTATATAGTTATGGATTGATGTTGTACTTAATTGTTACTAAGTTGGCAGACCTAGATTGAATGTAAAGGAGGAAGAGTTTGTTATCTAAAGTTTCAGAAATACCTCTGCAAATCTTGAGATCTTTTATTTTCATTTAGGCTTCCTGACATGTACTTGGCTTGGAATCTTTTGCTAATTTGCTTGGGTATATTTAGAATTCCTTTTCACTCATCCTCAACAAGATAAAGTTTTACTGCAGCCTGATTTTCAGAGGAAGAGTTTGTTATCTAAAGTTTCAGAAATACCTCTGCAAATCTTGAGAAGCATCACGATACCTTTTATTTTCATTTAGGCTTCCTGACATGTACTTGGCTTTGGAATCTTTTGCTAATTTGCTTGGGTATATTTAGAATTCCTTTTCACTCATCCTCAACAAGATAAAGTTTTACTGCAGCCTGATTTTCATTGGGCTGTGTGTGGTCAGGGTAGTTTCATGTACAATCTGCAAAGTACAAGGACATCCTTTACTTTGCAGTGTACTATCGGAAACTATCTGAACTGTCTCGTTCTTTAAGCATGTAATTTATGTAGTGCTCCTCAGAGTGGTAACAGATGAAACTCAAGCTTTTTGGTCATACTTAATGTTGCTTACAGCAGATAACCTGTGGGTAACAATGGGAAGAAACCAATCGGGTGAAAATAGAGAATGCCGTTTCACAGTGCTTAGTTTTCTTTAGGTTTGTAGCAGTGAGCAGTGAATTAGTGATCTGTTGGAAATCAGTTAGATACAACAATTTTCTGTACTTCTTAATGAGAAAATCAATTTGGTACACTCGTCTGCTTTGCTTTTCACAGTTAGTTCCATGTGTATGTAAACATAGGCACTCTGTACTATATGATAAAATATTACTGTAAGTAATGGCAAGTATCTGAAAGCCTAAACAACTAGTTTAATCAGTGCAGAAAGTCCTTGTGTGTTCTGTGTAGTCTAGCTGTGTGTAGGAAGAATATAGGGGGAATTATAAACAAGATTGACTTGAGAATAATTATTCTCAGTTTGCTAGGAGTAACATGAACTTAGTTTTGCAATGTACTAGAAACAAGTATAAACTAATAGTTTATTGATATTGTTGAAGGTCTTTCTAAAAACAACTGAATTCTTGCTGTTCAAGTGTACAGGTATATGCTTAAAGAAGGCTTTGGGGATTTGGATGTTTTTATTTCTGTACTGTCCTAATGTGGCAGCACTACCCTTCTCTAAAGGAGTATTAAAAATGATGTTTCAACGAAGCCTTTATTGCTATCTCTTGTGCTGGTTATATCACGCTGTTGCAGAACTTGTGTCATAAATAGGAGGTCACTTTGAACTGTAGTTTCTAGATCCTGTATGTTAGGGAAAATGCTTCTCTTCATTCTGTTTTCTTGCTCATTTTTGGCACATGGGAGTTTAAGTGCAGCAATCCAGTATGTTACTTTTTCATGGCAGTATTTTTTTTCAAAGCTTGAAGAATATGGGTAGACCTTGGACAAACACTGCTAAGTGGGAAGGGAAGAAAGGAGGCAATACTTACTGTGTTTCCAGCTTCTTTCTGTCTCCCTCCCCAGTCTTTTGGTCCAGATATGAGGACTTCTACAGTACATTTCCTTCCTGTGCTGGCTGAATCCTCTCTTAACCATCTCTTCCTGTAAACGGGTGTGTGCAGTGCAGACATACTTTAAACTTTTTGCACATAGGTAAGCATTTTGCTGCTGGAGTAGGAGGTGTTTAATCTTTCTAGGTCACAATGTTCACTTTTAGCTTAGTAAAGTGTCTATCTAAAGTAGCCCTTCTGAAAGATGCTGAGCTACTACCTCAGAAAGCAAGTATCTGTAACTTTTCAGATAGTTGTCTTATGTCAAACAGGGCTGCATCTGAGTGCATAGCAAAGCTGACATTGAACCACTGAAGTGTCATCTTTGTTTTAACAGCATATGAATTGGTGAACAGAAATAATAGCTTGAAATGTCTTGGGAGAAGAGCAGGAGCTGTATAGACTTTATTCTTCAGCATAAACTAGGGTATTTGTCTTCAGTAATTTGTTTTTCAGTGTCTAGCTTAGAGAGAATGGTAGTGTGGATATGATGACTTTGACATACGAGAAAATGAAGGCCAGTAGCTTTAGGTAGATAGTTCTAGGATAAGGGGTAGTGTTGTTCAGTGTTCTTGCCTCTTTATGTGACAAAGATACATTATCTTAGGAACTATACTGCAAGAGTAAATGAAGAAAATTGGTATTTAGTTCACTGAGAATAGAACTAGGGAAGAGCCCTACCATAACAAACAGTTTAAAGGTTTTATTAAATTCTGTTAATAAAGTATGTTTCCTTACACACTGAAAAACTGAATTAATGCTGAAATACAGTGCGTTCTCAAAGATTTTGGTGGCAAGTGCATTCGTCTGTGGGCAGTTGGTGCATTCAAGTGTTGCTTTTTTCCATGTCTTATACACTTAAGATTCTTTTTCAGTTTGGTCTTCTAAGTACATTGCTTTTAGTTTAGTAACTTCCTGAGACTTTATGCATTAACTTGGAACTGTTCTGCTTTTATTTGTTCTCTTACATTACACTGTCAGGATTTAAGGATGCTTACCTTAAATGTTAAGCTTTTTTTTTTGTAAAGAAGCACGTACTCTTCTTGTTTCTTTGCATCTTACTTGGTTTGCCTCACAGTAGTTGGTTGTATTAACAGCTGCAGTCTTAACATGCAGCACTGGCTGCTTCTTGCCTGGAAACTCAACGCTTGAGGATGGTGAGAGGCTGTCTTTATGGTGCCAGTAACAAAAAACTTGGGCCGCTGAGAAAACTAAAGATGTATTTGTAGCAGATTTTGTTGTGCTCCTAAATTATGTTTCTTTAATGTTTGATGCATACTTTTCCTTTGAAAAGGCTGTTTAAAACATGACATTTTTTCATGGTAATTTCTTCTGTATCTTCCGAAGGGCATTTTTGGGACCAAAGGACATATTCCCATATTCTGAAAATAAAGATAAATATGGAAAACCAAACAAAAGAAAGGGTTTTAATGAAGGGTTATGGGAAATTGACAACAATCCGAAAGTGAAGTTCTCTCATCAACCGGTAAGTTTTGCAATCTGCAACTGTTACTGTACTATTGAGGGGAAAGAGAAGCGAAGAATTCTACTTGCTGTAGGGTAATGGATTATTGCTGTCACTCAATCATAGGTTTTTAAATAAGTTTTTTTTTCCATGTGAATGGGGATTTCTGTTCCTGTGGTAAGCTCATGGCAAATCATGTTGACTGTTTCAGGAAGGTTGAAAGTATATTTAAAACACTGCTCAGTCACGGTGAATGCTGCAGGCAGTGCTGTAGTATTAATAAAAAGGATAGATGTTTTTATTTGCTTCTCCTATGTGACACGCCGTTTCTTTAACATTTAATCCCTCCTCCATAACATGTCCCAAATTACTGTCTCTTTTCTTTAGAAGATGGATAAAGTGTTAATAAGCTTCTTAGGTAGAGTCAGCAGAAAAGAGGATGTGCTCTGGATATACCTGTTCTCTGCTCCTGGATACAGAAAGGTGCTAGTTCCATGACCCCACTGAGAAGAAACGTATTAGTAGAGGATGCTTGGGTTGTTTTTTTCTGCTACAGAAAATTGAGTCATTGAACTGTGTCCTCTTTACTTTGTGGTAACAGACTGGTACGGCCTGGGTGGTTGAGGGAGTTTTAACAACATGAAAACATACGATTCAGTTATGGTTCACAATCGACTAATAACCTCTGTATGAAAAAAACCAAACCCAAACAACCCAGCAGCAAGATCTTCCAGTGTATTTTCTTTCTTAGCATATCAGTAATTTCTCATAAGCTGTACTTGTTTTCATAACATCTCAGACACTTCTAAATAGTTTATCAATTGGGGATAGACAAAACATGTTGCCAGCAGGCGTATACATACTGATTTCTTAGTCTAGCAAGTCTGAAGGTGTTCTTTGTAACTTTTCAATATCATTTGAATACTTCAATCCAGCTTCTGTGGTGGCTCTTTAATAAAGTGTGTTGTGGTAGTGTTCTCTCTGGAGCCACTGGATTGTTTCTTACTATTTTCACTATTTTTTTTGTATTTAAAAACAGTAAAATAATTCCACAAGCAGTATTTAAATGGTGGTCCTGTAACTGAACCTTAAAAATGAACTTTCCTGAGAGGTATCTTAACTGTAAAAGTAGATGGGCTACAGAGGGACAGTAGTGACTAATCCAATCATATATTCAATCTTACAGAATTAATGAAAGCAGGTGAGGCAAAAATTCTGAAGAGAACTTGCCCATAACTTCAGAAAATAAAAACCTTTGTTTTAATAGACTTCCTATTTTGTCCAGTGGATCCTTTGGAGCGGATCTCAGTGATCTCATGTTTTACTTGCAGGCTGTTGAGATGGTACTAAAAGAGAATACCTGCAAATGGCAGCCGCATTCTGCAAAAGAAGTTGGAATGCAAAACTAATTAAGGGTTACTTAATCTGACGAAAAAACACCTATAAGAGTCTACTTTAGGGACAGTTCTTTGGCAATACTTGATGCTTTCTAGTCACTGTCATGACTCCCCAAAGATGAAGATTTCATGGAAAAATAAAACAACCTTTGAATTAATTTTCAGAATGAATGTTGTATCACTGTTACTTCAGAGAGTCACAGGTTGGATGGAAAAATCTGGCTTTATCCACGAATAAAATTGTAGTGATACTTTTTGTTTCAGTTTTACTTGTTTTCATCTTATGTGTTCATATGAGCTTAATTTTTTTTCTTTGCAGAACGATGTACAACTCCCAAAGCTGGGGTTTCAGAATTACCTTGTTTCACATTCTTGTCAGTTCCCTTGGTGTTTTGACTGTACTGCAGCTCTCCAGTTGAGGGTGTTACCTTAATATCATAATCTCTAAGCTGGGGAAATGAATACATAAGGTTCTTGCTCCTCGTAAGAGGACGCTCTTCTGCCTAATAAATAAGAAATAATCTCTGCTATTGTCACAGTTAGTAACTAAAGACTTTGAAAGTAGTGGCTCAGGACATTGTAGTCTGGAAAGGGAATAGTTTGGGTATTAGATGTAATTATTGTTATGGTTTGCATGAGACTTGTATGTGAAGTAGGTTGGTAAAATGAGGAGGCTTGAAAACCAAAAAGGGCTTTTAAAGCCATGAGCAGCAAAGCCCTGAAGTCAGGGAATTCTGAACAATTTAGGTAATTAACGCAAGGAATTTTTTTGTTAGTGATGTGCGCAAGGAGAAACAAAGACATTTGTGAAGAATACGTTTGTTTTCATCCATGTGCTTTGCTTCCCCACTCCTGTTCTCTGGTCCCTTTGGCATATGTAATAGTCAGTCCCTAGAACTAGGCAGTGGAGGTGTAGTTACTTTGTTTTTGCTGCTCCTTGTTTCTTTCTTCACCTTTGGGTGGGCTTCTCCGGGACTGTGGTCCCCTCAAAGGTGTACCTTTTTACCTGCATTCACTCAGCTTCTCTGAGCTCTGGCCTGGCTGGGAGCACTCCTCCTGTGCCTCTGCTTTTCTCCTCAGTACCTTTCCTACTCTGGCCTTTCTTCTGCCTCAGTGTCCCTCATGCCCTGCGTGGGCATTAGGTCTGTGATCAGGTAACTTCTTCCTCTTTATGTCTCCTGCCATGCTTGGTCTCTGAGCTTATCATTGGTTTCTCTCCAGTCTGGGGCTGTCACCTCCTTCCCTGAGCCTTTGTCCAGCAGTGCCTTGGGCCCTGTGCTGGGTGCAGCATGGATTTGCAGTGGGTGCAGAGCTGGAGCAGGCTGAGGACAGCCCCTCAGGTCCCTCCAGTGACCTGGGACACAGACTCATAAACCTGTTCCTGTGCCCAAGGTAGTGTGAGAAAGGGTCAGTGTAGGGAGCAAGTTAACTTGAAAGTGAAGACAGATAGTTGGCTGAAGATATAGAGGAAGGGTTACTTAAGTAAATTGTGAAGTGGAAAGTTTTTCTAAAATATTTTGAAGTAGGGCAATATATTATTGCCTAGTAATATATTGTGGTAGTCCAAGTGAGTAAATGTGTATTTCTTAGCTATATTCTTGGAGATAAATGTACCTTAAGTTGTTCTCTTTGTCTGCATGTGATGTACATATTACTGTTCGTCGTGTTTAAAAAAAACAAAAAAAAAACCCCAAAAAAAACCAAAAAAAAAAAACCAAACACGAAAACATTCTTAGAGTTAAGTGAAGGACAGTTGCAGGACAGTAGCAGGGAAGACAGTTCCATTGTCAGTCTATAAATGGAGCGTGAGTAGGCAACTGTGTCAGGCCTCACACAACATAAGTTTAGAGGGGAAGCAGTCACATGGACAAATTGGCAAAATTGAAGTTTTATTTTGGATACAAGACAATATTAAAGTGCCAGACTTGTCAGCTACTTACAGGGAGAGATGAACTTGCATTTTTTTAATCTCTTTTTGGGTATATTTTTTCTTGATAAGTTTTTCTGATAGTGGCATTTTTTGCTCAACTGCCAGAGCTAGCTGGAACGTACTGAAAGCAGTAGTAATACATACCAGATGTTGCTTATAACTGCTAGTAAGGGAAGTGGCGGGTAGAAAGGAGCTTGTGGCTTGGGCTGAAGTCCAAAACCACATCCGCAAAGGAGGAATTATTAAAGAGTCAGGGGAGTTCTGCCAGCTTTGTTCGAAGGATATTTGGGAATGAGAATGCTATCCATAAAGTAATGGAATGAAAAAGAGTAATTCTGACTTCACCTCATTTATTTCTGTCTTTAACTTTCATTTTTTAGCCTTTGTTACGTTTTGTTTGCTGATGTTTTCAGGAGCAGGTAGCTCTTTTTCACTTAGATTGAAAGCTCATTTAAAAGCATTTATTGACAGGAGTCTTGGAAGTTGAATTCAACTGAAACTTAATTTTCCTTAATTATGAATGAGAAAAAACTTGCTTTGTAGTAGTTTCATCTTTATCACATCAGAACTTGAAAGTATTATCATGGTAATACAACTTAAATTAAAACGTGGGGGAAGTGGAAAAAAAATTACAGATTCCTGTAGTTCTATAAGTGTTCCTTATTGTGATGTTTTCTCCAGTAGCTTACAAGTGGTAGAACACCTCTCACTGTACTTATTCTGTAGTCCAGGAAAGGATTTGCATTTCAATTGTGATTTCTCTATTGAAGTCCCATCCAGCTGTTAACACATCGATCAAAGAAACTATTCAAGAAAGCAGTCAAGAGGCTGCAGAGGGAAGTGAAGAAAAATCAGGAGCCAAAAGGAGAAAGCCGTCTATCCCCAAAGTAAGTTACTCAATTTGTGTTTTGTTCTACTAGTAATCTTTTCAAGTAGAAATTGTATTGCTAGATTTTTGTTAAAGGATATAGCTTCACTGTCGTAGCTGCATTGCCTTTGCTTGTTTGTATTCTTCAGTATTAGCATTTTTATCCTTTAGTATACCTGGCAGGCATTTTGCATGCTTTTCAAAATTAATTTCTCTTCTGATTAAGGTCAGAATGTACTTAAATATATCGAGCATTTCTTAAGCATGTGGGATTCAAAATTATCTTCAAGGTTTAACTTTACCTTCTTTTCGTCAAGGACTGTTTAATATCATAGTCTGGTGTAACCATCTCTTCTGTTGCAGCTTAATCTTTTTAAAAAGCCTGAGATAGCATTAGAGCTGGTCTAGGCTAAAGGGGTTTTTCTGTGTATTTACCTGAATAACTGTAAGTCAGTTTGAATTACTACTCGCTTTGTGATGTGAATGGATACTGAAGATAATAGTATGTAGTAGGTAAAAAAGATGAGCTGCATCAGTTGATGGATCAAGGAAGTGTCTTTTGAAAAATCAATAGTTTATACAGACAGTGTTTAATTTAGTTGTTTATAAAATTAAAACCTTCTGAAACAAGGCTGTGTTCTTAAGTGTACTGTATTTGTACTAAATAAAATGCCTTTCTACCTGAAACGTCTTAGCTTGCTGCTGCTGTACATAGTCCATATTTTGAGAGGAATCTTCATAGCTTACCATGCATTTAATGATAGTAACACATGATAAAACCGTATCACATAGTTTTTAACTTTCTGCCCTTGAATATTTTGTGTAATTCAATGTCTTTTTTTATGTAATACAGAAAAGTTGCGTGTTATCTCTTCTTAATTTTCTTAGACCAGAATCCTAAAATGAGATAAAAACTGAGAAGCAGATGAAACTGATAAGTTCATGATGTCTCATTTAATCCTAACTTGCTTCTGAGAATTGCTACACTATGGGGCAATGGGTGCTTTTAATTGTCAGACTTTTTGTAAAGACTTGCTTTATTCTAATAGTATTCCTTTTGGTTATTTGCCAAGTTTTCGTGTAGTTCTTCTGCAGGTGTTTGCAACTGTCCTTTAGTATTGATTCACAGTTGAAACTGAAAACTTTCCAGTGTGCTTAATAATACGTAGTAAATGCCTTGTGGAGGACTGGTGTCTAGGAGCCCTAAGCTTATTTTCCAAGAAAGGGAAAAAGACCTGTTGAGTTTAGTAAATGAACAAATGTTACTGTGCTTCTACTATACCAATGTATAATATCAGGAGTTATCTATGATTCTATGATTGTGTCTGGATTGAGACTTGAATTTATCTGAGTTGTTTCTACCAACTTCTTGTTGCTTTGAGAGTTCTTAGTTTCATGGAATGGTTTGTGTTAAAAGAGACTTTTAAGATCATCTAGTTCCTCCTGCTACAGGCAGGGACACTTCCTGCTTGACCAGGTTGCTCAGAGCCCCATCCAGCCTGGCCTTGAATGCTTCCAGTGGGGGAGTATCTACAGACTCTTTGGGCAACCTGTTCCAGTGTCTCACCACCCTTACGGCAAAGAATTGCTTCCTAATATCTAGTCTAAATCTACCCTCTTCCATTTTTAAACCACTTCCCCTCATTCTGTCACTACGTGCCCTTACAAAAAGTTCCTCCCCAGCTTTCTTATAGACCCCTTCAGGTTGTGGAATGTCTTCTCAGAGCCTTCTCTTCTCCAGGCTGAAGAGCTCCAGCTCTCTCAGCCTGTCCTCATATGGGAAGTGCTCCAGCCTTCTGATAATCTTTGTGGCTCTCCTCTGGACCTTCTCCAGCAACTCCATGTCCTTGTGCTGGGTGCCCCAGAACTGGATTTGCTAATCTGGGTAGGATTTCATGAGAGCAGAATGGAGGGGCGGAATCACCTCCCTAAATGTGGTGGTCGTCCTTCTGTTGATGCAGCTGAGGATAAGGTTAGCCTTTTGGGCTGCAAGTGCACATTGCTGGCTCATGTTGAGTTGTCAGCTGACACCCTCTAATCCTTCTATTCAGGACTACTCTTAAGCCATTCTCTACCCGACGTGTATCTCCTTGGGGTTGCCCTGACCCAGGTGCAGGACCTTACACTTGGCCTTGTTGAATTTCATGAGGGTGGTTGGCATGGCCCACCTCTCAAGCCTGTTCAGATCCCTCTGGAAAGCATCCTTTCCCTGTAGCATGTCATCTGCACTACTCTGCTTGATGTTAGCTGCAAACTCACTGAGGGTGCACACAATCCTACTATCCATGTCACCTACAAAGATGTTAAATAGCACCAATCATCACTGGTCTCCACTTGGACATTGAGCTGTTGACTGCAACTCTTGAGTGCAACCATCCAGCCAGTTCTTTATCCGGTCAGTGATCCATCCATTAGATCATTTTTTTTCCCCAGTTTGATGACCAGGATGTCATGCAGGACAGTGTCAAATGCTTTGCACAAGAGCATGCAGATGGCGTCACTTGCTCTTCCTTTATCCACTGGAATTGCAACTCCATCTTAAAAGGCCCCCAGCTTTGTGAGGCACGACATACTCTTGGTGCAGGGCATGTTGGTTATTACCAATCACCTCATCTTTCTTTTTCACATGCTGTGGTAGGGTCTTCAGGAGGATCTGCTCAATGATGTTGCCAGACACAGAAGTGAGACTGATGTGTATGTGGTTCCTTGGATCTTTTTTTCTCTTGAAAAGGAGGATTATGTTTCCCCTTTTCCAGTCAGTGGGAACTTCACTAGATTGTCATGACAATTCAAACATGAGCAGCTTGGCAACTTCATCTGTCCGTTCCCTCAGAACCCGTGAATGGATCTTGTTGGGCCCCATGGACTTGTGCAGCACAAGTTCTTCAGATGTTCTCAAACATGATTTTCACTTACAGCAGTCAGATCTTCCTTCTCCAGGTCCTTGCTATTGCTTTCTGCAACGTGGTAGTGTGGCTAGAGCCCTTGCTGCTGAAGACTGAGGCAATTTAATACTAGCGAATTTTGAAGAATTGTTTGATTTATTTCTTGTAACTACACTTCAGAAACACTTTCCTGTATGTAATTTCATGCTAATATTAGTAAGCCAACTTTTCTTTCTTGTGAATGCACACTGCTGGTAAAAGCATTTGTTACCCAATGTTCGCTACTGCAAAGAAGAAAGCTTAAACTTTTTCTTGTTCTGAATAGATTCATCACTTTGCATCAGTGTTGATGTATTCAGCAAGTAGCTTGTGCTACTGGGGATGGCAGTGGCTTTATGCATCATGCTCTTGCTGTGAAAGAGCTTCCTGTCTGTTCTGAGCAGATACTTTGACACAGAAAAAACAGATTCAGCCCTTTGAACCCTTTGAAAAGTCCTGATGGGATGGATTCATGTAATCAGTTTTGATCAACTTAAGGCAAAATATGAGCAGACTTACTCTTTTCCTTTTGATATTAGTGTAACTATATCTTGTTTTTAGTCATCGAACCTTGATTTCTTACTGTTTCAGTGAGTAGTAACCTAAAAAAGAATAAGCAAACTAAGACAGAAGAGTCCTGAGTGATACTACATGTTTTTAAGTAATCATCAGTATTGCATGACAGCCTACTGCCTGAGCTGCTCTGTTCAATTTTGAAGTTTTAGGAGCTGTTGCTGTTATTAAAGTAGATTTTGCAACAGATGGGGCAAGTCAAGAAAATGAACTGAAGTTAGGAAAAAAAACACCAGCAAGTGTGGGCTGCAAGGAAGTGTTGATATTTACAAGGGAATGACTAGAAACTTTGTATTCAAACCTAACTTCTCATCTTAAAATACTAGTTTTCATTTTAAGTAAGAAAATAGAAGAAACAACCTGAAGGGCGTGGGTTAGATGACTTTATCACTAATAATTGTCTGAAATAAGATAAATACCTTGCATATGGTCTGTTCACTACATGAAGTCATCGTTTTGTAGAGTTTGGACTTCGTTCAAGCTGGTCTGTAATTCTTCCATGTTTGTGTGTGCAGATAGACTGATCTAAGTGAATCTTGAATTTATTTTATTAAGAAACACCATTATGACTGAATTATTCATATCTGGAATTCACTTGAATGGTGTGAACAGTTAGAAATACTCTGTTAGTAGTAATACAGTGAAGTAGCGCAGTTATGTTACCACAAACACAAAGAGGACTTGAAGACAAAGTGGTTTGCAATATGTGAAAATGGTCCTGCCATTAGTTTCAGTGTGTATGTAAGAAAGCACGTATATAGAGTGAGAGTGAAAAACAGCATGATGATTATTGGTATGTTCTCATTTAACATTTTCTTTCTTTTTCATATGTTTTTGACTCTGTATTATTCTGTTTGCAGTTGTCTTCCAAAGAGGATAACAACTTACCTGCAGAAGCTGAAGCAGAAGAAAAGGAGATGCCTACTACAAAGGAAGATGATGTACCTTCTGAAAAAAACAGCAAGGAAGTATGTGAAAGCTTTTACTGTGTACTAGAGCATATTTTAATATTACATCAGTTAATAAAGAAATTTTATGCGCAGGGAAGCCACAGCTACCGTTAGTGTGACAGTCTCAGTTTGGTATGTAAAACTTACTGTGTGTTTGCTCTCATTGAAATAAGCAGGAATAGAAGCTTTCATCAGGTAGACAAACCAGATTAAAGTTTATTCAGTTTAAAAATTGGTGGAACAGTGTTTTCATTACTCTGTGTAGCAAGTGCAACTTTTTTTAAAAAGATTAAAGAGATCAGTTGCTAAACGATGATTTAAATAAAGGTATGTAGTAATGTTGTAGCCTATCTTATTTCTTACCTTTCAGTAGGGAATCTTGATTACCATATAATGATATCCAAAAGCAGGAAATGTCTTTATGATAATTTTTGTAAATTATATATTCCCAATTCAGTTGTGGGAAGGAATAAAACAAACTAGAAACATGGTTTTGTTTGTGGAAAAGATCCCAAAAACTTATAAACATATCAGATATGTTTTTTTCCTAAACTCTTAGCACCATTTTTAATTTTTCACAGGGTGTGGTGAAAACAGATGATGCTTCTATTCCCAAAGTTGCTAGAAGAGGAAGAAAAAGAAAGGTAGCAGTATACTTAAATATTTCACCTTCTTGAAATTTTTTAGTGGGGTGGTAACAGTTAATCATTTTCTGTGGTGGCAAATTATGCATAAGTTGGTAACAGTTATCATTTTCTTTGGTGACAAATTATGCATTCCTTCCAAATATAGTTGAAAGTTTTGTAGGAGTGATCATTCTCCCAAGAGGACATCTCACATTTTTGTTTGAGCTCAGTGTAGGGTAAGGAGTTTTCTTTTTTCCACACATAAGCACACAGTGTAAGTGACAATAATTGAAATAAAATAACTTGCTTTGAAGCTCTGAAGGAAAAAGGAAAAACAGACAAATTAAGAGCCTTCATACTGAACCAGCACCTGAAATACTTCTATTCTTTCCTAAGATTGTATGTTTGTGGTCTCTTCTGGGAAGAAACAGAGTTTTACTATGAAAGAAGCAGTTCCAACTGTTGTCTTACTGTTTTCCACCATTGATGTTAATGTGGATGTACAAAAAGCTAGATTGGAGCACTCTCCAAGTGAAATCTAGATTAAAATGGAGCTAAGTGTAATTTTAATTTGACACTACTTCTTTTTAAGTTGATTCATTAATGCTGACAGCAGGGATGAGTGCAGAAATTTACCTGTGGCCTGGTGTGTTTGCCACAGATGAATAGTATACTATCATCTCCTTCATGCAGGATGCACATTTGTGTATTCCTACAAAAGCAACTTATATTTATATAAATTTTGAAGTTTTAAAGAACACCTTATTTGAAAAAAAAACTACGAAAGTAAATCTGAAATAATATGCAAGAAAATGTCTAGTCTGAACAGCAGGGAGTTGAAAATACGTGTCAGTGTACATATACCTGATACTTTTATTGTATTGTATGGGAGAGAAGCCTCAGATGACACCAGAACAGATCTTGTGCTTTAGTTCCCATAATGCACTCAAATCATGGCTGTAGTGTTTTTTAGTTTCGTTTAACGCAGCTGATTTTTGTTTATGTCATAATGCATTTCAGACCCAAGGTGGCTTCTTCTGTAATGCTTGGCAGCTCGAGTTGACACATGTGTTTAGTGCGTGCTGTATGTGGTAGGCGCATTAACCAAAAACTTGTGTACTGCTGGACATTGCTGGGACAGAGTGGTTAAGGTTGAAAGGGGTTTGTTTTTCCACTTGGGCCATCAGCTCTCCTTGAGCAGGGACACCAGAGCAGACTGCAGAAGATCATGTGCAGGCAGCTCTTGAAGATCTCTAAGGAGGAGACCCTGTGGCCTCTCTAGCAGCCTGTGCCAGTGCTTTGTTACCTGCATGGCACAGAAGTGCTTCCTGTGACAAAACCTTCTGTGTTCCTTTTTGTGCCTGTTGCTTCTTTCTCAGTGCTGGACAAAGAGTTTCTGTCCTCTTAGCACCTTCCCTTCAGGTGTTGATAGGTGTTGATAAGATGACCTTTGAGCCTTTTGTTCTCCAGGCAAACAGTCCCAACTCTTGGCCTCTTCTCACAGGAGGGGTCTTCTGGTCTCTTTACTGAAGATATGTTGTGATAATTACAGGCCAGCATGAATCTTTGCACTGCTGACCGCTACCCTCTAGGCCTAATCATTCAGTTTTGAGAAATCCACATCGCTATCTGCTCATCCAACCTGTGCTTTGACAGTTTCTTTTATGCTGTGCATAGTCAGTTTTTACAGAATTGTAGGAAGGAAGACTATATCCACTGTTCTCTTATTTCCCATCAAGCTAGTGATGCCATAGAAGCTTACTGAGTTGGTCTGACCTGACCTCCCATAGTCTTTGTTAGCTACTAATGATTTGCTTCTCTTTTGTGAATCTGGAAATAATTTCCTGGGTTGAGCTGTTCAGTCACTTTCCCAGGGAAGATGCTGAGACTGACCAGCCTGGGACCTCCTTCTTGCTCTTTTTTGAAGGTAAAAGCAATGTTTGCTTTCCTCAGTTGCCACAGTTGAGCAAAACTTACAGAAGGGTGGCTTTGCAGTTGCATCTACTGGCTCCCTCAGTACAAGCTTGAATGCCATTGCATTTGCAAGTGTCTGGTTTGCTCAAGTGTTTTCAAACTAGATCCTCATCCACAAAGTATCTGTCTTTCTTGCTCTGGTCTCAGTTTGGTCTCTGGGACCTTGGATCCCTAAAGGCTAATCTTGCTTGTGGAGGTTGAGGCAAAAAGGGATTCAATTGGTATCTTGGCCTTAACATTTTCCCCAGTAACCCCAGTCTCTTTTTCTGTAGTTAACAAAATACGCAGAGGACCTACATCTTCCCCAGTCTTTCTTTTGTCATTGACATTCTTTAAGAAACCCTTTCTGTTCCCCTCTTCATATCTTTGGTAAGATTAGATTCTGTCTGGGCTTCAGCTTTCTTAACTTGATCCCTGGCTCTTGTGATAATGTCTCTGTTCCTCTCAGGCTAGCTGTCCTTGTTTCTATCTTCTATCTATTTGTGTTGACTTTGGCCAGGAGATCCTTGTTCAGTCATGTGAGTCTCCTTGCATTTTTGCCTAAATTCCTCTTTGTTGGGATGCATTGCTGTGGAGCTTAAACAAAAAAATGTAATATTTCAAGGAATGTGGTGTAGGCTTGTGGTTAGAAAAGAACGTCGGTTGTATGGTGATACAGCCTTGAATGTGTACTTTATTTTCCTTGAAAGGAACATGGTGTTTTCTTGTCTTGAAACTGTTTTGTTTTGTGTTTGTTTGTTTTTTTTTTTAATCTTAATAGTTATTTTTCTTTCTTAAACTATGTGAAATAAACACAGTTATGATGTACTTTAGTCATGATTTAAGTTTGTTCTTTAAAAATATCTCCAATTATGACTGCATCCAGGAAGAATATAAACATGTATTTGCTGCTACTTTTTCTGTTGCTGCTGTGTGATGTACCTGTATCCAGGACACTAAACTCCTGAGAGTATTTTCTCCTGTTATTTTTTATTAAGATTCTTTTTCTCTGCCTAATAAAATGCTTCTGAAGGAAATGCCTATGCATTCCTTAAGATGTTCTTTTGTCACTCTTCTTTGTCACCCCTCCCCACTTTTTACAACCAAGCCCCTCTGAGATGACTGTATTGATAAAGTTCATAATTTATGGTTAGTTCAATTTAGCTTATGATTTTTTTCTGTTGCAAATAATTAGCTACAAAGCAGGTAGTTGAGAAGCTTCATCTACTTTCATGATGTTGTGACATATCTGAGAGCTTATACCGTTTAAAAGAGTAATATTTGTGTATAGGGCAAAATGAATTTACATCCTTAGAACTGGAAAACTGGGTTTTGGCAGTCATTACTAATTTAAAGGACTCATTATATTTTTTGAACTGAGGTTTCGGGTTTTTTTTCTTCATTTTCTGAAGATAAATAGGCTGGTTCAGGCTATCTGAAACATTACTGTATGTAGTCATAGTAGGTAGTTATAGAATGGAGAACATGAAGCAAATGATTCTTAAGTATAATCTACTACAAAATTTGTATTATTTTTTTATTTAGAAATAATAGAGTAATAATGAATGCGTTTAAAAACTGTTGTCTGAGAAAGTAGTTGAGAAGTTGGTGCTTTCATTCATTTCATGCATTTCATTTGGGAAATATATTCTTTAAATTAGGCTGAAAAACAAGGTGAAGCTGAGGAAACAGCAGTAGTGGCAACAGCAGCAGTGGTATCAGCAGCAGCAGCAACTCCAGTGACTGTGTCTCCAAAAGTAAGCCCAAAAAGAGGAAGACCAGCAGGTAACTATAAAAGAATAATATTTTGTCCTGCTGAAATACCTTAATATAATTAAAGAGGGTTTACTGTATCTTTCCTATAAACTACTACAGAGTATAGATACAATCAGTTGTAAAGCGAAAATATATCTCAAACTTACAAATTTAGGGTATAAATGGATTTAAACTGTGAGCATTAGTACTCTGAATAATGCTTGCTGTTTTGGGGTAGGAGAGTTACCTTCAGGAAGATATTCTTCATAGAACACTCATAAAAAATAGACTGCAGTAAGGTTCCTCTGTGCATTGTTGATTTATGAAGTTTTCCGTACTTACAGAAATACTAAAATTTTTGTTAGAACATCCTTAAAGCATGACTAAGAGAACTGAGGGAAGATTGTGCCTGTAGGTGGAGCTGAGAGAATAACAAAAGCAAGCAAAGAGCAGGAGAGACTTGTTTAATTAAATGCGTAAATCAATATGTGTAGATTGACAGAAAAAGGAAATGAAAATTCAACTACTTTATTTTAAACTGTGTAATTTGAAACATTTACTTAAAATTCTGCTTTTCTTGTTTCGGTTTGTTTTATTTTTTTTCTTTCAAAGTAGCAATGATCTGATTTATTGGAATTTCTGTGCTGAGCTTGTAGATACTGTAGATATTCTTGAACTGATTATAATACTGTTTCGTAGCAATACATTGCCTGAGTGTCTAGTCTGGGAAACAAATAATAGATTGTATTCATCTGTATCTACTAAAAGCATAAAAATAGCTTACAGGAAGTGCAACCACAGTTAAACCAACTTAATTGCATTTATCTTGGAAGCTGTGAAGAAATTAAGTGTCGCTCTAGTCCATAATTTCATTATATTACTAAATGTACTTTTCAAATATTTGCATTTGTTTTTGTCTTATAACATATTGTTTCTAATCCCTACTGTCTTAGAACAGGAGTCTTTAAGAGATGCTTTTGACACTTGTATAAAATACCTTATCCCAAGATGTACTAGGAAGCATTTTCTGATGTTGATATGGTGCATGCAGCTCTTGCTTAAGAGTCCTCAATACTGACACCAGCAGGAATTTAAACACTAACATTTCCTAACGACGTGCTTACTATGATCAGACAGACAACTTCAGCAAATTAAAAGCAGTGCACCAAGTATTTTTGTTTGACAGAATTCGAAGGGTGTAAGTGCCAAGAAGGCAGACTGTTTGTCTTGCTATAAAAATGTGGTGAACCGCAAAGTTTTCCTGTATACTTAGGCATGGTGTTAGAACATCTTGAAAGTAGTTTGCTAGCAAGAAAATTCAGAGAAACTCTGGGATGTACCTAAAATTATTGATAGTAAACAGATGGCATGTAAATGTGGACAGGAAGTGACTGCTTTCAGCTTATTGCTGGTCTTCCTCCTTCAGTTTATTTGTTTCATGTTGTGTAACTAATACAGGTCCTAAACACACCACACAGAAAACAGAAGAATTAGTAGTTTGAACCTGTTGTTGAAAAATCAGTAATATATGGAATAACTAAGTTTTCTGAGATTTTTGGTTAAAGCCTGGTACTCTTGGAATTCATGTAATAACTATCTGGATCCTTTGAAATTTGTAAAATATCAATATTCTAAGAGTTGCTTCTGACTAAGAATCTTTCCTCGTAGACAAGGAATAGATAGTGGCTGTGGACTAACAAATCATTTTCCTTATACTAGCTTCTGAAGTAAAAGTTCCAAAACCGAGAGGGAGACCCAAGTTGGTGAAGCCACCTTGTCTTTCTGAAAGTGACCTGTGAGTAGTTTATTTGTTTCTATAGAAAGCTTCTTAACTATTAACAACGTTGTTCCTTGCTAAGACTTCATAATTCTTATTTTGTAAATTCGAACTTCTCTTCTGACAGTACAGTGAATTCCAGCACTGTCTGCTGCTTACATTTCTTTTTTTACCTTCCTTTTTTCTTGCACGGAGCCCCTAATGATTCTCATAACTGAAGGAAAAGTTCAGCATTAGCATAATTTTCAGTAGGTGAGCAAATGTAGTATTTCAGGCTACGTACGCTTAAGTACAACTTAAAATATTGAAGTGTTTCCACTCTGAAGTATTCCTTGCTCCTGCAGGCATATGCGTGTAGAAAACTTCTGACCATTGGCTTCTGGATTTTGGGTCTATGTACGCATTTTCTGCTTCATTAAGACCTCTGTATTATTAATACTTTATTCTTTTGTTTTGTGCAGGTAATGGACTAATTTTAGAAAAAGGCTTGAGTGTTTTCTGGAAAGTCATTAAATGAACTGAGTGAATTAACTTAAATATTCTGTAGTTAAAATAGAAGAAAAACACCTTCCTGAATTAAGACAATGTGATTGTTTTTAAACTCACTGTTGATAGTTGATATCTAAATACTGTTCATGTGTCAGTGTTAATGAGGAGGAGAAAGCAAAGAAAAAAGGACCAGATGAGAAGCCTAAAAAACAAGTGAAGAAGGATGAGGAAGGTCAGAAGGAAGAGGAAAAACCAAAGAAGGAATATGATAAAAAAGATGGGAAGAAAGAGGGTGAACCAAAAAGGAAAAATACTGCAAAACTGGGTTCTGCGTCAGCTTCTGATTCTGAAGATGAGGGGGCAGAAGAAGAAGGTGATAAGGTATAATTTGGCTTTTCAGATCCATTTATTATAAAAAAAAGTTGTATCGCTAAAGATGGTTCTTGATGTTAATGCCAGACCTTTATGAAAGTTGGAACCTTGTGGTTTGCTGAGTATTTTTTTTAATAAAATCTTTTCTAAGACACTTGAAGATGGATTTAATTTTTCTTTTTGTAGTGCAGAAGTTTGGTTGTTTTTTTGTTTTTTTTTTTTTTGGGTGTATCTAAGAGAATACTTGGCTTGAAATAAGTTTTTGAAAGTCTTGACGTCATCCTAGTCATCTCAATTTCTTTGCTTCTGTAGTATTCAGGATAATTTCTTCTTACTGGAGAAGGAAGGAGGGAGGAAGGACTAATAAAATCCAGAGATAACAGTATTAGAAGGCCTCGTACTTAGTTGCATAGAAAGCCAGTTCTTGTCAGGCTGTTCCTTGAACAGTTGCTGTAGACTAATTCTCTCTCTGTGTGTAGGCAGGTTTATATGACTCCTGAGATAAGGATTTAGTAGTCTTTCTTTTCGGTAATCTAAACACCTCTTTTCTCTTTCCAATCCCAAAAACACAAAAAAAAAAACAGAAGAAAAAAGGGGGAAGAAGCTTGCAGTCAACTCATAGAAGAAACATCATGAGAGGCCAGCATGAAAAAGAGGGGACAGAGAGAAAACGTAAGCAAGAGGAACATGGAGAAAGTGAGCTGTGAGTATTTTTGAAAGGATGTCTTAAGCTTGTGTGAGTACTTTGAAACTAGGAAGAGATACCTGTTAAAAAAAAAAAAAAAAAAAAAAAAAAAAAAAAAAAAAGCAAACAAACAACAACAAAAAAACCATGCTGGTTTGTACTGTATTTTGTTTTTTCCATCTGCCTGTTTTGTGGTCAATTTTAACTTCCAGTGGACACAGTGATAAGCCCTTCTAAATCAGTGTGTACAAGTCTGGGCAGATGGGAAGAATTGAACCTAGAAATAAAGTGATGTTCATTTTTCAGTCTGTTAGAGCTTCCATGAGATGACAGCTCCTGCATTCTATTTAGACTATACATGTGAAAAGGGAAGTAAAATAGCTGCTCTGAATATCTGTCTTTAAGACATTTGATTAAGAGTGATAGGATCTGTTAATCCGTGTTTATGGATTTATTTTTTTTTTAATCACATCGTGGAATGTGTAGGGATTCCTGGAAAACTTTCTTCTCTAGCAGCTGGAGCACACACTATCAGACAAAACAGAAAAAAAAATTATTCTGCTCTGGCACTGCAAAGCCAGTTGACTGATACTAAGAGTACTCTGCAATCAGAAGATAAATTATCACAAATGAATCAAGCCTAAGAGTGAAGAGAAGATCCTTCCATGAACTGGAGGGGAGGGGGCAGGGCAATAGGAGGAAATTCACTTCATTCTCAAGACCTGTCCTCAAGTGGGTGAAGAAGCCATCACTTCAGAAGCATGATGTTCCCATCCCACAGTTGGTGGGAGGGCAGAAGAAAAGGAGAACAAGGTAAAAACTCTGAGAAGCAGGAAGAGGATAATGGTCTGCTTTGTTCATTGCTGTGCAGTTCTACTTTTTCTGACGTACATCAACAAGATTCTGGTTTAGAGTTTTTGATCCTCCTGCCCTTTCTTTTCCTCCTCTTCCTGTCACTCCTATGAAAAACTAACAGTTACTTCACCGGCCCATAGGAAACCTAAGTATTTCCAACTCCAGAGATAGTAAATTGTTCTCAGCAATTCTTAATATATCACTGCTTAAATCTGGCATAAACTGATTTCTGCAGTCAACTGTCATGTATTGGTTTGGTTACAGTAATCAAGTCTCTAATTTTAAATAGCTTTTGTATTTTATGTTCTAGGGGATACATATAGCTTAGTTTAAGAGAAATGGGAGTAGTAGTTAATTTTAATGAATGCATAATGAATTGTAGCTGGTATCTAAAAGCACAAGTCTCAATACTGATTAAAAGTAGAAGCACTTCTTTTTTGTGCTGTTTCAAGCTTTTCTGTTAATATTCAGAATATAGGTCTATCCTTCTTTGGTTGTCTTTCCCATCTGTTTTAATCTACTTCTTCTCATGTCTGTTATAACTACTGGATTACTATTTATGTAAGTAGTAACAGTGCTTTGAACAAAAAGCATTGTCTGTGCTACCAGTTGAAGTAAATTAGCCTTATGTATGTCCTAATGGCTGTCTGTAACTTGATGGAGTATGGAAAGGAAACATAGAAGATGTAGATTTGAAGAATTTTATAGATGCATGCTGATATTTATTCATAGCATATTGAAATATACAGATTATAAAGTGAGGCTTTTAAACCTGTCAGTAAGACAAGACTGGGAAATTGTAAATTGAAACAGGGTTAATACTCTTCTCTGAATAAATAAAAAGTTACACAGCTAGCTTGAAAGACTTTTGCCTGTTTCCTCTTCTTTTTGAGATGAAGATTAGCTGGGACTTACAAAAAGTTTGGTTTTGGTGAGGTAATTAGAAAGAGCCAGGAATATTTCTGTCAAGACTTAAATTATCAATGGTACATTGAAGTTCAGTTTTAGGATACATGCACTGTAATAACTGCACTAAAAAAAAATCACATTTGAACCAATTATAATAATCTTAAAAGTAAATTAATTGTAATCTTTCCCAATAGTAATGTTAAACAGTAGTGTAATTTTTTTTTTTTTTTTTTTTTTTTGTCATATTAGGTATTTTTTCCTCTATAAATAAGCTTTGTTTCTGTGCCACTTCCCCAACTTTTTACATGCAGCCAAAACAGTACAGTTTACAAATGTTAGTTGTTTCTCTAAACTTTTAATTTTTTGCTTTTGGGGAACACTGAGATTAAACAGCAATATAATGTCAAAGTGAAAAAGAAATCATTTATTTCGGTCTTTGAAAAGTAGGGTTTAGCTCATGTTTTTTGCATGCTAATGTTTTGAGTTACTATCTCTGTAGAACATAGCAGCTCATCTAAAATGTGGAGGGAAAAGAGACTAAAGAGCAGACTTTTACAGTATTGTAAAAACACTTTAACATTTTTGATAGGCAGAGTAAAGAAGAAGGCAAGAAAACAGAAGTTAAGAAGATGGAGAAGAAGAGAGGTTAGTTTAAAGAAGCTAAACAGAATATTGTGGGTCATCCTGAACTCTGAGAACTGACTGCCTGGATGAGATAATTACTGCTAAGGGTGAAGTTGGAGTCTCAGTCCAAATTGTTTGATCTATGACTTTCTCCTTCAGATCTGTATGACAATGCATTCTTGTTCTGTGTTGTTTCCTAAGTGCATTAGAATAGTTCTCTGCTATTCTCGTTCTATTATTCAATATTTTAAATATTTTTTCAGATGATTTCTTCTGTTGGTGAACAAGAACTTCTAATTTCTTGAGTTGAATAATTTCCATTTTTGCTATAACACGATAACTGGGACCTCTTTGAGTATTTAGATATTACCTTTTACTGAGCAAGAGGCTTGCTAAGCAAGAGGCTTGTTTTTCCTAAGCAAGAGGCTTAGATTCAGATTACTGTGGTTTTGCCTACTAACCCACAGTTGCAAACTGACCTTCATCAGGATAAGACATTCCTTTTTTAGTACTCCTGTTTTTAAGAGCAATTCAAACGACTAGCTGCAGCTTGTACTATATGTATGTTACTCCAAAAGTAATGCCTCCTATTTATTTCCATAGAGAAAGAACAAGAAACACTATTTGAATAGAGCTAAGTACCAGCAAAAATACACTATTTTTCAACACGGTCACCATTTTCAGCTGTGCATTTTTACTGGTGATGAGCAATAGTCTGTGTGGCCATCTGATATGTGGCTTGTCTTTCATGTTGTTCTCAACACTGCTGAAACACACCACTGCCGCCATCCCACTGTGCTCACATCCACTATTTGTCTCTGAAAATGTTCAGCAAGCATCAGTGAATGTCAGTGGGTGCCATTTTTTCCCATGGAGGAACTTGGTGGCACATCTTTGCTTTCTCCAGACTTTCAGGTCAGACACCGCTTTGTCAGACTGCCCCTTTTCAGCCATCTGCCACACAGCAACAGCGTGTAAGAAAATACTGTTGGGAACATTCAGCCTCAACTGCCGTACACCACCAGCATCCACCTCTGGCATTGTAGGCCAACGTAATGAAATAGGAGGCATTACTTCCTGGGCAGTCCTTGTATGAGCATGGACTGCAAGCAGTTCTACTTTTGGCAGAGGGGGGAAAATAGTTATCCAAACTCATCCAAGATTGGCTGGATTTAAATTCTGATTGCCTGCAGTGTACTTCGAAGCATGTACCACTACGTATGGGTTAAAAGAAGCAAGAAAAAAAAGCATTCAGTGCACAAAATTGGACATGAACGCTTCTCCTTCCAACCTGTCAAGCAGCTACAGGCCACTTTATTTGTGTTTTCAAGTATGTCCAACTTGCAAAAAACAAATGCAGTAATATCCAGATAGTTCTCACAATTAGTAATTGTTAATATTTACTGAAACTTACTTTTAATTTGACAGAGGATGATATCCCAAAAGTGAAATTGAAAATTATTTTCAACTTATAACTTCTAAGGTGAAAACTGTATCGGTTGCTACTTGTGTCCAATTAAAAAAAGAAACAAAAAAAAATCACATCTGTAAATAAATACATCACAAGGGTTATGTGTGCATGGTCGTCTGAAGTAGGCTGCTTGTCCATTTTTCTTCCTTCTCTGTGATATTCAGATTTGTATTAAGGTTTCTACAAACACAAACTTGATAAGATGATGAGATTATCAAATATTCATGCGTACTGTTTTTAATCTTCAGAAACATCAATGGATTCTAGGCTTCAGAGGATACATGCAGAGATTAAAAACTCCCTGAAAATTGATAATCTTGTAAGTATATGCATCTTTTAACTTACACATAAAATTCCAATTAATTGGCATACATGTTTATTTTTAATTACTATTCTGAGAATTAAAGGATTTTTTTTCACTTTGAAAGAGAACTGTGCTCTTTAAATGGGGTTGCTATAGATCCTAAGATACAGAGCCAGTAAGTAAAATCAGTTTTGTTTAAAAATACTTAATCATAAGTTATCTGCCAGAAAAATTTAGAGTTCTGACAAGTGAGCTGTCTATGCTAGCTCAGCCTGAGCTGTGCAGGAGCACCAGGAAGCAGTGAGTGTGGTAGTTGGCAGACTGCTTGGTGTAAGGGGTGGTATCATTATCTGCTTTTCTTGCTCGTTGTTTGCTGCTTCTTGGGAGCTCTAGATTTGGAACAGTGCTGACAGATGGCTGAGGCTTGTCTGACTCTCAGGCTATTTATTAGCAGCTGCTGTTTTTCCATGTTGGGCACCAGTGTTACAGCCAAGGGAGATTTACAAGGGTCAGGCATGTCTGTGTGGCTTTGAGAGTGATGGTTAAGTGCATGGGGACCGAGGTGGTACTCTCTATCCTCCTAATGAGGGGAAAGGGCTTGTGAAGGAATGGATTGATTCTGTGGATTAGCACTTAGTTCTGGAGTTGATGTAAGCAACAGGATTTGGTTGCTCTGATGATGGGAACTATATGAAGGTCAAGGACTGCAAGAGTCAAGAGGATCTACCTGAATAACGGGAAAGTTACCACTGCCAAAAGGCTACCTGGGTTGGTTAAAGAAATTAAAACCGTAAACAGCAGTGAAAGAAAAAGTGAAGAAATGATGTAACAGGATGGGAATAAATAATGGAGGGTGATGCGGACAGAACTGACCTTGTAGTGATGTCATTTTAGTACTGTTTTGCTGATTTACAAGTAAATGAATAGAAATGAGGGAGTGCCAACAACACATTGTGAAGAAGGCTTTACATTTTTTGGTAGGGTTAGCACAACTGGATGCCTCTCTGAAGTGCATGCAGGCTAATGCATATGCACTGAGGAATTAAGAATTAGATGTCTGCAGTTGTTGGTCTCTGATGTTGTTGGGATCACAGAAATTTGCTGGAATAGTTCATGGGACTGGAATGCTCATATGGGTGGACAGAGGCTTTTGTGGAAGGACAGGTGCCAGGGAGACAAGACAGGAAATATCGGGGAGAGACTAGTAAGAGTACTTGGGATCTCTGCACTGAGACTGATAAGACAGCTAAGAAATTATAGTCAAGATCAATAGCTGGATATATAAATGAGGATGATAGTGTCAAAGAATCTGCTGCAGATCACCGGATGAGGAAGCACAGAGTGGATTCTTGAGGTAAGTGAAGGATACCTTAGGTTCAAAGTTTCGGGTACTTGTAAGACCACCCTGACATATAATGAAGCTCAACACATTGTTTACATAACCATCCAATAAATTGCTGGAGTGTGAGAATTACCTGACATAGGATCAATGAGTTGACAAGAGAAGACACCTTTGTGGACCTGGTTCCTAGTGAAGGAACTAATCAGGTACAAAGATTGAGGGCTATCTTGACTAGTGATGGTGGAGTTCAGGATCCTGGGAAAAGGGAGCCTGACAAAAAGGATCAAAACTGTGGACTCGAGAGCAGACTTTGGTCTATGAAGGGACCTGCTTGGAAGAATCCCTTGGGAGCTCTTCCAGGAGAGAAAAGGGGAACAAGAGATCTGACTGATTCGCAGGAATTGGCCTCCTTCAGATTGGTCCGTCTTGCTGAGCAAGAACATGAATAAATGGGGCAGGAAGGCGGCATGGATGAAAAGGTTGCTGCTGACTAAAATCAGACACAAAAAGCAAGCATACAGGAAGTGAAAACAGGAACTTTTACCGGTAGTGACCGGGGAAGGAATATGACACTGTCAAAGCTTGGGTGGCTGGGCTTTTAAAAGGAAAGCCCAAATCCACCTGGAATAGAATCTGGAGTGAAACACAAGCTTCATCACGTATATCACCAGCAAAAAGTACTCTGTACAGTGTAGGCTTGCTGCTGAGTGGGCTAGGGAATCTATTGGGAAAAAACAGAAGGAATCATGAAAAGGAAATCAAGTGGGATTTAATGTGGATTAAACCCAAGAATGCTGGGGATGCTGCACGTCACTGTGCATACACTCCAGTTAGCCTTTGAAAATTCATGTTTAGGGGGAAGTTTCTGGGGACTGGAAGAAAACTTGAATATTTCTAAGTGCCCTGTGTAGTGTCATTCATCAAGCTTTTGACTGAATAATCTATGAAGGTACAGTTCTGTCTGTCAGAAGCAGTCCACTCTGTTTTGTTTCTTAGTGGCAGGTCACTTGTGAAAAACTGTGAATGAGAAAGGCTGAATATTTGGAGAACAGCTTTAGGTAATGTAGCACTAGAATTATAAAAGGACCAGAGAGTTTGTATAATGGAAGTATGAAGTTGGTTTCTTTGTTAGTTTAAGTTACTCAATATATATATAAATATATATAAATATAAATATAAAGTATATAAATAAATATATAAATAAATACTACTTGCATTTCAACTTCTTGTGTTTGCAAGCTTGATGGTAGAGATTGTTACAGAATTAAAAAGTAAAATTAAGGATTTTGTAAGAAATTATTTAATATGGAAGTGAATTCAGTATAGCTTATGAAGAATTACTGACACTTGAGTGAAGTCGTCAGACTAACGTATTTATCTGCAGGATGTGAACAGGTGTATTGAGGCTCTTGATGAATTGGCATCTCTTCAAGTCTCAATGCAGCAGGCTCAGAAACATACAGAGATGATTCTGACACTCAAGAAGGTAAGATCTGCAGTATTACTTAAGTAAATAGTATTTTAAATTCACGTGTTGCGTACTCAGAGAGTGTAGAAGTCTGTTCTCCTTTCAAGGTAAAATGGGAATTTTGTCTAGCATTTGGTGAATTTTACACAAGTATTTAAGTACTTAAGTGAAGCTACTTCTTTTATCGCTTTGGTTACAGATACGGAAGTTCAAAGTTAGCCAAGTTATCATGGAGAAATCTACAATGCTGTATAACAAGTTCAAGACCATGTTTCTGGTAGGAGAAGGAGATTCTGTTCTCTCTCAAGTACTAAATAAATCACTTGCAGAGCAGAAGCAGCATGAGGAAGCCAATAAAACCAAGGAGCAGTGGAAGAAAGGAACAAACAAAAAAAATGAGAAGGAAAAGGACCAAGCAGGTAAGTGTTTTCAGTTTCTAATATTAAATTTTAATATTAAAGATCCATATTAGCCAGTATTGAGATAAACAGTGTTCTGTACTTTTCTTCGTGTAGCAAGACAATGCAGTAGAAGTTCTTTTTGTAAATCTCTAACTTGAAGCAAAATGAATTGGCAATTCATATTTAAACCTAATGTTACACTCCTCAAGAACTTATTCCAAACAACCTCTCCTGTAATCCCAAAGCAAAACATGTAGTCATCACGGAAAGTGAAGGCAAAGCAGGATTTTTAACTTTACAGTAATAGAGCCTATACATAAAACCATTAAGATTGGAAAGGCCACTAAGATCATTGAGTCCAGCAATCAACCCATGCCTTTGACAGCTCTAAACAGTGTCCAGAAGTGCCACATCTACATGACTCTTGAAAACCTCCACGGACACTGATTCTACCACCTCTGTGTACACTGTGTTCCAATACCTCACCACTCTTTCTGAGAAGAAATTTTTCCTGATAATCAAGCAGAACCTCCCCAGGCACAACTGAAGGCCATTTACTTCTTATCCTAAAAGCAGTTACCTGGGAAAACGGCCGACTCCTGCCTTGCTACTACCTCCTTTCAGGGAGGATTTCATGGCCACCTGGGCACACTGCTGGCTGCTTCAAACATATAGGACTGCATAGAGCTTTTATAACCGAAGTGAAGGAGTTTGCACTTGGTGTTGTTAAAGCTCAAGCAGTTGGCTTTAGCCTGTTGATGAGCCTGTCCAGATCCCTCTGAAGGGCCTTCCTACCTCCAGGCAGATGGACACTTCCTCCCAACTTGGTGTCACCTGCAAAATTTACTGAGGGCTCATTCAATCCCCTTGTCCAGATCATCAGTAACAATATTGAACAGGGCAGGCCCCAGTACTGACCCCTGAGGAACACCACTAATGACTGGTTACCAGCTGGATTTAACTCAGTTTACCACCACTCTCTGGGACTGGCCATGCAGCCTGTTTTCTTGTGGACTGCCAGCTGTTCCAGGAAAAGGCTGTGGAAGATTAAGTCAAAAGCTTTGCTAAAGTCCAGGTATATTACATTCACTGCCTTTCCCTCATCCATTAGATGGGTCGCCTGGTTATAGAAGGAGATTTTGTGGTCAAGCAGGACCTGCCTCTCATGAACTCATGCTAACTAGGCCTCGTTCCCTAGTTATCCTGCATATTTCACATAATTGCAGTCAAGATGATGCGTAATTTTCCTGTTTATGACAGTTGCATGCAGACAATACCAGAGCCACGTGGCATGGTCGACAGGTATGGCAAGGTTTGGTGTGGCCCAGCCCAGTTCCACCCACTTTGGCCTGCTCTGCAGTGCTCATCTTGAGTACGCCCAGCTGTGCATGGTATAGCCTGGAGAGCTCAGTGCAGCAGCATGCTGGCCCTTCTCAGTGAGCTGCTGGACTTACTCCAGGTGCTCTTCTGGGAGGAGGAGATGGTGCTGACTCTAGTGGGGCTACAGCTGACAAAGACTGCCTTCATCAGTGTCACTGTGTGTGAGCGGTTCAACAAAGACACAGTCCCAAAGGTAGGCTTCAGTATGAGGAGGACCTCAAAGGGAATGTAGGTGACCAGCTACTTTCACAGCATGGGAGAGCCATACTACTGTGGAGTGAGAGCCATGGTGTATATAGTGACTGTTGCTGCCCAGGAGAAGCTCAAGGCCTTGAAGAATGAACTTCACAACCTGTGAGACACACTGCAGCTCCAGAGCATCCTAGTCCTGGTACTGGCGATCAGGGGAGATCTCTCTGGTGCCTTGAATGAGAAAGAGCTCAGTTGAGAAGATGAGCCCATCTGCCACACAGAACTGAGGTTCATTGCTACTCCATGTCCTGCAAACAAAAGGAAAGCATAAACATTACCCTGCAGTGGCTTATTCAGCACTAGAAGTCCAGAAGAAGTTGAGATCCCATGGACTGTAGCTCATACCGGGATGATGACGTTGTACAAGCCCATATCCCCTTCTGCTCTGTGCATCCAGCTCTCTCTAGATGGATATTTATAGGTGACCTCAGACTCCACTCACATTTAGGTGGAGCCTTTCTTTTTATTATAAAGGAAATGTCCGACTCTGCCCTCCTTCCTTTTCCTCTCTCTTCTTGCCATTTTGGCACTGCCTGTTGTTTGTGTATACAGTGCGTGTGTGTATTTTTATATATGTAAAACTAGTAGATACACATATGTGCGTATGCATATATTTAAGCACTAGCACTATCACACTCAGCCCTGTGAGCTGCAGGAAGGCATTGAGCTCGCTGAGGTCAGCAGTTGGTGGAAATAAGGTCGGCAGTCGACAGCAGCCCCAGGAATGGGCTGGGTAGGGCTACAGACAGGTTCCCCAGAGCTCTTCACACCTTCCTGGGAGCCTGTCAGAAGGGCAGCACCCCAGGAGTGTGGGGAGCATGCCTCTGCTGCTTTTCTCCAGGCTTCATCCCCCATGGGCAGTGTTTGTGGGGGCAGTGTCAAACAACCTCCCCCCCTCTACTCACTGCCCTCAGTACTTTGCCTGCACCTTCCTCCTGTGCCCAGCCTGGGCTGTATCTTACCGCACGTTCCCAGCTGTACTGCTCCACGAGGGCAGTGACTTGAGGGGCTGGTGATGCTGGTGGAGAGCAAGGCTTAACCTTGTCCCCTCTGCCCCAGCTGCCCCTGGAGGCTCCTTATCTGCCTGATCATCCAGTTTCAACCCCCTGCTGTGAGCTGATTGCCACCCACCAGCTCAGAAGGTCAGGCTGCCCAGAGCCCCATCCAAACTGGCCTTGAATGCCTCCAGGGATGGGGCACACACAGTTCTCTGCACAGCCTGTGCCAAGGCCTCTCCACCCTCATAATATAGAATTTTTTTCCTAATGTGTAATTTAAATTTACATTCTTTCAGTTTGAAGTTGTTACCCTTGTCCTGTTGCTACATTCCTTGATGAAGTGTTCCTCCTCATCTTTGCTGCTGGCCCCCTTTAAGTACTGGAAGACTGCAGGAATGTCTCCTCAAAGCCTTCTCTTCTCCAGGCTGATCAAGCCCAAATTACCCAGCCTCTGCTCTGTAAGGAAGGAGCTTCAGCCCCCTGATACCCTTGTGACCATCTCTGGACACACCCCACCAGGTCCATTTTCTTGTTCTGGGGGGCCACAGAGATGATGTGCTGCTGCAGGTGGGATCACATGAAGTACCTACCTGAGGTAGAGTGATGAACAGAATGCACTGCTGAAGAGTATTTTCTCACTTACCAGAATATATATTATTATTTGTAGCCAGGAACCTGAAATCTCCAGGAATTTATTTCCCATCAGGAAAATTGTGATGAAACTCGTTACGGTGAATTTTTAGAAGCTGAAACACTATTTGGTATTTGCTTGTTTTGCATTATTTCAGCTGTTAGTTATTAAGGTGAGGAGAAAACATTTACAGTGTAGGAGTTTGAAGGTAAGAAATTAATCTGGGGTTTCTTACAGCAGAGTTTTATTGCCTGCTGTATTGATTGTTCCTCTACTCTTTCATTATAAAGGTTCAAAGATTCTGAATGGAGGGCCTGAAACTCAAGACACCAACCAATCACAGCACAATGGAGAGAATGGTGAAGAAAAGAAAGATAAACATGAAGTTGGTAGTAAGAAAAAGTGAGTTAATGACTTTAATGAGCTAAGGATTTGTTCTGTTACAGTGAAATGATGCAAATAGAATATGAATAGATTTAACTCCTTGCATGATGTTTAGTTTCTTCACATTTTTTCTCAAAAATTTTTTCTCTTTTTCAAAGAATGATGAAATTTTATTTTTGAAATCACTGCTGTTGAGGAGATTGAAGTAAGTAAAGTATGGATTATCTTCTTAGGAGAAAAACAGCAGGCAGTGAGACAGAGGAAGGTACTGACTTTTTATTGTATTTTAGAGTACTCAAATTATGTCTGAACCAAACATTACAGAAACAAATGAAATTCATCAAATGTTTTTCTCCTGTAGGGATTTCTTCTGATCAGCAGCCAAACCTCTTAAATTAGTGGTGGAATAGGATATCCTGAGTTGAAACAGACTCACAGGGCTTGAATCCTAACACCTGGCTCACCTGAAATTCAAACTATTTTTCTGTGAGCACTGTCCACGTGTTTCTTGACCACTGCCCCTAGGAGCCTGTTCAGTACCTGACTGCCTTCCTGTTCAAGAACCTCTTCCTAAAGCCCATCCCAACTGTGATGCAGCTCTGTGCCATTCCCTTTAGTCCTTCACTGTCACCATTATTGGCTAAATGCAAGTAAACTGTGGGCTAGAGTTGAAACTTCTAACATTTTAGAGCTCGTCATTACAGCAGTTGATACATTTACATTTTCTAAATGAGAAGCCATAGGAATGTTTGAATTTGAATTGATTGAATTTCAGATACTTTCCTCCTGAGTATTTGAATCTTAGCCTCACTGAAAATGCAGTTCAGACTCTTGTAGAACACAAGAAATAATAAAATTTAGTAGGGACAGGGGGAGAGCCAAAGCCAAAGTTTACCCTTAACACAGAATACCAGTTTGGTTCTTTCCTGAGCACTTCTGTACTTGTTCTCAGGGGATTCTTTTTGTCTAGCAGTATGTATTACTGCAAGCTTTCCTCTCATTACCTTTTTCATACGGTTAGGAGGAACTGCAGTTGCCTGGCATTCTTCTGGCTGTATTTCTAATTGAAACTGCAAAAATGAGCATAATATTGACAATTTAGTGTTGGAAAAACTAAATATGGTGTTGAAAGGTTGTTTTCTTTTTTTTTTTTTTTAATGCAAAATTGATTTTAGCTGAGAGATACCCTTGAAATTAATGCTGTCTTTTTACACACCCTTCAGAAATGACATTTGGTTATTCTCAGCTAGTGACAAGAATCTCACATCATTGGCCTCCAACAAGCTGCGCCTTAAGGGAATGTAATCAAGGCAATGAGTGCAGGTTCCCAGCACAACTTACAGAGTAAAATATGCTGCTTTAATGGGAGATGTACTGAAAGCATAGATGTTGCACTTCACTAGTACCATACCGAGTTACTTGAAATCAATAGCAAATCAGTTTAGTTGTCCAGAGAGTATATTTGTAGAAGTATTTAGAAATTAATGATTACTTAAGTGGTTCCCCAAGGTACAAATTTTTTCATTGCCTGTTCCTTTTCTTACTCCTTCCAAGCTTAATAACAAATACCTTCCAATGGCAAAAAAAAGATAATCTTAGATTTCACTTTATGTTTGCTATTAGAAGAAAAAGAGGAAGAGTATTTGAGTACATGCTTGATGCTATAGTGGGAGAAAAAAAGCTTACAGCAGCTACTTCACAAACTTAAATGACAAGCGTGGATCAGGCTGCTGAATATAGTAGTTTCAGAATAAGCACCACAGAGACCACACAATTTAAATCTTAATACTTCAGTAATTGTGACTTTATATGTGGGACTTGCAAATACATATTCCACGAATGAGTTATTTTGGGGTCACGTGTTCTGCCAATAAAGATTTGTCTCTTGAAGTGTTTGTGGTGTTTGCTGTGGCCTTGAACTGCACACTCCCCAACACTTCCTTAACCTTTGTAAACAAAGAAATCAGTCATATTCTGTTTAAAACCTTGCACAGCTTCTGTTAACAAGCAATGAACATAAAACAGAACTTGTAAAACCTCTTACGAATGCCTTGGATGGAGAAAAAAGCATCTGCATACCTGTCTCAATTCAAGAAAGCTACATACTAGTACAGTTTTCTGTTTTTTAGAAGTGAAGCTCGTACTCAAAATAACCAGAAATACATGAATGTTCAAAGTGCAGTCCCCACTCCTGAATATAAGCATGTAATTTATAAACTTCTCAAGTGCGAGCCTGCATATTCAGTTCTGAATTTTGTTCCTTTTGTAAATAAGAGGCTAGACAAATTCAGACCCTTCTGAATACGTATTTCAAAAATTTTGGAAGACAGAAGCTGTCTAATACTTCTGTAGTGATTTTGTACTTAATAACCAGTTTCTGTTGGTAGAATCATATGGTGCTTCCCAAGGTTGCCTCAGCCTTGGAGCTACCAGCAAGAGCAGTAACATGTTAAATGTGCATCTGAAGTGCAGAGAAAAAAGCCAGACTGCTTTTCCATCTGAGTTGATATGCTTGGCACTGGACTCTGCAGGATCTCCTGAAGAGAACCCAAACTGACCTTTGAAGGGCTGCTCCTCCTCACAGCTCTTCATACTCATTTGTGTGGTACCAGTTTCTGCTACCTTAGCTTCATGTCTGGGGACAGTCGACTTAAAAGAGGGCACACAGTTGGTATCCGTACCTTCTTCAATTTCCACGCTTCATCTGCTGAATTTGTATCAATATAATTTAATCTGTATTTAAAAAAATGGCTGTAAGACTTGCTTTTGGCATTTTTTCATGGTCACTAATGTTCTTTTATTGTAATTCTAGGACGTGTGGTGAAGAGAAAGAGCTTGAAAAACCAGCAAAAGAATCTGCCTTTGAAAACAAATGACACCACTGGAGTTGTTTTGTTTTTCTAATTGGAATTGAATTGCGTTTGAAATCTATAGACTGCTGAAAGTTTTAAATAATTTTATAAGCATAGTATTTTAAAATGTTTTAGGGTTTTTTGGTTTTTTTTTTCTTTTTTTTTTTCTTTTTTTTTTTTGGTGGAATAAAAACCCCTTTAATCTTGGTTTGAAAGTATTTAAACACTTGCCAATAGTTTTGTCCAGTATTAACAGGTAACACATTTCAAAATACAAAATTTCCACTTAGAAGAGAAACTTAGAAATTCCTATATGTTACAGGACTTAGAGTTGTAGTATATTTTTATCTGACTACTGTATGTCTAGTTAGTAGCAGGAAAAAGTGAATACTTTTAACTGCTTAATTGCTTCCTTTGTATGAAACCTGTCTTCCTATGATACTGACCTTTGTTTGTGCATAGTTTTTCAGCTCTTGTGGGGATATCTCTTTAGCGTGTTTTGTAGGAGCTGGAAGCAGCATTTTTATAGCTATTAAAATGTTAATGTGGAAGTTTACTTAATCACTTTTCTAAAGACGTTCAGTTCTTGCAAAACTCACTGTGCCAACTTACTGCAATGTGACTTCATGGTATGCTTTTGGTATGATAAGTATACTAGAAAGAAGTACTGTGTTTTGACCAAGGCTGTCGATGCACACTGATTGGAAAACACTGTCTTCAACAATTTCTAAAATTAAACAATTTAAAGTGATAAAGAGAGATTTGTTTTTAATACAAACTTACAAAAACTGAAACATTCCTAGGAGCTACACATACTTAAGTTTTAGTACTGTTTCAATCCCTGGAGCTTTGCCTTGGCATTAACTTGGGGATTTCTAACTTGAATATTAACAGAAACACTGTTAAAGCATTTTACAAATAAATAAATAAATAAATAAATAAAATCCAAAATGCATGAAGGGGAAGGGGACGTGTTTAAGCTGTTCAGGAAATGTTCTTAAAACACATACTTTGCTTAACATCAGACCTTGGAGGCAGTCAGAAAATAGGTGATTTTCTGAAATTGACATTACTGGCCGTAAGAATCTTCTTCAGGGTGATCAGAGAAGATGACAGTGTTCCAGGTGCACCTACCACCTGGTAGTATGTTACCTTCAAGGCACCAACACAAAAAGTTACTGCAGCCCACTGGAAAGCAGTGTTTTCCTAACAAACACCTGAACTGTACCTTTCAATGAGGAAGAAAGTTTTCAGTATTCTTGTATGACACAACAGCAGGGTAACTCAATGAAATACAGAAAAAAGCAAATTATTTCTTGCTCTTAGGTTTTTTAAATTGTGTATTTCTTCTATGCTAACATCTCTGATGGTAAGAGCAAACCAAAAGACTTAAGTGCAAAGGGCTCCCTCCTCAGGGGAGGAGATGAACACATACCTAACTCAAAAACCCTGTGGTGCCATCAGTACTCAAGCTGCCTGGTGTTTTCAAAAGCTAGAGCAACGGCTCCATCAGTGCAGTCCACCAGATCCATTCTCTTTGATGTTAGTTTTAGTTGAAAATTCCAGGACTGATGTAAGAATATGCAAGACAGTCTCCCAGTTTACTGCCTTCTGCATCATAATGGAACATTTGAAAACATATATCATAGAAAACAAACAAGGATTCTCTGGTGCCAGGCTGTTTTTCATGTAATCATGGAATTGCTCAAGTTGGAAAAGACCTTAAAGATCATCAAGTCCAACCGCAACCTAACCATGCTACCCTAACAACCCTTCACTAAATCATGTTCCTGAGCACCACATCCAAGTGGTTTTTAAACACATCCAGGGATGGTGACTCAACCACCTCCCTGAGGATCCCATTCCAATGCTTAACAACCCTTTCCGTAAAGAAGTGTTTCCTGATATCCAACCTAAACTTACGCTGGTGCAACTAGAGGCCGTTTACCCGCATCCTGTCACCTGTCACCAGTGAGAAGAGACCAACCCTGCTCTTGCTGTAAGCAGCTTTCAGATACTGGAAGAGAGCAATAAGGTCTCCTCTCAGCCTCCTTTTCCCCAGACTGAACAGCCCCAGCTCCTTCAGTCTCTCCTCATAGGGCACATTCTCCAAGCCCTTCACCAGCTTCATTGCCCTTCTTGGGACCTGCTCCAGCATCTCAGTGTCCCTTCTGTATTAAGGTGCCCAAAACTGAACACACTGCTTGAGCTGAGGTAATGCCAAGTACTGCTTGTTGGTTACCCAACTGCAGGTTACAAAATGCAGGTGTTTTCCATGCAAGTAAAACATGACAAAATTGGGGATGGCATCAACAAGTGTCACTAATGTTGTAACTGATCAGGTACTGCATGTATTGCACCTCCCATTTCTGGGCCTACAGATACTTTCCAGATTTCCCACCCATTCTGCATCTGTACAAGCAACCAAACAACAAACTGTCAGGAATCTTCTGTCCAATCTATGCCCATTTAAGTCAAAAGAAAAAAAAAACTCTTTCATAGATGAAGAAACTTTGATACAGAGCAGACGTGTGACTGATTCAAACTACATAACAACCAAATTCATTTACACGTCATCAAGAAGGGCGTGAGTTATGCAGAGAAGGCACAGACTGCTGGACACTCCAGCAAGTACTGAAATTAACATCAACAGCTGCCAACACAAGGAGGGGCTGCTGTGGCACCAAGCAATTAATTTCTGGTAGCACTCAGGAGCCATCAGCTCAGGGCCTCTAGTGATTAAAGCTGCTATCTGCACAGATTACAAGGTACAGGACAGCCAGCCAAAGCAGCTCTGCTATCCATGGTTTAGCATCTCCCCACTTAAGCTTAGCGCTTAATCCTGGTTTTAATTTAATGCATTTACATCACCTCTGGTAATGCCCTCCCTATCCCATCTTTCCCCCAAATTGACCCTTTGGCTCCACCTCCCCTTCTGGCCAAAGGCCTCAGATTACAGCCACTTGTAAAGGCATCCTAGGGGCTCTGCTAAGAACCCCAGGATGGGCTCCCACCATGACAGGAATTGGCTCTGCCTGATTCCAGAGAAGCTGTAAGGCCAAACGGGACAACGGAACCCAGCGCCTGTGTCAACCTCAGGCAGAGAGCATAAGCTATCCTGAGAGGGAAAAAAAGGCAGGGCTTTTCCTCTTGTAAAGAAATCATTCAGGTCTATAAAATCTAGAAGTCTAGTCTAATCTGCAGAACTCCTTAAAAAGCATTTCTACTCTGTCTACTGAAAGGCCTTCTCGTGTCTAAGCAAACAGCACTAAATACTACAGTGGTGAGTTCATGTTCTGTTCATTTAACTGAAGAACTTCTGCACTGCATAAAGTTCCCCCAAGTACAGCAGCACAGTACAGAGTTTTCAGGGAGCGTCAGGAATTCATCTGTGGGGGAAGCAATACCTCTGCTTTCTGAAACTTTCCTGACATATTATTTTTATGTTGGGTGGATCCATACCTCCCCTCTACTTGAATGCTGATTTAAAAAGATTTCCAGCAAATGAATTTAAATCACACGTCTTGTCTTAAGGGAGAAAATGTGTTACATTTTTTCAACAGTGAGATTAAAAGAACATTTCGTTACTTATAAAAATTAAGTAACTGGTCAAGAATGTATGCAAAAGAATCTGAGCCAATAAATTACCCTCCTCGCTAATACAGTTCTTTCATCATCCTGAATCACCTCCCTGTGAATTCTACACACAGAAAATACTTTCCAGGCAAGAAGACAACTAGACAACCACCTGAATAATAATATCTCAGAGCATTCAGTTTTCAGATGAACATTATCCACATAGCATATCAAAAACATTTAACAGCCTGTTTTTTAGTTTGTTTTATTATTATTATTATTATTATTATTATTTGTTTTGTTTTATTTTAATCCAAGTTAGTAGAAGCACCTAGAAAATTTTCTTCAAAGCATCTTAAAAGAACTGAAATCGTAACATCCCTGGCTGCACACAGTTTGCATACAAAACATTTTCTGGTACGTAATCAGTGTTTCTTGATCAACAATGGATGAAAGTTCCTGTCCAGGCAATCATAATGAAAAAGCCTTAGGGAAAATAAACAAATAATAAAGGTTCAGCCACACAGATATTGATCTGAACGTAACGTGTACACAGAGCATGACTTCACTTCTCAGCATTTCTTAAAACAGATTATGACTTGGAGAGCTGACTGCTAGATTTAACACTTGTGGCTTTTATGGTCAGGAGTAAATTTAGTGTGTGTTACTAACTCAAATTCTCTGTCCATCTCTGTTAGAGGCTCGAGGTAGTGTACTCTAACTCAGAGTACTCACAGTACTCAGACTTCAAAGCTTATGCCTCCCACATAGACTGATGGGCACAAGCATCAGCAGGGAAACATTCAGAGGTTCATAACCTTGAGACCCTTCCTTGGGTCACACAGATCTTTGGAGATAGTACTTATTAATAGTACTTAGCTATACCAGGCTTATAGCACCACCATCTTCTCCCTCTCCTCCTTGTCCATTCACTTTAGCCTATTATTTCCATTCATCCATCTTTTTGCAATTCCTGCTGCTTGGCACGAAGCCTAAACTAACAAGTCTAGTTGACTCTACCTAGAGCCACTACCCACATTCCCAAATCATCCAAAATTAGTATGTAAATTTGCCACATTAGATTTGCATACAAAAGACTTTTCACCACGCGTCCAATTCCTCCTCCCATACTACAGTCATGTCATGCCACGACATGAGAAAGAAACCAGTCTATTTACACAGAATAAATTATTGGGAAAAAAAAAAATGCAAGGGAGAGTACTTTCTTCCTAGCCGAGATAGTTACATACATACTAACTGACTGACTGAAGTCTTAAATAAACCCTGCAGATGGCAACTGAATAATCTCCATGTTAGTCTAAGAGAGACTTAGCGTTTAATGTCTGGCGTTTGTCTACTGAAGGCTTGCTGTTTAGCCACCTGGCAAGACCAAACAGCAGGAAGTTACCTTATCTCTGTGGTGACAACGTGCTCACAGTTCCCTTGGTGGCAGAATGCGGAAAAGCAATTTTGAGAGATGGATCATTAAATGCGTAGTCCTCCATTTTAACAGACTGAGGATTTCCACAGCCTCTGTCAGGAGATTATGACCATTCAATAGCAGTTCTGGAAATAGAAAGGGCATCAGCATAGAAGTGTTACAAACTGCAATTATACAGAAAGGCAGGCTTCCCTGCTTCCTTACATTCCATGGAATGTGCAAAATGCTTCATTAGGATACAGTTTAAAAGGTTGAAATCAAAAGAGTTCACTGCAGTTTTTAATAACGAAGTAACTTCATAGCAATGGCAGAACCCCACATAACTGCACTGTTCTTGTAGGACACCTGCCTTTAAATCTCCATCAGAAAACTTCTCAAGGAGGAGCAGTCAGAACACACATAATGGCACCCTATCCAGGTAACACTGTTTGCAGCACGACGTTTCCAAGGCATCCCAATAATTCAGGTTTCCAGAAGACCATCTTTATTCTTTTGATCAGTAACTTTAAAACAGTGGGGCTTGGGGATTTCTCTATTTTATTTCTGCAAGGAGAAATGTAAAGCTGAAAACTGCAGTTAGATTTCCAACTGGAAGGAAGGACTGGGAAGACATTGGTCACTGTTGCAATTATTCCTCGGCTTTTCAATACACTCCTACATGCAAGGCATTTCACTACAAGCTGTACATTCACCATCAGCAGACTGTGTTATCAGAAGTTCTTCCACAAAAGCCACTGTTGCTCAAGGGTAGAAAGAGAAGCAAAATAATTTATTTGTTGTCACACAGCTCTTCCATGCCATTCTAACATCTTCATCTCCTAAACCCCAATAACATGTCAGCAAGTCTATACTTCCTTAAAATAAACAGTGCTGTATAGTTTAAGTCGTATCTGTAGTTCCAAATACAAGATACCTGAGACATATGTGAATGCAGTCTCACATTTCTTTTCCTAACAGTCACAATCTCTTTTCTAATGAAGGCATTAAGTGTTGTTCCAAGACTGAGCAGAACCACTGACAGCCACACAGCTGAGCCAGTTGTGTTTCTGACAGATTTTCTACCTCATAGAGAAGTGCTTTGGGTGGATATCACAACCTGGGAGGGCACTGAAAAAGTTCGTTGCACTTTCACACACCACATATTCTAGTCTTAAAATCACTACAAATTGTTACAAAAATTCCTGTCCCCTAAGAATTACCATACTCAGCATCTATTTGTACTGTACCTGCTAAGACATCTGCACTCTGGTTATCTTCTATCATCATAAAAGATGCTTTCATAATAAAAGGAGGCAGATTTGCAGAGATCCCGAGAAAGAAAAGTCTGCATCAGTGTTACAAAGACTTAAAATATCTCAAATGTTACATACAAAAACACTTCAGCTACCCAAATTACTTTATCAGACAAAGTTTCTAAGATAAATCTTGCTCTGCTTTTAGATGTTGATATGACAAAAAGGTTTATGCAGCTGTTCTGCAGATGTTACTCTCAAGCCAGTATAGGTCATTTTACTTCTATTCCTCCTCTCTGGCCACATAGAAGCAGATCTGAGTCACATTTACATAAACAAGAAAGGCATGCAATTTTGGAAAGTCCAACTACCTCACCTCTGGACGCTCGGGGAAAAATTTAAAAATAAAATCATATTACTGAAAAATACTTCCTTTATTACTAAATCTGTCATATGCAAACAGGCTATAATTAACAATTTGTGACATTCATATCAGCAGCGCAAGCACAGTCAGTTTCCATGTAATCTCAAGAATGTGACTTAACTTATTAGTATCATTGTCTAGTATTAGATCTGGAGGGTGGAGGCCCTGCATGTAGCAGGGGGGTTGGAGCCTGATGATCGGCAAAGTGCAAGGTTTGCACTTGGGCTGGAGGAATCCCAGGCATCCGTACAGACTGGAAGGAGCGACCCTTGAGAGCAGCCCTGCAGAGAAGGACCTGGGGGTCTTGATGGATGAAAAGCTTAACATGAGCCAGCAATGTGCTCTTGCAGCTCAGAAAGCAAATGGTATCCTGGGCTCCATCAGAAGAGGGGTGGCCAGCAGGGACAGGGAGGTGATGGTCCCCCTCTACTCTGCTCTTGGGGGGCAAAGACAGGGAGCTGTTGGAGAGTGTCCAGAGGAGGGCCACGAAGATGATCAGGGGGCTGGAGCACCTCCCCTATGAAGACAGGCTGAGGGAGCTGGGCTTGTTCAGCCTGGAGAAAAGAAGGCTGTGGGGTGACCTCATTGCAGCCTTTCAGTACCTAAAGGGAACCTACAAACAGGAGAGGAATCAACTCATTGAAAGGGTTGGTAACTGCAGGTTAAGGGGAAATGGTTTTAAGTTGAGGGAGGGGAGATTTAGGTTGGATGTCAGTGGGAAATTCTTTACAGAGAGAGTGTTGAGGTGCTGGAACAGGCTGCCCAGAGAGGTTGTGGATGCCCCGTCCCTGGAGGTGTTCAAGGTCAGGTTGGATGTTGCCCTGGGCAGCCTGGTCTGGTATTAAATGGGGAGGTTGGTGGCTCTGCATGTGGCAGAGGAGTTGGAGATTCATGATCCTTGAGGTCCCTTCCAACCCTGGCCGTTCTGTGATTCTGTGATCCTTGAAAGCCCTTCCAATCCAAGCCGTTCTGTGATGATTAGCTGCCCATACACATGTAATAACTTCTGCAGCAGGACTGAATAACTACTTAAGATGAAGTTATATTCATCCATTTAAAAAAAAAAAAAAACAACAACAAAAAAAAACAAAAAAAAAAACAAAAAAAAAAAACAAAAAAAAAAAACAAAAAAAAAAACAAGCTCCAGCCATAAATATATTCTTGAGAATAAACAAAATATGGACAATCAAGCATTGTTCTGTCCACCTATTCAGGCTGTATGCACAGCAGCATTCAAAGTGGTGGAAATGGTGTTCTCTCATAAAGAAAAATATAGCAGTCACACTGTATTTCTATAAAATATTAATCATGTGTGGTTGTGCAACCTTGAAACAGCAATATAACAGAAGAGAGAAACAGATCAAAGTGAAATACATACAGCCAAAAGTAAGAGAGGAAAAGACATAGAAACCTTTAATTTCAATATATATATATAATTTGTTAGCTAATAAACACTACTTAATTAAAATCACAGAATCACAGAATCACAGAACTGTAGGGGTTGGAAGGGACCTCCTGAGATCATCGAGTCCAACCCCCCTGCCAAAGCAGGTTCCCTACAGCAGGTCGCACAGGTAGGCATCCAGGCAGGTCTTGAACATCTCCAGAGAAGGAGACTCCACCACCTCCCTGGGCAGCCTGTTCCAGTGCTCCGTCACCTCACTGTAAAGAAGTTCTTGTGCACGTTTGTGCGGAACTTCCTATGCTCCAGTTTCTGGCCATTTCCCCTTGTCCTGTCTCCACTCACCACTGAAAAGAGTCCGGCCTCGCCATTCTGCCCCCCACACCTTAGATATTTATAGACCTGGATCAGGTCCCCTCTCAGTCTTCTTTTCTCAAGGCTGAACAGACCCAGTTCACTCAGCCTTTCCTCATAGGGGAGATGCTCCAGGCCCTTCACCATCTTTGTGGCCCTGCGCTGGACTCTTTCCAAGAGATCCCTGTCTTTTTTGTACTGGGGAGCCCAGAACTGGACGCAGTACTCCAGATGAGGTCTTACCAGGGCAGAGTAGAGGGGGAGGATCACCTCCCTCGACCTGCTGGCCACGCTCTTTTTAATGCACCCCAGTAAGCCATTGGCCTTTTTGGCCACAAGGGCACACTGCTGGCTCATGGCCAACCTGTCGTCCACCAGGACACCCAGGTCCCTTTCTGCAGAGCTCCCCTCCAGCAGCTCATCCCCCAACCTGTACTGGTGCATGGAATTATTCCTCCCCAGATGCAAGACTCTACACTTGCTTTTGTTAAACCTCATCCGGTTTTTTTCTGCCCAGCTCTCCAGCCTATCCAGGTCTTGCTGAATGGCAACACAGCCTTCAGGCGTGTCAGCCAATCCTCCCAACTTCGTATCATCGGCAAACTTGCTGAGGGTGGCCATTATCCCCTCATCAAGGTCATTGATGAAGATGTTGAACAAGACCGGACCCAGCACAGACCCCTGAGGAACACCGCTAGTTACAGGCCTCCAACCGGACTCTGCACCACCAACAAGGACCCTCTGTGCTCTGCCAGTCAGCCAGTTCTCAACCCACCTCACTGTCCACTCATCTATCCCACACTTCCTCAGCTTTGTTATAAGGATGTCGTGGGGGACAGTATCAAATGCCTTGCTGAAATCAAGGTAGACTACATCCACTGCTCTCCCCCTATCCACCCAGCCAGAGACAACATCATAGAAGGCTACCAGGTTGGTCAAGCACGACCTCCCCCTTGTGAACCCGTGCTGACTACTCCTGATAACCTCCTCTTCTTCCAGTTGTCTGGAGATGACATCCAGTACAAGCTGTTCCATCACCTTTCCAGGGACAGAGGTGAGGCTGACTGGCCTATAATTGCCTGGGTCTTCCTTCTTGCCTTTTTTGAAGACTGGGGTGACGTTGGCTATCTTCCAGTCTTCAGGCACCTTCCCCGTCTTCCAAGACTTCTCAAAGATGACTGAAAGCGGTTCAGCAATCACCTCTGCCAGCTCCTTCAGCACCCGTGGATGAATCCCCTCGGGTCCCATGGATTTCTGAACATTGATGTTGCCTAGGCGCTCCTGGACCACCTCTTCCCTGACAGAAGGGGGGTCTTCCATTCCCCAGATCCTCTCACTAATCAGATCTCAGATTCCCGAGGGGGGAATATGCATCCATTTTCCATAATTTCTAACTGTTGTTGTTGTCCAAACAGCCCTTAAGCAAACAAGTGACCAGAGTAGAGACAATCAGGAAAGCCTGTGCTTTTTTACCCACACAGCCATTGCACCTTTCTATTGTGTGCTTCCAAGATCTTTCCGGCACAAAAGGAGGGGTTGTTTAGTTCATGCTGCAAGGTTCCCAAAGACTGTGGCTTACTAGGAGTGTGTATTTTCAAAACAATCGTAACATATGCACAGGGCCTAACAAACAGGGCCTAAAAAAGGCAAGAGAAACAGCCTCCTGTGGTAGACTTGGAAGCAGGGAGGTGTCTCAAGAACTCACAGTAAGCAAGGGGCCATATTGTCTAGGCACTTCATCAGAAGAAAAGGCAAAGAAGGAGTGGAGGAGCAGCCAAGGAACATGAGTTGTTTGACAGGCTGGATGCAGAAGTACAAGCAGACCAAAAAGGGTTGAATGGGAAAACAGTGGAAAAATCAGACACTCTGGCATCCCACATCATTTTAATGCTTTCCCAGAAACAAATAATGAATGCTAATTTATGTCTGGAAGTCTTTCAGAGTTGTTAACTCAAAGGTGTCAAGCAGGAAATGCAGACACTGTGTCCAGAGATGGAACTCATGACTGAAGAGGACTTGCACAAAGGCACGGTGGTAGGAAGTTGTTTCACATTTAGTTTGTTTTGGCTTTGAATTGCCATGATGTGCAGTTCTCCTGCAGTGATTGATAACATGGTTTAAGTAATACTGTGGTCTGGCAGTTCATCCCCAACTTCTGTAAGCCACAGCTTTCCTAAGCTAACCAGTGCAGTGAAGCAGCTCCAAACTTCAGAAAACAGCTGGTTGTCATCTCCTTTGACTTAAAGTCAAGGGAGCCACTCTTATAACCTTCTGAGGGATCTGAGTCAGATCTTTCCTGATCAGTGCTGGCTGGAGGTATGGCTCACACATTCCTTCCCTCAGACTCTGCAAGTTTGTTATTTTTCTTCAGGGAGTTTCAATGGCAACAGTACTCACAAAGAACATCAGGATCCTCATTAAAAATACCTGTGGAATAAAACAACTCAATATTGCACAGATCTCTTAAACTTTGACTGAAGTATTTGCTTACCAAAGAAAATAAAATGAAACATGCAAAGGATAAGATCACAAAACCCAAAGGTAAGAGCAACAAAAGAGAAGTTCTGTTTACACCAATAAAGTCCAAAAATTTTGTCTTAATCCTCTCCATCAGCTGACAAGAAACTGATGTTTTCCTGACCAATGAGCAGGAATTTGAGCCATTTACTCAGCTAATATACTCCAACTGCACTTCAAGGGAAGCAAAAGCTGGCAGCAACAGCTAATTTACATGCATCTTTCCTGCAGAGTGTCATCGTGAACTAGATTAGGCTCTAAGATCCTTAAATCAGTCAAAAGTTTGGAAAAGCTAGTATACTCCTAGCAGATACAGGTGTCACTTCCTTTTTCTAAGCTGAGAAGATGAAAATTTTATCTCAATGACAGTTATTCATTGCCTGATGAAGGAGAATGCAAAATTATTGTGAACATGTAAATGTTATTGATAGTCAGTGAGCCACTTCATTGCTGGTTATAATCATGTTTGAAGAAAACAAATGGAAGGAATGCAATTTCCTCATGAACAGCTCTTGCTGGGAGACCCGGCATGGTAGCATTCATTTATTTTGCAGAAGTTCTCTGTGTTAGGAAGCCAGATCTCAACCCTGTCTTCCAGGAGTGCTTGACAGTCTCAGATGAATCCTCCCCCTGCTTTCAGAAACAAACAGCTACTGCTTTAGCAGGCAGCAGTAGAAATATTACTCCATTTAGTTTATATAACTGAAAAGTTTAATACCTTGGATATTTTTCAGTCGTCTTAGATACGAGCAACCTCTTAGTATGATATGCATACAATCACACATTCAGTATTATGAACAATATATAAATCATATAGTACACGACAAATGATAATATATGATCTGAAGAGAAACCAGACTACTCTGACATCCCGGAATCAGTACGCTCTTGTTTCTCTTCAAAACATATATTATCATCTATTATGTAATTTATATTACAGCAATCATTATAGTATGAGCTGAACAGCAGAGCCTAGAGGGTGCGATCAGTGGCACAAAATCTGGAAGCCACTAAATAGCAGCGTACTGCAAGGGTCTATACCAGGTCCAGTCCTGTTCAACACCTTCATTAATGATCCAGATGGTGGAGTGGAGTGCATCCTCTGCGTGTCTCTGGATGACAGAAATCTGGGAGGAGTGGCTGACATATCAAAGGGCCATGCTTTTGGATGCATGAGCAATCTCAACATGCTGAAGAACTGGGCTGGCGGGAACTTTGTGAAGTTCTGCAAGGATCTACACCTGGAGACGAACAATTCCATGCACCAGAACATACTGGGGACTACCCAACTGGAAAAGAAAAAAGGATCTGTAAGTGGATAGCAGGTGCCAGCAGTCAGCAGTGTGCCTTTCCCGTTAAGGTATCCCAGGCTGCATTAGGCAATGTACCATTTACAGGTTGAAGGAGTGATCCTTGCCCCCTGCTCAGGGCTGTGGGACCACATCTGGAGTGCTGGGTCCTCCTTTAGGTTCCCCAAGTACAAGTGAGGGACACAGATATTAGAGAGTCCAGTGGAGGGTCATGAAGATGATGAAGTGTCTGGAGCACCTTTCATATGAAGACTGTTTAGCCTGGAGAAGAAAAGATTCAGAGGGAATCTATCAATGCAGGTGCACACTGAAACACAGTAAGTTCCTTCTGAACATCAGGCTGCACTTCTTCACCATGTGAGTGATGGTGCATTAGTGCCAGAGAGGATTTTGCATCTCCCACCCTGCAGATTTTCAAAAGCCACCTGAACACAGTCCCGGACAAGCAGTTCTAGGTGTCCCTACCCAAATAAGGAGGTTGGCCCAGATGGCCTCCAGAGGTCTCTCCTTCCATCTCCAACCAGTTTGTGATTCTGTCATCTATTTGTTGTAACATATTATCCATACATACCCATATTTCAGTCAATTTTTTATAGCACATCCTCAAGAAAACATCGGGCAATTGGAGCAAAGATAAATAATCCTAATTCCTACTTCTGATCAGCACCCACGTGCAAATAGCAAAGCACTGATGTTCAGAAGGGACGGCAAACCTTTAGCATTCTATTATCTGTGGTGTTTCAGAGTATTGCTCAGTCTAAAATCAGTTCATAGGGAAATGTCTCTTCAGGAATTCACTGTCTGTGTTACCAATTTCCAATAATAGCAATCACTGGACAATAGCAATTATTGACACAATTATTGTGTATACACAGAATCCAAGGTACAGCTAATGAGAATTTTTCGCAGTAATGCAAATCACTGCAGAATGGAAAACTGCAACTGCTTATGGCTGCAACAATAATTTAAACCAATAATATCAGTATCAGGATTTCAAGCAAAAGTGCAATTTTTCAACAGTGCCTCCCAAAAACATGAATCCTCTGAAACACCACGTCTGCATACTACCCTATTTTTGTATCATAAAGTTATTCTATGCCATGCCACTGGCAGGCCAAATTATCTGGCTTAAGGCTTTAGGTTAAATGCTACTGTATGAGCATCAGTTACCTTTTTATTTTAAGAATGTACAGAATAATGCTGATTCAAAAATGGTACCTTTTTTTTTAGTTATTATTAATCAGAAAGAACTGTATCCAACTTTAAAATAATCTGAGAAAATGCTCCTGGAAATAGAGGAGTAATACTTGTTTTGACTTGATCTTTTCCATCCCTCTGCTGCTTGCAGACTGCAAAAGCCAGGGCTTATAACACTGCCTAATTCATTGCCCATGCAGGTATCATGCAAACCACTCACTTTATATGGACAAGGAAATCACTGGTGTAGTCCAAGAAAAGAAAAAATTCATACTAGTGATTTTCAATGTAATTTATGCTTTCATTATATTATTTTTCTTTATAATCTTACAGTGTCCTCCACCTCAACAAGGCTCAGGGTAATACTATCATTGCAGTAATGAATAAACTGATAGAACAGAACCATGTTGAATTATACAGTAATTGAGAACTGGAAATCTAACAATTTTTCTCAGCTGACAATAACTAATAATAATAATAATAATAATAATAAAAAAAAATTGTTTCTGGGCACATGGCTTTGTTCTGTATTCTGCCCTGAAGATTACTTGGATTTACTACTGTTCAGGTTTCTTCTTACCATTCACCAACACTGTAAAGATAGCACACAGAAAAATCCTATGCTTAATATGCTGAAAAGATTCATTCAGATGTACCATTTTAGACAATAACAAAAAACTATGCAGCAATTACTCACAATCTCTCAGAAACAAAACCTACCTTATCCTTACATTCTCACTTGAAGAACTAAAAGCAGAGACGACTAAGAGCCCTTTATCAAGTGCAGACTGGACCACCACTAAAGAATAGTTATTCAAGAATAAAAGCAGAAGGAAGGAGGAAGAAAAGCAGTTCAGAGAACATACAGCAAGCATCAGCTTTGTATGGGGCTGTTCTTCATTTAGCATAGGTTCATGTTACGAAGAGCCCACCCACTGATGTAAGTACAGCAGCTGCCAGGTAAGCCAATTCACAACTAACCCTTCTGTGGCCAATGAAAACATCCCACCAGCCTGCCTGTTAATCAAAGTCTTCCTGCACAGGGATTAGTGATGCCACTTACTAAAAAGCCATGGGTCAATTGAGGGCCTGCCATTTTGCAGACAAACCTATGCCACTGGCTCTTTAAAAAGCATGTAGGTTGTTTGCAGGACCTGAAAACTACTCACCTGTGCATTCCTTTCCTCCCACAGCACTAGACAGTGATCTGGCAATAGTGTCTGCAGAGTGTCCGCTTATTGCCTGCTCCAGGAAAAAACTAATATTCTCCAGAAAGTAGCACCAAGATGACTCAGTGTAAAACACCAGGAATGCAAGTTGTTTCCTCATTTTCCTCGTAAGGTTAGAATGGCAGCTAGCCCAAAAATAAAATGGCAGTCAATTCCTGAGAGGCTCTATGGAGCCCCGTGAGCTCAGATGCTGTTGCTTCACACAGCTAGAAATCAGAAACTCCCAATTGCTGAAGGAATATTACATGCAGAGCACCTTTTTCAGGCTTTTGAATCAATCTAAAACATATCTCACTGTATTACATGTGCCGAAGTCTTGGAAGACCTTGCTAAACAGCTTCTTCTGTAGACCAGAGTAACTCCACTGAGGTTGATGCAACCGCACCACTAATATTTCATCTGTGGTCCTAAGAAAGCCGTACCTTATAGATGGGAACTAGGTGCTAATCCTTTCAGAAATTAAGGCTAGGTGGTTTATGTAATATACCTAAACACCTAAACTACATGCAACAGAAAGCTAGCACCAGGCACACCTTACTCTGGACAGCCAGATGATGCAAGATGCTACAGTGACCCCATGCAAAATACTCCCCAGCAAACACAACAAAGTCATAAAAACACTTGCACTCTCAGTTATGGCAGAGGGGAAATGATCAGAAGCTGTACTAGAAGATCCGATTTAAATAAAGCATTTAAAATGTTGAATGAAATGTTCGACCCCTAGGAAGATATTTTAAAAATGCTACAAAAAGACTGAAGGGAAATTGTTGAAATTTGAACATGGTGATTAAAGGCTCCACTGACATTCTGCATCCATGATTTCACTTTACTCAGAATATCCTGTCAGCACAGAAATCTTTGTCAGTTGTAGAAATTAAACTTAGAAGATGTTTTATTATTTTGCCTGATGCTTTCCAGGTAATCAGATAGCATTTATGCTCCTCTTTATATTGCATACACTTTAAGGGCAGTACTTTCATCACCTTCAAGACACTAATGCTACAAGATGCTAAATACTAATACGTTAAGACGCTAATGCTAGCTTAATGCAGCTTTATAACACATCCCTAGAGATATTTACAACTACCCCTTCTAATAAAGCAAGAAGGTGAATCAGGGCTGAAGTAGAATAAGTTACCTGTAAGCCTCACCTCCCTTGACCTACCCAAAATCCACAGTGATGTGAGCCTAAGCCTGTCCTACGCATACTCAACAAATCATTCAGAAGGCAAAACAGAGTCACATAACTAAGCATCCCCAAATTCAGAGACTTCAGCCACTCAGATATCACCAGCGAATCCCAATGCAAATCTCTCTGCTGTGTCAAAAGTTGACTCTCCCAACATGCTGGGTTATTTAAGAGAATGGCAGATGGTATCTCCAAGTTAAGAACATTTTACACCTGCTCGCAATCTATTCAACCTTTGTCAGCACACAACTTGAGCAGCACACAAAGTGATGCTCTATACAAAGTGAATCCACGTACTGAGAGAAATTCAGTTCTGTAGAGACAGAATTACTTTTCCCACAATCTTTTTGCAGAAACCTCTTACCAAAAAGATGGACCAGGGAAGAAAAAGATTCAGTTACAGCACACTGGGATGCACAGCAAGTTAAACAATACTTCGATGTTATTCCATTTCTTCTCACCAGAAGATCTTAAAACATCAAGAATATTTAAATGTACACTCTATCATATATATTCTATAAAAGACTTTAATAAGGATATTGAAGAACTCCCTGCCAAGTCTACAGAAGGTTCCCTTAACCTGCTATTATTTTCTATTAAACACAAATATTCACATTTCCCCACCTCTTTTTTTCCTAACCAAAGAAAACCTGCCTAACTTGCCAGAACTTCACCCACAAGTAGTTCAACATCAAGAACACGTACATTTCTATCCAATACGTCTTCATTTCAGTGCCCAGAAAACCATAATTAGGCCAGCAATAAATGTGACCAGCAGATTCCATAGAACAGATCTTGATGTAATCCATGCTGTCATCTCTTTTCAGGGAAGAACAGAAGCAGCTCAGAGCAGGCAAGTGAAAGTGATCAGAGGTGGTGACTTGAGGTTGGCCAACATTAAGGAGAGATTCAAGAGACTAGCAATTTAATTAGCTAGATTTAATTTAAAAGCAAAAGCACACGAAGATTAGAGATCGGGATTTCCAGCCTGTGCAGGGGAAAAGGTCGCAATAGGATGTGCAGGTTCATCTTCATTCTCCTGCAAAGCCAAGAAGCAGCTGCCAGATGATCTATTTTCTCTCCCTCACAGAATTTCTCTCCTTTTTTTTCCCCTTTTCCAAACTTATTCACTACACAGCACCACTTTCCACAGTACACTCAGCAAGCTGACAGCAAGGCTCTGTAACACTAGCAAAAGCAGTCAGATTAAATGCAGCAGTTTTAGATGGAATAAAGCAGAAGAGATGAGACGGTGGAATCAGGAAGGGAAAAATAAAGCATGGAAAAGATGCTTGAATTTCAAACAAAAATAGCAACAGACAGGGTCAAGCAAAAGGGCCACTGCAAAGAGTAAACCAAAACTTAGGAGCAGAAAACTGCATTTACACTGGCAAAGCTTGAAGATTAAAACACACAGTTGCTGCCACACCAGAACACACAAACTGTTTTTAATAATCAACCTCTACTTTCCTAAGCCTGGTAATGCTAAATAATTACCCCAGGAACCAGAACAACGACAACTGAAGTAAAGCTGTCCACTTGGTTTAGTTAGGCTAGCATTTTAAAAATTGAGAATGCTTGGCAAGTTTTTTCTCCAATGGCAAGATACAACTTACTAAGGACTGGTTATTTCCTGAAATAAAAGTCCCTCTGACAGGCTATACTGATTACTGAAGGGCTTCCACCATTACATGAAATTCACACCAGCATACTCTGGCTCTCACTCCTGCCCTTTTACTAAAGCTTTCTTGCCTTTTACTAAAGCAAGGTACATTCCTCAACTCTCCCCCCGTTCCCCCTCATCACTTATATAAACCATAATTACCAAGGCAGCCTTTTGCAGCTGACGACTTCACCTCAAATAATGTTGCTAGCATTGGCTCTGCCATCACGTTATCCCCATCATTTGGGGAAAACATTTTGCAGGACAAATCGCACAGTGCCTGCAATTTTACATGCCTTCTGCACACCGGGCACTGACGCACGATGCGGCAGAGGACGGGTAAGCACACGCGATTCTCCCTGCTCGCCTGACCCAGTAGTTTCTGCTCTAACAAGTTAGGTGCAGCTGCTCTAGAACTCAACCATTCTCCCCTTCTGGTACTCTTTGGCGTTTTTTCCCCCCGCCCCCTGTAGAATCGCAGAATGACCGCAGTTGGAAAAGATCTTCCAGATCATCGAATCTAACCATATTTCCGTGCTAGCAGGTGGTTTGGAGAAGTGGAGGGCGAAGTTGAGACCAGGACGGTTTGTCAAGAGAGGTGAGGTCTCTGGAAGCTCCACGGAGGGGCAGGACGCCAAGAACAAGGTGCTAACGGCGCTTACCTGCGGCTTGTGCAAGGGAGAGTGGTTAAGAACAGTAAGAACGCAGTATGCACAAGACACGTTGCCCTGTGATATAAGAGCTTGTTTTGCTTCATTTGTCAATTACAGGATGCTTTAAAGCCGTTGTGCCTTACCCAGTTATATTTAGACTTATACTGTATTTAAGTTCTTTCTTTCATTAACTCTTATCTGCCTCTTAATTGCACTTATTATTCCTCATTATGGAAGTTTTGCTAAGCTGTAGTTATTGACATTGTTTCCTTTTCAGCTACACCCTGTGCTTTCTTCATCCATCTCCTTGTGCATCATGACACTCCCTAGCTCTGGAGGAAGCTGTTGATTTAGGACTGCTGCCCTCACTTCCTGTTGTATCCTCCCCGAAACCTGCTCATCCCATCAGCATCTCTTATTCCAGTTTCCAAAGCCACACCTGCCTTTTTATTTGTTTGTTGTAATCTCCTTTGAAGGGCACATTCTGTTTATGTTATGAACTTGCCTTTTCCGTTTTGTACACTTGCAACACTACCTGAAAATTGAAAACAGCCCATTGCTTTTCTGTTGTTGTCACAGATTAGAGTAAGCTATCTTGATATAAGTGCAATATTGATGTAAACGTTTAGAAGCAACTTGGGCCAAGAACAGTACGATTAATTCCTACTCTGCCAGAAAACTGGGATGTGTAACGTTCATAGAAGTACACTGGCATCTAGAACCTTCCTTGGAAGGCCAGACACATTAAACAGTGTGAAAATCAGTGGGCTGGGCTTTGTGCTAAGACCACATGAAAACATGACAGAATTCTTCAACACAAGTATGGTTGCTGTTGATCACAATGCTATCACAGAGGTCTGTGCTGCTGAAGACTGTAGTCTGGAAAGGAATAGAAGCTGCTGTTCTCTGTTCATACTTAACCCAGGGAAGACTGGTAGAGCTTTCAACTTGATTAAAAGGGGGAAAGGGATCAAAACAGACTCAATGGGATGAAACCAAGCTTGCCAGTGATAAGCTGTAGGATGGCACACCAAAATTTGAGGATCTGTATGCTACTGAGATTGTTCAGTCTGCTCCACAAGATGCTCAGTACACAGAAGCACTTTTGAAATGTTTCTAAGCTAAAGCACAGAGCATGAGAAGCAAACGAGGAGTGAGAATCCTTGGCTGGATCCCAGAGCTACAATGTCATGGGCATAGGGGAAATACGGTGGGAAGAGTCCCACGACTGGTGTGTCACACTGCAGGGCTCTGGGCCTGGGACAGGCAGGGCAGGAGAGGCAAGGGGTGACTGTGTGAGGGAGGACAGCGCTGCGCAGAGCTTGCAATTGCCTATGATGTGGTTGAAAGCCTATGGATAAGGACTAAGGAACAAGCAAATAAACCACATGTCGTGGCGGGAGTCTTCTGTAGGCCAGCCAGCCAGAATGATGGCACCAAAAAATTGTATGCTAAGGAACTGAGAGATACAGCTTGGTCATCCTCCCTTGTCCTTACAGGTAACCAACTTGCCCGGTGTTAACTGGGAATGGCGCACACATCATAAAGAATGTTTTGGGAGCTTTCTAAATCAACTTGATGATTACTTTTTGGCACAGGTACTAAGGGAGCTGACTAGGATTTGTTACTTGTAAACAGAGAGTGTCCTGTGGATAAGATGGCAATTGGAGGCCAGCTTGGCCATAGTGACCATGATGTACTTGACATTAGAATCATTGGTGATAAGAGGAAGACTGCTACATAAACCTCAACACTAGATATGGGGAAAGCAGACTTTACACTGCTCAGGATGCTAGTTGGCAAGATCCTATGGGAAGCTCTTCTGAGGGCTTTGGGGTCTGCCAGTACTGGTCACATTTTAATTACCACTTCTTAAGAGCACAGGAACAAGAAATTCCAAAATGTCAGAACTCAAGAACGCAGAGCAGAAGGCTGGCTGGCTGAGTAGCCAAGGAGCCTAGGGGGAAAAGAAAGTATAACCACTGGAAGTGACCTTAGGCAACAGTAAAGGACTGCAAAGATGCTGTTTGCCATTGTAGGGAGAAAAAATCATGCAGCCAAAGCTCAATTAGAGTTGAAGCTGGCTGATATTGTGGGGAACAGCAAAAATGACCTTTAAATGTATGTTAACAACAAAAGAATGACCAGAGATAGAATTAATCGGTCGCTTGATAAAGATGGTGACCTCACAAATAGAGACGTAAACAAAACAGAGACATTTAATGCCTCTTCACCTCTGTTTTCTGCAATGATGATGAGCCCTGAGACCCCCAGAGCGCTGAGTTGGAGGGCCATAACTATGGTAATAACAGAATCCCAGCCAACCCTAAATTTGTATGGGATTTGCTGCTCCACCAGGATGCATACAAGTTTATGGGGCCTAATGGAATTAATCCCAAGGGTTCAAAGATCTGGCATTATTAGACATTTCTCAATTATTTTTCAACAATCTTGAGGATGTGGAGAGGTCCCAGCTGAATAGAAGCTGGGAAACACTATTTCAATTTTGAAGAAAGGCAAGAAAAAACACTCTAGTAATTACAAGCCTGTCAGTCACATTTCAGTTCCTAATAAAATTATGGAGATTATTCTAGGAGTAACTGTTAAACATCTGAAAGACCATGCAGTCACTGGTCACAATAAACATGGGTTCACAAGTGAAAAGTCCTGTTTCACTAGCTTAATTTCTTTTAATTACAAGGTCGCCCACCTAGTTGAGCAAGGGAAGCTAGCTGATGTAATCTTTTTGGATTTCAGCCAAGATTTCTATACTGTTTCTCACAATATCCATTTGGACACAGTGTCCAGCATACAGCCAAACAAAAACATAACGTGATGGGTCAACAATTGGCTAATGGACTGGTCTTAGAGGGTTACATAGTAAATGAGGTTACATCGGGCTGGCATCCAATCCCTAATGGCGTTCTGCAGAGCCATTTCTCTTTCATGTTTGTGTAAATTACTTGAATACAGGACTTGAAGGTACGCTAAGTAAGTTTGCAGGGCACACTAATCTGGGAGGAGCCAGTGGTTACCTTGAGGGTAGAAAGGTTATGCAGAGAGATCTTGAGAAATTATGGAGCTGAACAATCACCAACCTTAGGAAGTGCAACAGGCGCAAGTGGTGGAATCTGCATTAGTGGTGGGGCAAAAACCTGTACATATTGGGGCACAAGAGGCTGGAGAGCAGCGCCGCGGAAAGGGACTGGGGGTTCTGGTTAACAGTAGGTAGAATTTGAGTCAGCGATGTGTCTTGGCAGCCAAAAGGGCTGCCAGCCCCTTGGGGTACATCAGGCCCAGCACTGCCAGCATGCCAGGGGCAGGGATTGTCCCACTCTGCTGTGTGGTGGTGCAGCCTCACCTCAAGCACTACGTGCAGTTTTGGGCACCACAATATAAGAGGGACATAAAAGTGTTAAAGAGCATCCAGGGGAGGGCAGCAAAGGTGGTGGAGGGTCTAGAGGACAAGATGTATGAGGAGTGGCTGAAATCCCTCGGTGTGTTCAGCTCCGAGCAGAGGAGGCTGAGGGGAGCCCTCATGGTGGCTACAGCCCCTCACCAGGGGAGCGGAGGAGCAGCGTGATGTCTGCTTTGTGACAGTGACAGAGCCCAGGGGAACAGCATGGAGCTGCATCAGGGAGGGTCATGCTGGCTGTTAGGAAGAGGTTCTTCACCTTACGGTGGTCAGGCTCTGGAACAGGCTTCCCAGATCACTGGTCCCCCCACACCCAGGCTGCCAGAGTTCAAGAAGCATCTGGACAATGGAAAATGCTCTCAGAAGTATGGTTTTATTTTTGGGTGAGCCTGTGTGGAGCCAAGAGTTGGACCTAATAATCCTTGTGGGTCCCTTACAACTTGGGATATTCTACAATTACATGATTCATACTTCTTAGAATGATCCCTAGGGCAGTTCTGTTAGATATATGAATTTCATTCACAGCATCTCTTTCCTCTCCCTGTGATAGGCTGATTTTTGGATTTATTTATTATTATTTAAAAATAAAATAAAAACAAATTATGTACACAGCGGGCATGACGACTGGATAAGTACAAGCTCAAAGAGTAGCAGAAAATTCTGTGGATATGAGTGGATTATGTTTTTTTTCTTTCATTCCCCAACTTTAATACTAAGAAGTCACATATTTATAAAGCAATTTCACTCAATCCAAATCCTCTTAGAAGCAAACAGATCTACTTATTTTCACAGATTTGAACTAATCTGCCCTTTATAATTGAGGCACAAGGCACGTGGCCATTTGAAAGCTTCCATTTCCCTGCTGGAGAAACCTTAATAATTCAGTGTTAAGGAAATTAAGGATGTATGGAGAATTCAAGCAGTAAAAATTCAGGAAAGTAATGGGAAATGCTGAAACCCAAAGAGCATTGAAAGACTGTCTGATGAGAAGTGGAGACAGTATACAGAAAGGGTGGAAAACAAGTTAATAAAACATCCTTTACAGAGAATAAACAAAAATTGCAACTAGTATGCTTCTGAAGCAATCAAGTTGTCTGTATTTTGTAATTTCATGGTATCCTGGCAATTTAAGAGACTGTTAATCAGAGTTCACTTGTGCTCCGCTCCATTCAATAAACGCTGTGTATACATAACCATTGAGAAGCCAGGTCCAGGAAGTTTAAGGCAAAGATACAAAATGGAATTTCTTAGTTCACCACAATAAACATCTGCCTTTCCTTTCTCAACGTGTCCTCAAATAGAGAAGTGTTTGTGATAGCTGATTGTATTCTGTATCCGTACTTGCTGTAACAGATGTAGACTTTATCTAACACCAAGATCATTGCTGTGAAAGCATAGTTTTGAGACTTAGTCATGGATCAGATTTTGTTTGTTAAGAGAAAAAAATGCAGAAAAATCCCTCCTTAACCAAACATGTTCAACCACTGTTGATATTCCCCAGCTCAGATTAACTAATTAGCTGGTGAATATCTTCAAGAAATGTTTCATGGACGGAGCATCTAAAGGGTGGAGACAATTGTAGGAAATCATTTCTGAGTTTTTGGAAGCTTAGTTTTGACAGCAGCATCTTGAGATTTTTCAAAGACCTTTATGTTACAGACAGTGCTAGAAAGAGTGAAATGATGCTGATGGGACAGAGAGCACACCCAACTCCATCATACCATGTTCTGCAGAGAGGATCTGACCTCTCTCCTGGCACTCCTTAACAGGCCTTTTCTATATTTTATAGTGTCCACTGAGAGAAAAAACTCATCTTTGTGTGGTGATTCCAAATGGACCTGCATAGCTTCCTCCGTAGATCCATAAGCATGTGATTTTCCATGCCAATTAATCTATTATTCTACTCAAAGTGGCTGCAAAACAAACAAACTAGCAAACAAACAAAAAACATTGAGTGGGTTTTTTTACACTTTGTGGTTGAGAAACCACAAGCATAAAAACAAGCACTGAAAAACTCAGATTTTATTTAGCCACCAAAGTGTGGTCTCACCTTTGGCTTTCTCTAGGTTAAATTCAGCATTCCAGTCATCACCATCATATCATTCTGTGGTCCACATTACTGGAGAGAACTACCTCACTTTATCTTTTCAGGACGTGACATGAAAGAAATATTCCACTTAATTAGTAAAAATGTCACCTGCGTGAGTCAAATAGAATGTTTATGCAGACAAGCAAGCTAATTTGCAGCTTACACCTCCAGAATAGGATAAAAGCACACCCTGATGTCTTCAGAACAAAATACGTGGTAACCTCTTTCAGCCTGGATTTCCCACTCCATCACCAATGGAATAATATTCCATCTTCTAAATGAAGTCCAGCTGTCGGTGACAAGAGTGACAAGAGTAATACACATTTCTTATTCTGTAGGCATGATTAAGGGAGGAACACTGCTCTGAGAAACTGGAGGCACATTCTCTAAACAAATCTGTTGAATGCCAGTGATGATAATTACTAGTGATTATTCACCAATTGCTAATGCAGTCTAGATTTAGACATTCCAAATTAGGGAAGGACTGGCAGTTTCCCACATGGGTGCATGCTCAGGCTAAATTTTTATTTTTTAATGTCTAGCAATAAAATCCCAGCAAGAAGAAAGCTGGTATTTACTAGCTGAAATCTGTACTAAGTTTCATACAGTTATAGACTTTACAGACATATAGCACTACTGCTTGCAAATAAATTAATCTCTAGGAAGCAGAGGAGGAAGCATTGCCTAAAGCCCATTAAAATAAAGGATATCACATGAAAGATTAAATCATCTTTCCTCTAGAAAAGAGTGAGACTAGGTCAAAGGAAAAAGGTGAATTCTTATAATTAATTTCACCCTGGAAAGTATGCTGCTTGAGATTTATTGGATCAGATCTTTTGTGAGACCAGATGGTGCAGCTGGAGAAAAATGACAAGCTTTCAAGCACACAGAGCATTCATTAACTGACAACAAAGATGCAGCAAATGTACAGCTAACTGCAGAACAATAGTGCATGTGTGCAGTAGATCTGTCAAAACTCTTTTGAAAAAGACTACTTAATCCTCACTTCCACAGCCCTCTCTTTAGCATTTCTAGGCATTCACCTAAATTTTATAAATTGATTTTCCAATGCTGAAAGAAATGAGCATTATTCATGATCTGAAATGGCAGTTTATATGAACTTGTTGAAAACGGATTTTTTTCTTGTGTGTTTTGCTGCTGTTGCTGAGTTTTCTTCATCCAGAACAAAAAGATTATCGCACTTGCTGCACGACCAGATCAACAGTAGAATGAAAGGAGAGAGGAGAAATGCATAATCAGGGCACTGCAGTTTTAGATGACTTTTAGTCCTCAAGAGTTGAATAAAAGATTCAGGGAGAGTTTTCTCTGTGCCTCTCCTTTCACTAATCATACAGGTAGATTTTGTGGCATAGTAGGAAATTTTGAGTATTTAAATACAGTGTTGAAAATTTGTTTTATTTTCTAATGAGATTATGAACTTACATGATGCTAAAATTAATGTGATTCTCTGTAACTAATACAATTTAGGTAATGTCTATTAATGTTGTGGCAATCAACATTCTATTAAACAGTTTCAACTGATCTGATTTTTTAGGAGAATTACTCTATCTAATGTGATTCTCTCCTGAAGCTGCATGGTAAGAAAAGAAGCATGACTGCAGATGGTTTTGCCCTCAGAGGATGACTCTCATTTGGCCTTCAAAATTCTATTCACCCTGGATGAATTTTTGTTGTCTTTTCTATGTATCCCAGACTGCTTCCTCAGCATTCCCAGGGGACATGTGCCCTCTGAACAGCAGCTGGCTGAGCCTGGATCTGCATCACATGGCACTTCTTACCTAATGACTCCCTCCACATCCTCCTTTGCCTCTGGCCAATTCAGTACTATGAGAAAAGGAATGATGAAACCACCACTGTTCTGTCATTTGACTCCCTGTGCTCTCTTTTGTTTCCTATTACAGTTACAAAATCACTAGAGAGAAGCCCCATGGAAAGGGACCTGGGGGTTCATGTTGATAGCAAGTTGAATCTGAGTCAGCGATGTGTCTTGGCAGCCAAAAGGGCTGCCAGCCCCTTGGGGTACATCAGGCCCAGCACTGCCAGCATGCCAGGGGCAGGGATTGTCCCACTCTGCTGTGTGGTGGTGCAGCCTCACCTCAAGCACTACGTGCAGTTTTGGGCACCACAATATAAGAGGGACATAAAAGTGTTAAAGAGCATCCAGGGGAGGGCAGCAAAGGTGGTGGAGGGTCTAGAGGACAAGATGTATGAGGAGTGGCTGAAATCCCTCGGTGTGTTCAGCTCCGAGCAGAGGAGGCTGAGGGGAGCCCTCATGGTGGCTACAGCCCCTCACCAGGGGAGCGGAGGAGCAGCGTGATGTCTGCTTTGTGACAGTGACAGAGCCCAGGGGAACAGCATGGAGCTGCATCAGGGAGGGTCATGCTGGCTGTTAGGAAGAGGTTCTTCACCTTACGGTGGTCAGGCACTGGAACAGGCTCCTTTGTGAGAAAAATACACATTTGTTTTTCAAGTTCAAAATAATATTTGAACATGTTCAAGGTTCCACTTCTGCTTTCCTTCTCATCTTTCTAGAATAGTGTTCTCAGTACCAGACCCGCTCCATCTCAGATGAATACTCAAATATAATTTCAAGCAAGAGAATATGTCAGATTCTCTCATTACCTTCTGACTGACCATATTCATGATTGATTTTTGATACAAAGAAGAATATCTCTAACAAGCAAGATGGACAACCACTTAAATGGGAATAGCAGATCACAATTCACAAAGTGGAAGATGGAGATTCATATCCCTGTTCTAACTCAGGGTTAGCAGGGGACTCAGGTCTGTGTTTTCACATCCTGCATGGTTTGTCTTTGGTTTTGAGAGATACTTGGATATTTTCCTCTCCCTCAGTCATATCTAAATGACTTCTTTCTCACCCTGAATTTCCCTGAAGAATATCAAGGGTGTTGTGGGGGTTTGTTTTGTTTTGCTTTTGTTTGTTTGATTGATTTGCTTTGGCTTATACTTGTTTCCTTTCTCCCCTAAAGTCCACATTTTGAAGAGTCACCCTTCCAAATTAAATATGATTAGTTATGGCACCAAGCTGGTTGGAGTTCAAGAAGCATTTGAGGAACACACTCAGGTGAAGAGTTTGAATTTGGGTGGTCCTGTGAGGTCCTGTGAGGAGTCAGGAGGTAGACTCGATGATCTCTGTGGTTCCCCTTCAACTCAGGATACTCAGTAAGTCTATGAAAATACCTTTGTGCCACAGGAAGGCTCAGGTGATGGCTCCCTGTGTTAGTTTGCCAGGCTTGGTGTAATTCCTACAAAGTAAAAGAGTTGTCCTAGATGTTTATGGCACAGGGATACAGGTTCAAGTGCTACTGTTGCTCCCTAGGAGAAAAGTGAATTTTTTAAGACTCTCTGGTTTCTGATTTCTACTGGTTTCTGATTGCTACTAAAGCTACTGCTGTGGCTTGAATGAACAAGGGTAAGACTGTGGATGAAACAGGACAGTTATTGTGGTTTCCCTCACCTCCCAGCCCATAGCTCCCAGTCAGAGTTATAAACCAAGACTAATTAATCTGAAGATAATCCCACTGGCCTTTGTTGGCTGTGCTGCAGGTATATAGACCTCTTATAAATAGGCTGTGTATAGATAATTATGAAATCGAAGGAGGTACAGCAAATATTTATTAGAGTACCAATGACACCCTGCTGATGCAAGGCTGTTTTCCCATTTTACAGGGCTGTAGCATGGAAAGACTTGGTAGCTAACACAGTGTCATCCAGCCATTGTATACAGGTAGGCAGCAGAACTAGTTATTCAAGTTTCAGACTAGTTTTCTAACTGCTGCGATCTTCTTCCTATCTGTTTAACTTTTTGCATGTGACTGCATTCCACTGCCCTATCTTATTTTCCATGATTGATGACCTTACTGGCTCAAGAATCTGATCACATGTACCACGGCTATTCCACCTTTATAAGAAAATTTCAAAACCTGAATCTGCAGTCCTTATCTGTATTCAGTAAAAGAAGCCATCAGACACACCATTGTTAAGTTTCAGCTTGATGTATCTACAATGTATTTTAAATCAAAAATTATCCAATCCAAAATATTTTAAGAAATATCATCACATGCTTTTCTGTCAAGTAATTCTTGTTTCAGTGGTAAATAGGAAACGCACATATTGATGTCTAGCTTCTTAACATGACCTATTCTGTCTCACAGCCATCTGTGTTTACAGTAACAGATTGCCCACAAGCATTAGCTTTAAAAAAAGGTGTACTTTTTTTTTTTTTCAGTCTCCATCTATGCAATCTCTGAGTGTCTACCTCTGGATATGTGTTTACACATTTTCATTGTAGTGTGTAAGCAATTTAGCAGTTTTCTGAGGTAGTGCTTCAAATCCACTGTTGCACTGTTGGTAGTTGAAAAGAATACTATAGTACTGTTGTCAGTAGTAAGGGAGCATTTGTTTCCTGGCCCAAACCCTTCCCAAACACATGGGGGATTCAGAAATATCTTAGTTTGCCATTTGGGAACTCTCAGTTTTGCCATATTACCTGACTTCAGGCTGCCAGAAAATGGTCTTTCTGACAAAAGCTGGGGCCAGGAATAGCCCCAGTATTTCTCATACAGCCCAATAATATTTGTTCTAGACTGCATATATATTTGTGAAGGCAATTAATACAAAAGATTAAAATCCCAAAGTTTTCCATGAATATAATTGTTGAAAAACAGAATTAAAATTGAAGTAGGACTGAGTAGTTTTTATAAGACATTATTAAAGATCACACTTGTATTTCAAGTAACAAAAAGTAAAGCACAGCTATTCTTACTACTTAATAGTCTCTGGGACAATAAAATCATCTTCTGTATATCTGTGTTCAGAAAATGTACAATGCCTGCGTCTAACAAAGGTAAAATGACTTGTGGGAAGTTCTGTAGTCATTGCAAAGACGATGAAATCTCTGTGTATCCCTGCATAATAGAAGTGAAGTCAGCTTGCGGTTTCTGAAGCAGTCTTAGTATTATTCTGCACTCCTTTTCATGGCACAACCATTTGTACTGCCAGAAAACTAAGAATGTGAATTGCTGCTATTATGGAAGCCGTGGTATTTGGTGCCAAGGAGTCCAAATGAAACACAACTGTGCAACAAATGTTTGGAAGGGAGGTGGGAGGCAGATAGATGAGCTGTATTTTCCTTCAGTCCCCATACTAGCATGTAGCAAATCCTACATATAATGGTGAGAAGGCAAAAGGAACTGACATACAACAGGCATACTTTGCTTCAGACATAATTCCGTGTCAGATGCCATTTTGTCAGACTGCTGCCATCTGTTACATGGCAACAACATGTAATGGAATACTGTTGGGAACAGTCAACCTCTACTGTGATACCACTAACATTTGCCACTGATGCTGTGAGCCAGTAAAATAAAATAGGAGACACCTTTGGAGGAGTCCTTGTCCTTCTTAACTGATAAATTAAATAGAAACATTTTAGAGAAATTGGTGATCTCAATCTTGTGAGCTCAAGACTTAATAACGGGTGGCTTGAATTAACTAATTACCAATACAACTAAAATTTAGGGCTAACTCTTGAAATAGTTGTTGAGACCAGCAGTATCTTAAGATGTTAATAATAACTACAGTTCACTCAAGTAGTATTAGAAGAACAAAACAACTCACATTATTTCTACCAAACAATACTCTTTCCATTGGCTAATACGGAATTTTGGACCCAGAAGTCACAGTCAAGCTTCAAAGGCTCTCTCTAACAATATACTCTCGGGTCATTTGGCACACATGCCACGTGCCATGGTGCCATGATGTACTGAACTGGGTTAATGTTTGTTCTGGATACCCTCTCCAAGCAATAGGAAGAAAAGAAGGTTATCAGTAGTAGTGAACATGGATTCAACAAGGGGAAATCATGCTTGACCAACCTAGTAGCCTTCTATGGTGTCATCACTGGCTGGGTAGGTGAGGGGAGTGCAGTGGATGCTTTTTATTTTGACTTCAGCAAGGCTGAAGTCTCCCACAGCATCCTTATTGTGAAACTTAGAAAGTATGGGATAGATGAGTGGACAGTGAGGTGGATTGAGAACTAGCTGACTGGCAGAGCTCAGAGGGTTGTGATCAGCAGTGCAGAGTCTGGTTAGAGGCCTTAACCAGTGATGTTCCCCAGGTCCAGCCTTGTTCAAAATTTTCATCAGTGAGCTGGATGAAAGGATAGAGTTCACCCTCATCAAATTTGCTGATGATACAAAACTGGGAGGAGTAGCTGACACACCAGAAAGCTGTGCTGCTATTCAACAAGATCTGGACAGACTGGAGAGTTGGGCAAGGAAGAACCTGATGAGGTTTAACAAGAGCAAATGTATAGTCTTGCACCCAGGGAGGAATAATAGCATGCACCAGTATAGGTTAGGGGACAACACGACGCAGAGGAGCTCTGCAGAGAAGGACCTGGGGGTTCTGGTAGACAGCAGATTGATCATCAGCCAGCAGTGTGGCCTTGTGGCCAAGAAGATCAATGGGATCCTGATGTGCATTAAAAGTTGTATGGCCAGCGGGTCGAGGGAGGTGGTCTTCCCCCTCTACTCTGCCCTGGTGAGGCCACATTTAGAATACTGTGTCCAGTTCTGGGCTTGCCAGTTCAGAAATCTCCTAGAAGGAGTCCAGCAGAGGGCCAAAAAGATGATGAAAGGCCTGAAGCATGTTCTGCATGAGGAAAGACTGAGTAACCCAAGACCGTACAGCCTGGGGAAAAGAAGACTTAGAGCAAATCTGATAAATGTTTATAAATAACTTAAGGGAAGTGGGAGGCAAATGGATGAGGCCAGGCTTTTCTCAATGGTATGCTAGTGATAGGACGAGGAGTAATGGCCTAAAACTTGAACATAGGAAGTTCCATGCAAACATGCAAAAGAACTTCTTTGCAGTAAGGATGACGGAGCGCTGGAACCGGTTGCCCAGTGAGGTTGAGGAGTCTCCTTCTACTGGACACCTACTAGTGGACTTATTGTAGGGTACCTGCTTTACCAGGGGGCTAGACTCAATGATCTCTTGGGGGCTCTTCCAACCCTGCAATTCTGTGATTCTGGGATTCTGTAGTGTCCCTAAATGAGACACATCTCAGCCTTTTTTCAGCTCCATATCTGACTGGAATTGAGTCAGTGGCTGCAAAACACAAGCAGTCCCTACACAATCAGCAGCAAAACCTCTTCACTGAACAAGAAGCTGTGATAGTAGGAGTTTCTGAGTATGTTAGCCTACGTGGCCAGAGGATGGAAGCACACACATCTGTTTTGGAGGTCCTCTATTTGCTTAAATACTTGCAGCCCTGGTACGGACAATGAATCAAGAGCTAAAAGGAATTCAAACACAAGTGAATAAATAATTAAACAACGAAGAAAATAAAGTTATGTATTTTCTGCAATGTGAAAGGCAATTCTTTTCTTTGCACAAATTGCCAACTATAAATTGTTGTTCTGCTGTTAAATCATACAATCTGAACTTACGGAAAGAAGAACATGTTTGTGTATACATGACATTTTGGGTTTGCTTGGAGGAATCTTTTTGGTGGGTGAAGAAAGAGGTTGCCTTCAGGCATCCTTATTGCCTGGTGATTTGGACACATTACAACCATCTGTTCAGATGTTTCAATCCAGAACATGTTGTTTTGAGAGCAATGGATGAACAACAAAATGAATAGAGAAAATGTATTTTCTGGTGAACATAACTTTGAAAAACTTTGTTTGGTAAGAAAATTTCTCTGAGGTAGAGTTGGACTTTTTGCCTTTTCTGGTAAAAATAATAGATGATACGAAGAAAAGACATACAAACAGGATTAAGCTCAGTAAGTTTACCATTTCAATGTTGTCATTAGATGTAACTACTAAAGAATTTATGGGAAAAACTTCTCAATTTTTTGAAGCTATAAAAATACCACTGAACAAAATACATTTTAAACCATTAATAGCTCCAGAGGTTAAAAAGGCAAAAATGAACCAATTAAAAATTAGCCTAATTAAATTGCAGTGATACAAAAACATCTTTAAAAGTTTATTTAACAAGGTATTTTGCAAGAGGTGATCCACAATAAACCATGCAAACATCAGGCATCACACTAGTTGAAAGGGGAGGGAGAATACATTAATAAATTTTATTTTCTAAATAAATAATATGACTTAGTCTGGCTTTTCATATCATAACAAAAATGAAGGGTTGATTAGAACACTTTCAGAGGTCCTTTCCATGCCCATTACTTCTAAACTACTGGGATTCTTCCAATGAAAATAAGTAAATAAGTGGGGTAAAAGTTAAACAAGAAGAAGCATGGATATAAGACTGGGAGAAAGAGAGATAAAATATCTTGCTGAAATAGTAAAAAACAAAAACAAAAACCAAACCAAACAAAAAACAAACAAACAAACAAACAAAAAAAAAAAAACCAAAAAACCAACAACCTCCTTATTTGTAAATGAGAGGAGAGAGGCATTCAAAACTACTTTTTTTTTTCTTTTCTTTTGGATTCTCAAAGATATAAGGGGGTACACAAAATAATGCTATAGTTTCTAAGTTAAGAACGCACCTGTGGAAGTGTTGCAGGAAACTAGCGTGCAAAGAGTGTTTGTGTAACATTGATAAGAGCATTAGAGGCTGCCTGAAAGCTAGGTGCACTGATTGCATTACGCTTTCACTGAGAACAGCTTATACAACCTGCTTCATATTCACAGAAACAAAGTATGATAACTGAGGTAAACCACTTTGGACTTTTTTTATCCAAAGTGCATTACTGTCCTTGTGCTGGCTTTGGAAAAGAGGCAGGACTTCTCTAAGTAAAGAAAACTTTATTTTGGATATTGTTCAAGGCTGTGTTTGTGCTAAAATATCTGATAACTACCTGATCAACCCTCTTCTAATCCTGGGCATTTTAAAAGCAGTTCCATCTACCTTCTCACCACTATGGATAGGATTTGCAACCTGCTGGTATGATGAGTAAAGAGAAATACAGCTATCAGATTGAAGAAAATGGTGGCTTTACTTTGACATTAAGATGGGTACCAGTTTAAATTACTGAAAAATGTGAGTGATTGAAACAATTGTGGATCTTTGAAAGTGCCTGATGGAAGATGAAAGTCTAAGTATTTAAACATAAAAAAAACCACAAGGCCATCATACTGATATACCCACCAAAGAAATAATGCTAAGATTCTTAACTTTCAGAAGTTCTTAGCAAGTCTAACAAAAAGGATTGAGATGAGGCAGCTTACTGGGGGCAGAAAACATTTACTCCCAAGTGCAGCAGCCCTAGACTTCAAGTTTTGTTTGATGACCCTGTGTAGTCTCTGTAGTACCTGAATGCTCCAAGATCTTCCTGTCAAAAGTGTCTTGGAGAGGCTGCTATCTTTGATATCTTTCAGAGAAAGTAAATGCTGGTTTGGTTGGTTCATATCTTTACAAGGTTCAGTTGGGGCTTGTCACCAAAAAGAATGTTCTGAGGACACTGTTTTTCCTGGTAATTTGGACTACTGCACTAACAAGGTAGGCTACTCGGTTTCTTGCTAAGCTGTCCTTTTGGCTGGCTGTGGGAAATACAGCACTGGGACTGAGATCAAGGTAAAATCTGAGACTTCTTGCTCCAGGGATGGCTGGAAGCAGCCAAGTGTGTGCATGTTCACATTTATCTGTGAGTGGGGGGGCTGCAGGGGCAGGGCAGCACACGAGAAAATAATCTGATTATCAGTACTAGCCTTCTCATAGAGCTGTGTGTACACACCAATACCCTCTCATTCGTTCTAACTCTAAGGAGGTCACTAATGTTGCTGTAGTGATCTCTGAAATACCATTTGCAAACCACTGACTAGTTCAGCAAATATTTTGCAGCATATTTATAAGAGTAAACTCATGCAGTTTGTATAGTTGAGAATCAACTGCTTTAATTGCTAGCTCATGAAATAATACTTCCAGAACTAGGTGGGATTTAGTTTCTGTCTTGCTCACTTGCCATACCTCCATCAGGCACCTGCTAATTCCTTCATGAATATCTACAGTTCTTCTATTTAGGAGAGTTTGAGACAGTCTAATCCTACTGGAAATTAGCTGTGGGAGTACTAAGGCAACTTCCTAAACTTGTTTTATGGCAGACCTGTTCTTAAGCACAGTACTCAAGAAAACTAGATCAGTACTAAGTGCTTACACTGAAATTGCTTCACTGATCTAGCTTCACTATCTGTCCATGAGAGGTAGAATAGGACGTTTAATCCTTTTGGATCTCTGTATTTATTACAGAAGCTTAAAAAATAATTTTTTCTCTCTCATTGTTCAGCAAATTCTTATAATCAGGCAAATTTCCAGTCCTATGCTGCAGAAAGAAATACTAACAGAGCTATCCAGCATGTAAGTAGCATTAGCACAGCAGCATGCAGATGCTGAATCTGAAGATAATGGAACATGTACATAGGCTTCTGTTGGTTGAGAATTCTATATTGTTTGCCAGGGGGAGAGCAATGGTGTCTTAAGGGCTCAACTTTTCTGCCAGATCTCAATTAAATCGTTTCAACAAGTCTACTGGAATTTTACCTGAAAGATTAGCAATCAGCTCATGATCTCCCTAATTCTTGCTGCAAAGATACCTGCATTCAAATGTGTAGAAACATTAGCTGCCTGGGAACTGCAACATGCTTTTCATCTCAGGGGATTAAGAGCTATTAATAAGACCTGTTAATTCTTGTCTATACAGCTGAGAAGTTCAGAAGTGTTTTTTGGTGGTTTGTGGTTGGTTTTTTGCCTTTCACTAATGAAAAGATACAAGAAAAATGAATTTTCAAGACTTTTCTTCAGAGATTAGATTTCAAGTGTCAAGAGGAAGCGTAATAAAACTGATTAAAGCCAATCTGAGGGCTCTGAATACCCTTCTGCCTATTACAACAATGACTCCAATGGGAGTATGCCCAGTAGCAGCTTGTCAAAGACCAAGCAAAACTCAATAATGCCTCTTTCGCAGGGCCTATATTCAGACTTCAGTAGTATTCTTCATGCCTCAGGTACCAGTGTTAGGAATGATATGATGTAGCTATCTCTACCATGATCATTTAGCATATGCATTTGTTCTGAACAGAGAAAGACCACTAGCAGATACAGCTTTAACTTGTCCAAAATAATATGAGCTGGGGATATAAATGTTGGGAAGAATACGATAATATAACCAATGCCTATCAAGAGCTAATCATGATAAAGTTGTGTTGACTTAAGCCTTGACCTTCAGCGTTAACTGAACCTCTAACTCCAGTGTAGACATGTCTCCTAGACATAGAATAACTACTTATAACTACAAACTCTGTACGCTAGGACAGTTTCTCCAATGTAGCTTTGTAAGTGACGGTGCTATAGCCCTCACTATTTTGTGTGAGAAGGTAAGAGACCAGTCCAAGTTTCTATTTATTGTAGCTGGAACTGGCAGTGCGTAACTAGCTATGTGAGCAAAGGTTATAGCACAGTGTATGCAAGTGGTTCTTGCCTTCAAGGACCAAGCTCCCAGCACTTGGAGATCTTATGCATTAACTACCTTACTCATACACTCTGTAGCACTTAATATTCTGTTATACAGTAATAGTACTTAAAAGCTGCTTTTTACAAAGCTAAAGTCTTCTCCAAACAAAAGACATCTTGAATGTACAGCTGGAGAATAGAAACAGAGTCATGTCTTTAACAGAAGATGATAACCTGTGTAATTGTGGTGAACGGTGTAGAACCATGGTGTAATGGTAACATGAGTTTTAGGTGGAGCTGCGTGGGCAGTGTTAAGCTGTGAATCAAACAGAAGACATGCGTGGGCCTGTCTGCTGCATCTGCACCATAAACACTTCTGGTATGTTTCGGATCAGTCCTGGAGAGGTGTGTAACAACCCTGGAGCATCTTCCAGTAAGCTGTCAGTGAAGAAATTCATATCGGTGCAATCAGAACATAAGAGAACAGTGTGTCAGTAACACCTTACTTGCGAAGAGTGCTGTCTTGCAGAGCAGAGGAATGCACTCACGTGTGCCTTCTCTTCCCTCTTTACGTACCCAGGCTGGGTAAAAATAGAAGAGCAGGCACAGCAGAAGTGTATCTAAGTAAGACTAATAGGGACATTTCCTAGCCTACACTGAAAGCTTATAGTGCAATGTCATTATACTAAGCAAACTTGCTTATGTCTTGACTGTAATCTTCAGTCTGGCAAAAAGCTTTCCCTCCTGTTGAGCTGAATCTGTTCAGTTGCCTTTCTTTATCTCTCTCTGATTCTAATCGAAGTTGGTATATAAAAACTTTATTTTAGAGGCTCTAACAAAGATGTAACTTACAGGAAACTGAAACGGGGCACTTTATCAACTATTTTATTAGTAGAACTTGTCAGCTGGCAGAAAAGGTGAAAGCAAAAGCAGACAGATTTTCAGAGAGGAACATTACAATACTATGAACTACTCCCCTTGCTTTCAAGAGGAGGCAGAGGGAAGGGAGCAGTGCTTCTTTTAGAAAACAAACTGCTTCGCAAACAACTTTTCAAGAACAAGCCTCCCGTGGAGATGAAACAGCTCTCTGCAGAGTCAGGTCACACAGCACTGAAGGACTGCAGCGTGTTTCCATAGGATCTCAAATGGCAGATACCTGGAGCAGACAGACAGCAGACTCACTCGGCAGTCTGCATGAGGAAAACATACTGCCTGCACAGCGCACTTACTAAGCCATCTAAAGAAGTCTACTCAGATGAAGTCCAAAGCAAGCAAAGAAGCATGGGCCCTTCTTTCTTTTCCATGCAGTCAGTGGCTGGATGCCATGACAAATTCACATTTGTGGTGCATGGCACAGATGGTAGTGATCACACAGTGCTGGGCACCGATGCAGATAATGGCGTCCCATCAGGGATGGTGACAGCATCTTCAGTGACCGAAATGCCCAGTGGGTTGGTGGGGTTGGGTGATGCGGGTGGAAGGCACGTGATGTCCCCACAAAGCGGGCCTCGGGATGGCTTGTGATGGAGCTCGGCTTTCCTGGAAAGCCGAGTACTGAAGCGTTGTCCTGACAGACCTCCTCGCCTCGAGGCAGACCAAGAAATGCGTTTCCCTGAGATGGAAACCTCACGGATGCTCTCGCCATGAAACGGCGGGCAGAAGTTAGCGCTCACTGAGACAGCTGCCGCCCTGGGTGCCCGGGGACCAGCACCGAGCAGGCTCGCTGACGGGGCCGGCGGCAACTACAGCGCGACTGAGGCTCCATCTGAGATTCGCTGCAAAACCCATCGGAGAGTGCGGCGGCCAAACTCGCCGTCCTCGGGCCCCGCCGCCAGGGGCGCCGCTGCCCCCCCGCTTCCCGGGGCAGAGCCGGGCAGCGCCTCGCGGCCGCAGGACCAGCCTCGTTGCCCGGGGCGGGGCCTGCGATGCAAACGAGGGGGCGCGGACACCGGAGTTGTGTGGCGGTCGGGGAGGAGGAAGCGAGCGCGGCTTCTCGCGGACCGGACGGCCGGGACAGGCGGCGGGCGGCAGGCGGCGGCGGCGGGGCCGGACAGGGCGGAGCGGGGGCGGCCGGGAAGAGCGAGAGGCGGGGACTCGGCGGCGGGGAGCGGGACGGGGCGCGGCGGCCGTGTTCATCCCGGAGCGGCGGGCGGCGGAGCGGGAACATGGCGAGCGTCGGAAACGGCACGGAGGAGAGCGGCGGCGGGGAGGAGGTAACGGCGGGCAGCTCTCGGGCCCTGGCGACGCGTCGGCGGGGGCAGCGCAGGCCGGGCCTGCCCGCCCACATCCCGCTCACCCCGCGCCGCGGCCGCCGCGTCCCGCAGCCGGCTCGACCCGGCCGCCGTCGGGGAGAGGGCGAGCTGGGAGTTGAGGAAAGTTGCGGCGCGGGCGGCCCCTTCCCCTGCCGCACAGCGAGCGGCCGCCGGCCCGCGCCTTTCCTTTCCTTTCCTCTTTTTTTTTTTTCTCCCCTTTTTTTCCCCCTTCCCTTTTTAACTCAGCTCCGAGTCGGCGCCCGGCTCCGCGCAATATCGCCTGTCCGGCGACGGCGGGGAGAGGCGGGCGGGCCGGCAGGTGCCCCGGGCTCCGCCGCCGGGAGCGGCCGTCCCGGAAGATGCGGGGCTGCCCTGTAGGCCCTGCGTGGAGGGCGGGCCGGGGAGCCGCGCGGGCAGCGCAGGGCAAGGGCAGGTGTGGGCTGCAGCCCGCTGCGACTGGCGGGCACCCTTCCGCTGTTGCCCGGTGCAAAGTACAAGCGGAAAGCCTCGCGTCTTAACAGCGCTGCCCGAACGTTTCCTTTTTGGTGCCCTCTCAGCCGGAGGGATGCAGTGGCTGCGTCGTGCGGCTGTCGGCGGTGTGGCTGTGTGTCACCCGGCGAGTGCGGGCTGCTCCAGAAGGAGCGGCTCCCGCAGGGAAGGGGGCGCGCGTTGCGGTGCTGACCCGGCTTCTGGCGGCGTGCGCTTAAAGCGCTGCTTTACGTGTTGCTTATGCTCAGTAGCTCTTTCAAAAAGGGTTTGTAAGGCACGGCTCCTGCTGAACTTAGCTGTAGGAAATTTATGAATCACATAGCAGATTTTATCCCGTCTTTTTTTTTTTCCTTTTCTTCCTGTTTTTAAAGGCCGTGCTAGGGTGAGTTTTTAAATTGAACACGTGCCAGTGCCCCATTGCTGAGGTAGGGCATACACCTGTATAACAGAGCATCTGAGAAATGTGTGAAAGTATAGGACTGGGTTGCTGTATGGTTCTGCACGATGCTGGTGTTCTGTATTTGGCAGCTGCGGAGTTGTTCTTGGATGAGACAGTAGAAAACCAGCTTCTTCCTTTCCTCAGTTGGAAGGTGCAGATATGCCAGCGCCAGCACCTCAGGGCAGGCTGTGAAAGTTGGTACTTCTTAACTCTGTCGTGTGGAGAGATAATGTGAAATGCTTTTATCTCATTGTGTGTTGGAGTGAATCATTGCAAAATCATAGGGCGCTGAGTAGAGGCTGTGATTTCTGCAAGGCTAAGGTTTGTTTCCAGTATAAGGAGTGAGTAAGTACCGGTGGGAACAGGTTATTAATCAACTCCTGCTGCTATCAGTAAGCAAGTAGTTGGAATTCACAGTTGGTAGAACAGGTAGTTAGCAATTTAGCTGTAGTCCAACTGTCCTGCATAAGCACTGTGTATTGTTTGAATATTGTTCGGTTTGCTGCCAAGTATCAGTATACTCTATCTCTTAGAGGAAAAAAAGGACATCCTTACGAAAGCATGTAAAAAATATAAAAGCACCTAGAAAAAGCTGTATGTAAGGAATAGTATGCAGAAAGCACACAGACTTTTTCCAGATGAGCTCTGAAGAGCTCATGTTCTCTGTAGAGACTTGTGCGTGATCTGCTGGTGTCTGAGAGAGTTGTGAATAGGTAATGGAGTGAGCACTTGAATGTTTTGCTGGTAGAATCTGAAAGTTCAAAGAGGAAGGGCAGGTGCTGGCTTTATCGTGGAGATGGTCATTTCTGTAACAAAAGTTACCCGTACCACTGGCATCTTATGTCTACAGGTTCACCAGCCTTCACTATTAAGCTTGATGTTCTGCAGTTCAGATATGAGCTAGTTGTTTTTATGCACATTTGTGTTATTTTTTTTAATTAGGTATTAAAATTTGTGTTTTAATGGGGAATGTTAGTGCTAGTTATGTTCGTGAAAGCAGTGTGCTTCTAAATAATGTTTACATGGAACATGAAGGATATGAGCTATTTATTTTTTAACTTACTTACTGCTGTATGCATGTAGATCTTAACGTAGGATTTTTCCTCTGAAAGTACTTGGAAATACTTGTTCATCCCTGAAGCTTTGAAAAAAGATGTTCTTGAAGTTGTTTCCTGCCTACAGGGAACCTAACTAGGTCTCAACTAAGACGACTGCTCTAAAGTCCAGACTTAGTGGTGCAATTTAGCTATTCACTACTGAAGTCCGTGATGATAAGAGCTGTGATTTTCCTTATGCTTCCTTGTAGCTCAAGGAAATGCCAGGCTCATATTTATATTCGTTTTTTTTTTTTTTGCCGATTTATGCCTTGTCCTTCAGCTCTGGCTTTCCACTGCGCATTAAAAGGAAGGACTATGAACTGTATGCCTTTGTTTAATTCCCCCCAAACTATGCAAGCCTAGTAGTTTAGGTCTTGGTTGCCAACTGGCATTGAAGACATAAGCCCAAGAAGCTGTATGAATGTGACAGTGTTGTAAGTGTGCTCATCTAGTGAAAACAAATGGTTGTCAGACTCAGGATTTTCCTGTGCAATGATTTCGGGGTGCTACAAATGTGTGTAATGTTCCTCTACCGGGATTTATTTTCCTGGCTGCTGTGTTACCAGAATGAAAGTGTCCACCGATTATGTGTCTTGTTGTGAACTCAGAACATATGTTGTATGCACGTCAAGAGCTATTACCATTGAATTTCTGTTCTAAAAGTATTCGTATCTGTATTCTTCTGGAACAGGTTGCAAATCTAGGATAGATGTGCTTAGGGGCAAAATAATATTCCTGGCCACAGCAATCTTCAAGCAAAACTTTAAGCCTTCCCCTTCTCCCCCCCTCAACTGTCTAAAGATTACTTAAAATAGTGGGCCAGATCTGCTTCCCATTAAGTTCACTCTGTGCTGCCCTGGTTTTTCAAAGTCTTAAAGCCAGCTTAATTGGTTACTTGGGGATTCCCTATCCATTAAGAAAAAACAAACCAACAAACCCATCCTTGGCCTTTGTGCCTGTGAGGGTTGTGGCCAGACAAAAAGGATCATGCTCAAGAAGTGTCTGTGTGCTACGGGAAAGTCTTGTTTGGCCACAGCCAGCTAGGCTAAGGATTATGGAGGGATCTGCAAGTGATTGTGCCCTTGCTGTGGTTAACTCTAAGGCCTGTATTAAGGACAGGTTGGTCAATTCAGCTAATGTGTGCCTCAGCACTAGCCTAACCTGTTCAAGAAAATTTGTGTAATGGAGATTTGATGATGCATGCTGTACTCTCTTGAATTGCCCAAGCTGGAGCAATGCTATGCAGGCTGGCTTTACAAGCCTGGGCAGTTTATCTTCTGAACTCAGTTCAGCATGAAACAAGTGTCTTCAGAACTGGTATTCTTTAATCTAAGAGGTGTTCAGTATTCCCTAGTACTCTGTTTAAGGACTCAAAGCTTTTTATTCACAGCTGCTGTGGCTATGGCACTTGTAATCACAGTTGTAGAGTCCTTGTTTTCACCAGTACCCTGATATAGTAATGTACTTCATATTAAAGAAGCCTGCAGTGCTGTGCATTCTCTTGCTGATGTTTACTCTGAAAACTTTTTGCTGCTTTGGATGGTAATTCTAACCTGGAAAAAGAATGCCAATAGGGAGAAATGAGCGTAGCTGCCCTCCTCCTCTTCCTCCTGGGGAGCTGGAGCAAGCTGATAGGGCACATTTTCTTCTCTTGAAATGGAAAGTTTTGTCAGAAGGAGCTAAGAAGGGGTAATGAGGGCATTTCCTTTCCTGAAGGATGGTTTCTGTCGAAGAGATGAAACATACAAATCCGGTAAGCTTAAAAAGTAGATCTTGCTGAAGACTTGCAATTTGGACTTCTTTTTTCAGCATAGTCTAAGGCTTGTTGTTTGGCATGTGCTCAGCTGTTTCTCCTGTTCCTCTTTTGGCCTCTCTGACTTCCATAGCACATCAACATCTGAGCTGAGGGGCAGGCTTTTCTAGGAGTGCAGATAAGAAAAGAACCAAGGGAAAGCCAAGCAAGTATAATAGTTTCTTCCTGAATAAATAAGGCTTCTCTTTCTGTTTCTGAAGTCCAGAGGTTCTTTATTTTAAATAAAATATGCCATGACCTTGACAGGAGGCTATTTTACCCGTGGATGCACTTGTTGAAAGACATTATTTTTTTTTCTTGTAATATTTTGATAGTGTAATAATACACTCAAAATGTGTACTTCAATTTTCTATTACCTACTATTGGTACTGTTCTGAGATGGCAAATGATTTTACTTTGCATTTTTCTGTGTTCTTGTTGGCTTCCTTGCTTTGCTCTTTGAGCCCCTTCTTTAACAGCGAACAGACTTGAAGAAATTGTGACTTTAAGTCTTTGTTAGTTTCCTGGGGAGGCAAAGGAAGCACATGTAACGTGTTCCAGTTAAATGTTCTTATTTAATGCTCACTCTGATTGGTTGTCTTCTCAGAGAAAGGTATATGAGAAGAAGTGTGGTTATAGTGGTTAATGGTTTACATCAGTAAAGCCTGGTTTATGGCTCACTGAATGTGTGCACATTGCTTCTACAAGTAGTAAGGTCTGCTAAGGGAGCAGACATGGCTGCATGTGCAGTTTCAAAATAGCTACGTTATTCAGTAAGCTGGAGATTTCTTCAATGGGAACACTAAGGAAAATATTACAGGCTGCCATGATACGGGAAGCTCAGGATGCGTCTTACAGAAGCAAAGCTGAACTTTTGTGGAAGCTAAGTACCTGTGAGACTGTTTCAATCTGTTACAATTTGCCTTTACTTTTGTCTGTTTGTTTTTTTTTTTTTTTTAAATAGGGAAATATTTGCTATATCTATTGAGGTGGGGGAAAAAAAGCTGAATAAAAGGTGATAGTTACTGCTGAACATTTGCTTTTCTTTTTGTATATTGAACTATTACTATATTATTGTGGAAAATGGCATCTAAGATTTTTTTTTTTAAGGGAGCATTTACTTTACTCTGAGCAATGGAGTTATCTATATTACAAGTATGGCTGTTTTGGTAACTGTAGCTAAGAGTTCTCCATCACTACATTAGACAGTTCTACTTTACAGAAACTTAGGGAAAATACAATATTGCTGCTTGTTGTTGAGTAAATCTGTGTGAGAATTAGGATTTTGTGGAAGCACATCTGATTTTGCCAGTGTGCAGCAAGGAAAGCTTCAAATAAATAACGCTACTTTCACTTCTTATGTGGCATGAGGACAGCAGACTGACATCAGGAACACAGCCTGGGAGACCACACCCATTTGGTGGGCAGTGATTTTCACTCTCACTCTTACTTCTGGATTAATAGGAAGAGTGTTATACTTCAGGGAGAAGAAATAGTGAAGCACTAATCTCTTTCTGATAAGCAAACAATGTCAGACAGGATTTGAGACTCTGCTTTTAGAGATGAGCCTATGCTGCTGTTATACATGTTTAGATTGTAGCCTACATCTGTCCAGGAATCTTGTGCCGTGGTTGGTGAGGTGCCTGCATAGAGAAACAGGTCTAAAACAGGTGAGAAGTCTGTGTTAAGTGCTAAAAATTTCTTGTGCTTTTCTAAGCCCTCTCAGGGTTAAAAACACTTGAGGTAAGTTAGCAATAAGTAAGTGTCACAGAGCTGTGGATTTATTCCCAGATACCATGTGCTAAAAGCAAGAAGTAAAGATTTACCTGGTGTCTTTTTCTGAAGTCAGGGAAGTGATGTTGTTACCACATGCACTTCAAGATAATCTGATACCTCCAACCTTAGTTGCAGTGATCTTCTGTCATGATGTGGTGAGTGTATTGTGTTTTTATTCCACTTCTCTTATGTATTCACTGTGCAATAGAATAATAAAAAAACCTCTATGAGCTAGTGTTTGAGTATAGCAGTGCTTTGGTTTCTTCCCAGGATCTGGAGTTGTGCACATTCTTGCCTTCAAGAAATTCTTCTTTAAGAATGTTCAAGAAAACAGAATGTTTTTGTAGAAACTAATTCTGAAGGCAGTCACTTTTTGTCTTTGGCATGTGCTGAGAGTACTGTAGGTTCTGAGAAGTGTAGTGTTTAAGAGGTGACGAGTAACACCTGTCCATAACCAATAACAGGTTGCCAGTAGAAAGAAATAGCCTTAGTAGTTCTATGCTGAAGGAATTTTGGTTATAAAGGAATTTTGGTTATAAAGGTAATGACCTACTGGTGTTTATTTTCATCAAGAACTGATAGACTAGGAAAAAAAAACATTTATCTAGATTGTTTCCCTTACGACACTTGTTTACCAATCCAGTGGGAGAGCCAGCTAAACAAAATGTTTTTTTGGTGTGATGGTGCTTTTTTTCCCTTTGTATCTGTTCTGCCAAGTTTTTAAGCTTCCAGCTTTCATTCAGTTTCCTTTAAATAATGTGAAAAAATAATGTAAAAATGTGAATTCACTGTTTAAATTGCTACTCTAAGATTATGTGGCAAAAGCTAAGAGTGCTGCTAAATATTCTCTAGAGATGTAGAACTACCATTTATGGCTTTGGAAAAGAGGCCTTTCAGATGACGCAAATTTGGAAGGATATTTGGGTTTCTGAAGTTCACCTGGCTAGAAAGCGCTTAGGAAATATGCCATAAATCTCAAGTACTGCGTGTTCTTTACTGAAGTTATCTCCCGTTTTAGTTTCGGGAGACAATGCTCTGTCATGGAAATTGTTGCAAGTAATGGCTTTGAAGGGAGCAATACTGTATGATATATATATATATATGTATAGCTAAAAAATATTAGCCATAAATATACATAGCTAAATATATATATCATATAGCTATATATACGATACAGCTAAACTTAAGTGTGTAACTTGGATGAGAATAGAAACTTCAATATGAGATCCATTGGTATAATCCTAGAATTAAAGAATATCTTAATCTATGCTTCATACATGCTTTTCATACTAAGAGTCTTCATCTGTACCACTCTGGAAAATCACGTTAAATGTGTCTGCCTATGTACTGTTGCCTGACACCAGTGGAGTAGCTGACTCTATTAAGTTACATTCTACTGAACTTAAGCAAAATTTCTTTAAAGTCTTAGGAAAGCTCAGTGTCTGTGTCTTTTAATATAATCTGTATTAAAAACAGCTATATATAGCTGTACCTCCCTCTATTGAGATATCTCTTATTTATCATCAGTCTTTAGAGTCTAAAGATGACCCAGGTGGCTGGAAAATAGCTAATGTTATTCTAGCTTTCAAGAAAGGCAAGAAAGAAGATTTGGTAGCCTGTCAGTCTCTCTTCAGTGCCTTACAAAATTATGGAGCAGGTTGTTTTTGGAATTACTGAAAAGAACTAGAAAGGCTATGCAGTCATTTGTCAATACCATCATGGGTTCCTAAAGGGAAGATCATGCATTACTAACTTGATACCTGTCATGGTACTTTTCAGAACAAGATGCCCAGTTTAAAGCTGGAAAGTATACTGTGCATTTAGCCAGAGGGTCAGGTTCAAAAGGTTATGGTAAATGGGATAATGTTAGACTCCATCAGTCACTAGTGCTGTTCACCAAGGCTTAATTTGAGAGCATTTCTCTTTTTTTTTTTTTTTTTTTTTTTTTCCTTTTTCTGTGAACTGGACATAAGAGTTAAATGTGTAAGAATGAAACTCACAGATAATACTGATGTAGGAGCCGTCAGTACCTTTGGGATAGTGAGGTGTTACAGAGAGATCTTGTTAGATTGGAGTGCTCAGCAGTCACCAACAGCATGAAATTGAACAAGAACAAATGCTGGATTTTGCACCTAGCACAGTGCAATCCTGGATGCACTTACTGGTTAGGGGACAAGTGGTTGGAATGCAGACTTGCACAGAGGGCTTTAGGAGTTTTGGTAGATGGTAAGGTCAGTACAGTTCAGCAACATGCACAGGTGACCAAAATCTCCAACCTTATTCTGAAGTGTATCAAGTGCAGTATAGCTAGCTGGTTAAAATAAGCGACTGTCCCATTGTGCTCAGCAGTGGTGCAGCCTTCCTTCTAGTAGTGTGTGTAGTTTTGTGTTCCTCACTTTAAGGAGGATACAAAAAATGTGTAGAATGTGTTAAAGGAATTATTAAAAACAGAAAAATGTGTGGAATGTGTAGAAAGGAAAGCAACAAAAATGGTGAAAGAGCATGACTTATGAGAAGTAACTGAGGATTCTTGTGTTTTTGTTTTTTTTCTGCTTGGAGGAGATAGAGTGTACTGAAGTCATCACTTACCAGCTGTATTATGGCGGGGAGTGGAGAGGGATGTGCTGATCACTCTGGTGATAGGATGTGAAGGAATGTCATACTGTTGCATTGGGGAAGTTCACGTTGGTCATTAAGAAGTTCTTCACTGAGGTGATCAAACAGGAAACAAGCTCCCTGCAGAAGTGATCGCAGCCTCCAGCCTGTTTGTGTTCAAGAAGCATTTGGATAATGTCACTAGGTATGATTTAACTCTTAGGTTACCCTTTGGGAATCAGGAATTAGACATGATGACCCTTATGGGTTTCTTCCAGCACAGGGTATTCTGTGACTCTAAACTGAACTATTTTTATGGTAGATTGAGTCATGCTGATTACATCAGAAAGTACTAGTTGGGTATCTAAATTTCAGAGCAAACATACTTCTCAGTGAGTCAGCATGAAATGAATGTTAAAGTCCAAATAAAAAAAAAGATTGTGTTAGGCTGTCTTGAAGTCTGTTTCACTATTTTGGTGGAATTTTTATTGTCCTCTTGAGTTCATTCAGTGACATGGGAAAGTACGCAAGTTGTTACTGGAGAGACCCTAGAGCTCTGCATCCATGCGTCCGTGGTGCCTAGGCTGCTTTGCTATTGTGGATTGTTTTGTGTTTGTGGAAGTACTTTGCTGTTACAAGGACAGGTAGAGTGTGAAAAGGATAAACTGAAGTACTAGCTCTTGGTATGTGTCCATCTTTGTAATGTACTTCCATAGCCATGTTCTCTACCTGGGCGTCAGTATCTTTCTGTAATGCAAAGGTTGCTTCTTTGGGCAACCTGTTCTAATGCATTTGCACCCTCAAAGTGAAGAATTTCTTTGTAATCTGTAGTCTGAATTTACCTACTTTTAGCTTAAAACCGTTACCTTTGTTGTATCACAGCACTTCCTGATGAATAGTGCATCCCCATCTATCCTGTAGACTTCCTTTAGGTACAAGAGGTCTGCAATGATTTCTCCCCAAAACTTTCTCTTCTCCTGAGTGAACAAGCACCTATCTCAACCTGTCCTCAGGAGAGCTGCTCTAGCTCTCTGGTCATCCTTGTAGCCTCCTCTAGAGCTGCACCAAAAGATCTGCATTTTCCTTATGCTGGGAGTCACAGAGGTGAAGGCAGTACTGCAAGTAGCATCTCATAAGACAGTAAGGGGGAAGAATTGCCTCCTCTAACTTGGCTAGCTACGCTTCTTTTGATGCAGCTCCAGATATGGCTGGCTTTCTGAGCTTCAACTGCACGTTGTCAGTTCATGTTCAGTTTTCTGTCTGCCTAGCACCAAGTCCTTCTCCACAAGGCTGCTCTCAATCTGCTCATTGCCCAGCCATCAGTAATTGAACACAAAATTATAGTTAGCATTGGCTGGTGCTGTAGTGGCATTAAAGCACATAACATTATGCTACCTACAAAGGAAAAAACTTAAATTGTGTTTTGTGATTTATATATCTGGTTAGAGTATACATCATGGTATGATTTGGTCACTTTTGATCATGCAGGTGAGTTAACTAAAGTCATGTGAGATTTCAAAAACATTTATAACAGTAACCACAAAGTCATAAAAACTTTCATGTGTATGATAACCACATGCTAAAGTGAAAATGAATATGGATATCAGCAATGGGCAGAGGTCAGATGTGACATGAATATTTCACTGCCAGCCTGGAATAGCTACTTGTCTATCTGCACCTTCCGTAGTTAAAAGAAGTATCCTATGCTTTGTCTAATGGGTCTGGCATTTCTGTGTTACGTGCCTGAATGCTGTTGGAAGAAGTTGTAGAACTTCAGTGTTTTAGACTGGACTATGCAGTCGTGGGGTTTCCTTTTCCGTTGCATGAGTCATCCCAGTCCAATTCACCAGCCGTTTACTGCTGTGTGAACTTGTGAAGGAGCCAATTTGTGGACTTTCCCTGAGTAGGTGCTTAATATTACAGAGAAATGTAAAAGTTCTGAAGGAGGAAAGTGTATCTGAGCAGTGTCCTAATCACATCGGCATACTGTAAGTGTAACCTTACTCCTAATGTGATGTTAACAATCCTTTGGGCAGTACTGTCGATTGCAGCAATTGTATGTTCCTTCTGTCATTATTACATTCCTCGTAAAACTTCCAAAGGCTTTAAATTGCTTTAAATGACATCAGTAAGCTGTACTGTATGTGTGTGTGATAGAGAAAACTGTCTTTGACAGAGCTCAGTACGTAAATGGATGGTGTGACTTCTCTGTGGGAAAATGTGTGCTAAATTCAGTGCATCGGTGTATTTTTTTTGTGGATGCTGTAGCTTTCTTTTAATGCCTGAGGAAATAAGCAAGCTCTGCCTGGGGATCATTCTGGATGAAGAGTTAAAATAGAGGGAATTTTGACTTAAGAAGCAAAGTCATAGACATATGTCACACCAGCAAAACTTCAGGGGTCCCTTAGTAGATTAACTCTTAATTTTTATTAGTGTAATTTGAAAGCATGTGTTACTTACGATATTGGTTGTAGCAGAGTTACCTTCATAAATTCAGATGAGCTGGTACACTTGGGTGCAAACTTTTTACTTTCCCTTTGGTAGCCTAAAAAACCTTCAGCTTTCTGTTCAGTTGACTCAAGATCTGATTCTTCTCAGCGTAATTTAATGTGATGCATGTTCTGGTTGTGACACTGGTTTCGTGGCAGGCTTTTGTTTGTCTTGCTCTGATTCTAGTAAAAACAGAATGGAGTTTTCAGAATGTGTGTATAAAACAGCTACTGATTTGTTAGTTTTATACTAGAAAGGAAATTAAATCCCTTGAAGATGGTCTCTCATTTTTCATTACTCTAATTTCTAGGGGAGATGGAAGGTGGTCTCTTTTTTCTTTCGTCAGGGGAACAGTTTGTGCATTGGATGAAAGTCATTGCTTTAGTCCTGTGCTGACTTGATCTTCAACTCTAGATAATAATGGTTTCTAAACCTTTGCTGCTTTGTTACTGCACTCTGTGCTAATGGTGAATTAGAAGATATCCACAGAGGCTTGCATATAATGAGAAAAACATCACAAATAGGTTGTTGCAATTACTGTTGTTGCAGCAAGGGCTTCTTTTAAAGGAAATGATCCACTTAAAGATAATCACTTCAGTAAATTTTCACTATGAAACAGAACTTTTTGGTGCTTCTTGTGAAGCCACTGTTCCATTCTATACAAATAATTGATCAGCCATGTAATCCAAAAAAATGCTTAACCGAGGGAGGGTAGGGAGGTTAATACCTAAGATGCTTGTGCTAATTTCTGTTTCATATAACTAATGAAATAAAGACAGACAAAGCTGAAACTGAGTCATCTTTAATACAAAATGAGCAGATCATTCTTCGGTTTGGATTCCTCTCTAAGGAGTGTTAGCAGTTCCAAAGTGGTGTCTCTGTAATGAGACTTATTTAGAATTGTTGATTGCATAGTAATTGATAAGCATTCTGGAATTCCAGTATTACCAGTGTTTGGTAATATTTGGTAATAAGCGATGCTTTTGTCTAAATAATCTGTAATAGGTATACAGTGACAGTTATGTAAACAGGATTTTTCTTTGAGGCCTTACAAATCGATAGAATCAGCAATCATCTTTATTTTAAATAGTCTATGTTTGGAGCAATATGACTTACTCTCTTTCTTGCTATTTGTATTATATACCTTTTTTTCTTTACTGGGGTGCAGTCTTTACTGCCTATTCCTTTTGCGTTCCACGTTAAGGTTAATTTTCAACATGAAGTTTGACGTAACACTGTGCCCTTCTGTTTTATACATTCTGAAATGTGTGAGACTTTTGAGTTTTTAAAAGATTTACTTGTTTTGTTGTTTTTTGCTTTCAACTATGATGAATAGCCACTTACGTTGTGAGATAAGGGGAGAGAGACTGGAATTGAAGTTTTGATGCTTCCTACTCTGAGCCACTCATGCTTAACATGAACTTGATTAAGCGAGTAGAAACCTCATCAAAGTTTGGTAACTATTACTTGATAACATGATCTTCACTGGAGAAAAACTTGGAAATTCAGTAAGTTCATTTAAATATCAACCATGAATACTTATTTAGTGTAGGTTAAAAACAAACAAAAAGCCTCAGATGTTAGGAAGCCTTCATTTGCTAAAGGCTTGCATCTGAAGGTCTGGGATAGTATTTCAGAGGATGACATGTAGTATGAGTTGCATTTCCAGCCATTCAATAGTTGCTTCCACCACTATAAGCATACAGCTCTTGCTCTGATGGGTTTATGGGGGGGAGATATAATCAGTCCACCGGGTATTTCAGCAGTATTTCAGCTGTCATTCTCCATTCCAGAGAGGCTTTACCCACTTGGCTTGCTTAATTGCAGTGCATGTGCTGCATTCATGGATAATCTGTGCGATAGCATTTGTGGTCAAGCCCACCTCTTGATTCTGAGGCCATCTATGAGTTGCATTTCTTCCTGATATTTCTTCCACTAATAGCCTGAGATGTCATGGGCCTACTGAGCTGGAAATAATTCACCCTTACCTTGCCAGTCCAGATCTTCCAGTGCCCCTTCAATCCTGTAAGCCTGATCCATGTGCTGGTTTGTCATGATTCTGTCCTGGTTTCATGACAGGGGTACCGATGCCTGGGGAAAGGAATAGGTAGGGAGATGGGCCTGGGAGCAAAGCAGTGACTAAGAGCTAAGGGAGAAAATTAATTTACTAAATATGATAGTGGAATGTGAGATAATACAATATAATTGGAATTGTAGCTAATAAGTCAAATAGATGAGAGTATCCAAAACCAAAGGCTTTAATGCTGAAGGTGAGATGGCTAGGGAGTACAAACTACGGAGACAAGCAGAAAGAGAAGGGATTATGGTCTTGTGACTCCCAGTAAGTTTTATCTTTCCCTTTGAATGGAAAACAGAGTGATGAAGTCTTCTGGGATCTGTAGTTTGTTCTTCTGAGAGCCAGAACAATCAATCTACAGAACTGCAGCAGTAACTCTTTAACTCCCAGTGCACAGTGTGATGTTATGATGTGGAATACTGATAACAAAAATCAAAAACCACGGCATGGTTATCTTGGTGTTTTTCAATAGTACAGCTCTTGGTGTGTGGCCGTCTTTATAATGTACTTCCACAGCCATGTTCTCTACCTGAGCATCAATATCTTTTCTATAATGCAACTTCTCACAGGTGTTTAATCTCTGTGCTGCCAGTTGTTCTACTTCTGTTGCTGTAACAGCCCCCGTAGGGCATTTGTTACCATCCATAAGGCAGTATGGAGAGAGATCACTGATCACTGCTCTCATTCAGCAGTTTATCTCATTCAGCAATTTATCTGAAGCCAGCTGAATTGCCTTCAGTCCTGTACAGTTGCTTGATTTACCTTCTCCATCAGCAATGTCTGCAAATTGTCATGTAGGGCTCTGTACAGTAGCCTTCCATCACTGATGTTTTCTCCCGAAACAACAGGACCCATCAGTGAACAAGACGTATTGCTTCTCATTTTCTTGTAGTTGACTCTACCTGGCCTCTTCAACACACGTCATCTCCTCCTCTCATAGTGTTTGAATTAAATCTTTGCCTCTGGACCAGTCTATGATCACTTCCGAGATTCTTGGATGACTGAGGTTTCCTCTTTGAGCCCACTGTGTGATCAGTGCATCCTGCTTAGTCTGTGTGGCATCAGTTGTACAGCATGTGGAGAGGACCTTCCATCTGAACGTCCAGCTCAGCACGGACAGTTGAAGTGTGTCACGTTGTCATATTACTAAGATAAAAGTGAATTTAAAAAAAACATTAGAGTGCTGTTCTTTAATGGCTTCCACTGATATCCAATACCGACTAACAGTGATAGATTTTCTGAAGCATGGTAATTCTCCAGCAGCAGCACTCCCTTACACATATCACACAGTTCTTTTTTTTTTTTTTTATGGTTGCTTGTAATATAGCTCTGACTTGAGCTATTCTTATTTATCTGCGTGTGCTTAAGCCATAAAATAAGTTCTTGTGTGAAGGATGTGAAGTCTGCAGAATCATGACAACTGAGGATGCATTTAAATGAGGTTTTCAGAAAGCCTCCTTTTATAAAATATGAAATTCTGTGTGGTAGATGAGACGCAGGTTATCTTGGAAAAAGCAGTACTGCCAGATGTCATATTGTCAGACTGCCCCTCTGCTGCCATCTGTCACACAGCATCAACATTCAGTGGAATATTGGTGGGAAGGTTCAACCTGTACTTCCATACCACTAACGTCCACCTCTGATGTCCCCTTGTATATGTGACATACTTAGTGAATACAGGTACCAAATCTTATTTTAATCTTTAACATCTTTTTATTTGAAAAAGGAAGCAGTAAAACCACAAAACTAGTGGCATATGTGTATAATCAATAGATATCAAGATGTTATAATCACAATATAATCAATAGAGTTAGGCAAAGTAGACAACGATAACAAAAAGAGAATAAGTGGAAGAGCTTACCCTTTGGCTGAGCTCACCACAAAACACCAGTAGAGGTGATCTCCAGAAGAGATCCTTCCCTTCTGGTAGCCAGCTCTTAAATAGGTCTAGGAGGGCAGGCTCCACCCCTTCCGGCAGCACAGGTGAATTGCCTTCACCTGTGCTCCTCTGGCTGGCTCATGGCTCGCCTCAGGTGATTAATCAGAGGTTCAGGCCGTGACTCAGCAGTTCCCATACACATACGTGACACTATTTTTGTGAAACAATTTCATCAGTCTCTCTTGATAGCAGTGGCTGCAATTTTAGGTGAATTCTCAAGTTGTTCATTAGAGGTTTTTAATGGAATTTTACTCTTCCTGTACTTAATCCTTCGAGCAGTTTCTCATAAATATATGTACTGCCTAAAGCGGTGTTGTGAGTAAGATGCACTGTGCCCTTCCTGTGTCCTGGTTTTGGCCCAAACAGTGCCCATCATGCACCGATGTTTGGTGGTTGTGACAGATGGGTACGTGCCCAGGGCTGTGCTGTGCTGCTTGGTGGGGCAGAGCTGCTGCCATGATGGCACAGGGCAGGGCATGGTGCATAGTGGGGTGGGCTGGGCTGAACTGGGCTGCGTGTAGCTCATGGGCCATGGGTTGTAAGTGCCCGCTTTACCCCGTGATAATATAGACTGTGCTGTTTCATTAGTGAAAGGGATGGCTTTTGTTTCAGCTTCTGAGCAGTGGTATTGGGAGAAAATATGCGACTAATTACTTATGATGGGCAGGTGTTTTGAAAGGTAGCTTTTTAATTCATGTTAATTCACCAGTTGATTCATGACTTTCACAAAGAAAGAGGAGTGGCATCCCAAACCCCTCTTTTTAGCCCTTTTGTTTTCCTATGCAGTTTAGTGCAGGATTAAGTCCTGTCTATTGAGAAGTGTGCTCACACTGCTTGAAAGGTGAAGCTGTTCTTTCTTACCACCCATTTTGGCTGGTATCTTAACTTTGAAATTGTCTTCATTTATAAGACAGTTCAGCATTAGAAATGCATTTACCACAGTATCAATGCTTCTTGTTTTACTTCTATGTTTTTCAGTCCCTGTTCTTGAGTGCTAACTAGCTGCTTTCTGTTTTTTGTTCTCTTTAGAGTTGATCAGCTGCATCAACAGCTAAGTTCAGTTGCAGCTAATGGCATTGCTGTCAAAATTTATGTAATCTGGGGAAGGCTAAGTGCTTACTTTGTGATCTGAATAAATTGTTCTTGACAACTATGAATTTCCAATTTTTTTTAAAAATTGATTTACTAGCAAATATATACACTTGCAAATGAACAAGTTAGCAGGGCAAAAATAGATTCACATTTATGAAGCAGAAATAGAAGTTACTTTTAATCACTATAGAAGAGATACTTCTGTCAAACTGTTTGGTCTAAGGTAATGGTGGAAATAAATCTCATGTGGAAACAGGAGGAAGTTTAATTTAACTACTGCCTTAATTTCATCAAATTAAATTTCATCAAGTCAATTTGTATGAAATAAGTGACTTAAGAAATTATCATTCAACTTTATCATTCAACTCATTCTGGTTTTTGAACTGTTGAGGAATGCTTTTCAGTCAGCAACCTGAAAGTCTTTCATGGGTGGAAGTAAATATCTTTTTACATTGGCTGTTACTGCTTTCAATTTTACTGGTTTTTTTAAAATGTGTTTTGAGCATCCTGTGGTAATACTGTGGATAGTGTAGCCTAGAAGCAAAACCTGGCAGCTTTCACTGCCACCTGCATTAGGAGTACTGAAATAAAGAAATTAAGGTGGGAAGGCTATGTGAGGCACCTGGGCAGATCTGCCCTTGTGAGAAAAAAAAATAATGAAGATTGTGTACTGTAAACAAAACAGTCAGACCGATCTCACAGTCTGATGTTTGTAAAATGGATCCTCCAGATTCCCTTTTCATAGTAGCTTTTATCTTGGTGCATTTTGTGGAGTCACATGAACTCAAGTGAACATCGTATCATTTTATGCACTACGACTATATCTTTTGAAGTTACGCTGTTGTGTTAGGATCAAATTGTCTCATTACCCTTTGACTTGTCTGAACTGAAGTTTCTGTAATGTTTTGGCAATTATGGAAAGCTAACCTACATGAGCAATAGTCATTTCTGAGCTATAACAGGTGAATTTCCCTAGCTGTGAAATTTTGTTTTCACCAGACTTAAGATCAAGCTTTATAAATTGCATCACAAACCTGTGAGTTTGATTTTTGATGTCTTGGTTGCATATAAGCAACTCAAGAAAATGCTTTTTCTGTCTAAAACAGAAGCTCTATGTTTTTCCTTTTGTGTTTTTTCCCTCTGCTTGTCTCTCTGTGAAAATGCATTTCCATATCTTCTGATGGGGGGGAAAAAAAAAAAAAAAAAAGCCTCTGTAGACTATTTGGAAACTGATTAGAGAAGGCTGATAATCTAGATGGCTGGAAGTAGAAATGTCATCACAAGTTTTGTTGTGGAAAATATAGATATACACAATTACTCTGTACATGGCTACGCTTCTGAAGAATTAGGTCTAGAAACTTCCAGACATTGTAAGTTCCTTTTGATTTCAATAGGGCTTCATGCAATTTCTATGAAATTACTTAATATTCCTCCCACTGTAAGTGAAGATCAAGTTTGCAAACACCTGAAGAACCTGAATGTCCTTAAGTCTGCAGATCCTGATCAGATGCATCCCAGAGATCTGAGGGGATTGGCTGATATAGTCACCAAGCCATTCTCAATTACAGTTGAAAAGCCATGACAATCAGGTGAAGTCCGTGGTGACTGGAAAAAAAGCAACGTCACGCCCATTTTTAAGAAGTCTAGAAAGGATGACCCAGGGAACTACTGGCCTGTTGGTCTCACCTCTGATCTGGGGAAAATTGTGGAAAAGATGTGCCTTATCATAGACGGGGGAGACAGGGAGGTGATACGGCACAACCAGCATGCCTTCGTCAAGAAGTAAGGCCTGAGAGTTGGTGGTGTCCCTGGAGATGTTCAAGGTCAAGCTGAACCAGACTCCAAGAAGCCTGTTCTAGCTATAGATGTCTGTATTTGTTGTAGGGGAGCTGGACGAGATTACTTTTAAATGTTTATTCCAACTCAAATGATTCAGTGATCATTTTTATGACAATTCTATGGTTACAAGAGGTTTCCATTGAAGTTTTTAAAAAGCTTGACAAACTTGGCACAAAGTTTTACAGGACTTGGAAGGGCATGTCTGGTTAAAGAGGTGTTAGGCTAATCAATTGTTCTTTCTTACAGCTAATGACAGCAGACTTGTAGTATCTGCTGGAGTGTCTGCTTTGAGGAGAGTGATTTTGTGTAGTCCTGTTGTGGTTTAACCCAGCAGGTACCTAAGCACCATACAGTCATTTGCTCACTCCCTCCCCTTTCCATCTGGATGAGGGAGAGAATCAGGGGAAAAAAAGAAGTAGAACTCATGGGCTGAGATAAAACTATTTACTCAGATAGAGAAACGGCAGAGGATAATATTTATTTCTGTATATATCTGAATTAGAGTTCAGCCAACTTTAACTGTAATTATACTCTCACTTTTATGTGTGAAAAGTCAGATATGAATATGAACATCAATAACTGTTGACAGGAGCCATTTGCATGCCAGTTAAAATGATATACTTTTAGATTCTTGCTGAATATGTAACTGAATCTGCTTATTTCCGCTTCTCAGTCATAAGGGAGAGGTGCAGTTTAAAACAGGACAAGCCCAGCCAGCTGCATTTGGAACAATTAAGACTGATGTCAGTGTACTGCAGTGTGGTTCCATTAGGCACCCTGTTCAGAAGCAGATTTAGAAAGCTTCATCTTGTTGCTTACATCAGTACAGACCTGTCCAACCTGCGGCTGGTACAGCTCACCCTATGGCTGCCCCCTGCCCCAGACTAGAAAGGCAGTGACTCTAGCCCGAGTCAAACCTCCACTGCAGTATTAACCCTAAAGGGGTTGAAAGCTGGAGGGAATGATGCAGTGCTAAATCAAGTGATGGGAAATAAGTTTATGTGTTATGATACATTGACTAAACACAGTCCTGTGAGCAGGGAAAAACAAAACAACAGCAACAAAAACCTGTAGCTGTGCTTTCCATTTTGATAAGGGTATTTGAGAATAGATTTTGAGATTGCTGAAAAAGTCATCATTTTTTGGTATATTTGTGCTTCTATTTTCAGTCAGCATAAATTATTTGTGAATTTTCAAGTGGAATGTATGGAGTTGTATGGAGATATTCAACTCAAATACTCAACTGGTCATGTGTCTTCATCAGAATTCTATAAGCCCTATCTTACCATAGAGAAATATTCCTCACTTCACAATGACATCTTATTTGTGTCAGTGTTTTTCGGCAGTACGTACATTTGTGAAAAATTGCTTAAAAAGATGAAGTACAGGAAGAGTAAAATTCTATCAAAAATCTCTGACAAACTTCTTGTGAGCTCACCGAGACTTGCAGCCACTATCATCAAACCTGATATGTTAGCTTCACAAAAACAGGGTCACATATCCTGCTAGTTTTATGGTTTCGTTGCTCTTTTCTAAAAATAGTATTTTAATAAAAATATAAACAATAAAATTTATAAGATATACAAATTCAAAAATAAGATGTTACTACTTCACATCTATTTAATATGTTTTATGAGGGCTGCTCCAAAATCAATGCCTCCTGTTTTATTATGTTGTCCCATGATATCAGAGATGGATGTTGGTGGTATGACAGCAGATGTTGAACCTTCCTGACAGTATTCTATTACGTGTTGTTGTCGAGTGACAGATGGCAGCACAGGGCAGTCAGACACAATGGCATCTGGCATGAAGTACATCTAAAGCAAGCGTGAAATTAAATTCCCCTGTGCAGAAAAAGCTGCGTCCATTGACATTCATTGACTCTTGCTGAATATTTATGGAGATCGAAGAAATGATGTGAGCAGTGTGAGGTGATGGCTAGCACATTTCAGCGGTGGCAATTGTAGCAAAGCATCATCTTTACTGGTGCAGATTTTGATGAGTGTGGTGTGCAAGCTCTTTTCATTGCTGGTGAAAATACGTAGCCAGTTGTAGTGACCGTTGCTGGAAGATAATGTTGCGTAGCTGAGAATTTGCTCTACCAAGCAGTGTTAGTGCGCTCACTGTGTTTGTTACAGTTTCCATGGGAATAAATGGGAGGCATTACTTTTGGGATAGCAAACGTATATTCAACCCAAGAGAATTTGTCTTCACTGAACACAGCCCCGAGAAGCCGAAAGGTTGGACATCCATGCACTAGTGTGTGGTGTGTCTGACCCACAGACTAGCATCACTGCATGTAATCATTCTCACTGCAGGTTTCATTTGTACAGAATGACTGCTATGATGCTTTAGAATTGTCCAGTTTTTATATAACTAAATGTAAATCAGAATTGCCTGGTTTTTTTTTTGTTGTTGTTGTTTTTTGTTTTTGCTTTTTGTTTTAGAATGTGCTGGTTATTAATATCTACCTACATCAGATATTTTCATTAAAAACTTTTAAAATTGAGGGCGGAACTTCCAGGCCTCAATTTTCCTATGACTTTGGTAGTTTTGAGGTAAGCAGCTATGTGGAAAGGTCACAACTTGCCAGGCTGCAGTGGAAATATCTTCATTCTTGTGGGTGCTGACATCTTATTTTGAACTAAATGACACCGAAGTTTATACTGCTGAACTCAGCTTCAGTTTATTTAGCCAAATTTCTAGTAAAGCTGTGCTCTGTCTTGTTGATTCCTGATTTCTTTTTGGATGTAGAGTTGTTGCTGTGTTTTTTGTTTGTTTGTTTGGCTAAAGCTTGACTCCTGACCAAGATACCCATGTTAATAAAGATCTTGAACATGGTATGCTGTTCTGTGTTCTTGAGATTTAATAAGTGAGTCTGAACTACTGCATCTGTGGCTTCTAACAGCTGAAGTTCTTCATCTGTGTGGAAAACTTTCAGCAAAACACAGCTCGTCTGCAATCTCACTCTAGAAAAACGCGATCTTTTATGCAAAGCATAAAAGCATGGATCATATTTAAAGCTCAAGTATGTTTGAAATAATATGTAAGCCCAAAAAAGTCAACTGCTACTTAAGTATTCTGTTTATATATATACAATATATAATATATATATAACAAAACAGAATTGTTGAATTCTGCCCTTTCATGACTATCATCTAACAGTTTGAAGGAAAGGTGTCCTAAGCAACAAAGTGTTAGGCAAGTTGTAAGAATCACTTCTTATTTTTTGTTTTGTTCATAGAGCTTCTGTTTGAAGTTTTGAAATGTGTGTTACCCCAAAGATGATCAGAGGGCTGGAGCACCTCCCCTATGAAGACAGCCTGAGGGAGCTGGGCTTGTTCAGCCTGGAGAAAAGAAGGCTGTGGGGTGACCTCATTGCAGCCTTTCAGTACCTAAAGGGAGCCTATAAACAGGAGGGGAGTCATCGCTTTGAAAGGGTTGATAACTGCAGGACAAGGGGAAATGCTTTGAAGTTGAAGGAGGAAAGATTGAGGTTGGATGTCAGTGGGAAATTCTTTACAGAGAGTGGTGAGGTGCTGGAACAGGCTGCCCACAGCGGTTGTGGATGCCCCGTCCCTGGAGGTGTTCAAGGGCAGACTGGATGTGGCCCTGGGCAGCCTGGTCTGGTATTAAATGGGGAGGTTGGTGGCCCTGCATGTGGTGGGAGGGTTGGCAATTCATGATCCTTCAGGTCTCTTCCAACCTGGTCGTTCTGTGATTGCCATGTAACACTTGGCTTACTCTAGATGAATGAAATGAGTTTTACAAATTTGAACATATTTTTAACTGAGCTGTATTATCAACTGAACTTTTACAACTTTAGATCAGTAAGCTTGCACTGTTGTTTCCATCATTCTTTTTTTGTGATGTATTATTTCTGATATTTGGTGCTTCAAGGGTGGTTTTTAGGTGTGTATGTAGGGGGGAATTATTAAAAGTAGCAAAATGAAATCCAAATAATCTGTTATGGAGGTATTCTATGATATGTGGAGAATGATTGAACTTCTTCTGGGAAACAGCAATGTTGAGAAACAAAAATGGAATCTAAAAATGTTATCTTTCTGATAGTATGAAATGGAATTCTGATAGTAAACTATAGTGGAATTCTATCTGTAGCTCAAATTACAGGCTGTGAGTTAATTTGAACAAATTCTTCGTAAAGTAATGTTAGAACAAAAGCCATCAGTTTTCATGAGACGTGGCAGGTGCAGGTTTGAGGCCAGCAATTTTGTTCTTAGCTGAACCATAATGTGTGCTTCTCAGAATCTTAATCTGGAGCCATGAGAAACATGTCCAGTTCCACGAGTTAACACACTGCATGAGAGAAATGTGAATTTGAATCAGCGAGGAAAACGTTATGAAAACTGATGTTCAGAAGAAATCACAGAGGTTTTGCTTTTTACTGGTTTTATGTATGAGCCAGAGATGGTAACTATTTCTGCTTGGAAAGTCAAAATGATTCAAGTTCTCAAAAAGCTGTTAAAATCAGCCGCGTGTTCAAGTTCCTGAACTATTTTGGGAGGAATCTCTATTGTATTCTTTAATAATTATCAGCCTTCAGGAAGGCTTAACTGTAAGGAAGCTAAGCTTTACTGTTTTCATGCTCTGTGTTGCATCGTAACTTGTTTTTTCTACTGTTTGCAGATTCACTTATGGATCACAGTAACAATAGGAATTCATATTGAATTACTTGTTGAAATTGCCTCCGAGTCTTCTTCAGCATTGTTGCTTTCTATAGTACTGCCTCAGCCTGTTTCCATGTGCAGCTCCTTCTTCTAGACTAATGTACTCTTTAATCCCAGTCATTAAAGTAAAGGCAATGTTTTCTTGTTCTTCTGTTTTGCTTTCCACTAGTTCTAATGAAATCTTCGCGCATGAATAATTATGTTCATTTCTTGGGTATTGATTAGAAATTGAATTGGAAAAAAAAAAACCAACAAATTTAATGATAGTCTTTTGATGACAACTGTTTTTCATTATGTTTAGTTGGCAAATTCTTAATATAAAGAATGTATGGGTGACCTCTTAAAAACTAATCACTGTGGCATGTGAGCAAGCTTCCGTAACTGTGCTCTAATTTTTATTAATACCTTTTTAAAATTGCAAAAATGACATATATATGTATATTTTAAACAGAGATAGGTTTCATGTTGAGAAGTTTACAATGATACAGATCTTTCCAGTTCCCTGCATTTATAGTAGCTCTGTGGTAGTGGCTGAATTTATTTCAGACTACTTGAAAGAAAGCTAAAAAAAAAAATTAAGACTTGAAAACTCTCAGTATTTTTGTAATACAAATATAGAGTAAGTGAGTAGAGAACTGACGGTTGATAGTGTAGTATTTGTATTTCATTTAATACTGAGGATGCTGTTGTCCTCAAGGAGAGCTCCAAGGGAGCATGATAAATGGAAAGAAAAAAAAAAAGACAGAAGAAAATGTCTCTGAAAAGTCTTGACTTTAGCACTAGGTAGATGAAACAAGCAGGTAAAAAACCTGAAAAGAGGAATCTTACTGAAATTAACCCCACTAAAGTGGGATTATCCTATCATTTTGTTGCTTTAGAGTCAGTCATGTTCCTGTGCTGCTCGTCTCAAAATATTTCCTGTTTCACTGATGTTTTTGTTCTCGGCTTGGTCAGGTGAACAGAAAGGAAGTATGGTGTCCTTTTGTATCATTGAGAAAAGTGATCAGGAGCTTGCATCTTGCTGTAATGGTAGCATATTGCTGATTTGTAGCTGTTGGCTTGTGTTAAGCTGCCACCACTGAAGGCCTGTAGTTTAAAATGTATAGCCACTAATTTCTTTGGAATTGTTAATGTAACACTGGCTAGGGCGGAGGGGAAATGAATGTACGTAAAGTAGTGTAATAGAGAAGAATATTTAAATTCTGATCAAATAATATTTTTAATACTTGATTCCATTTGCTAATCAATCTGTGTGGTGACTCCTGGCGTCTAGAAACTAGTGGCAGTATCCAAATGAAGACGATATAGAAAGCCTCTTTCATAGTCCTATTCCAAAGTATGGACATTGCAGATCAGCTTTGTTTCCCTATATCTCCTTATACCTCCCCTCCTCTTATCTTTAAAAAGTTGCAGTCCACAGCTGCTTAAGACATCATAGGTGACGCCGTAAATATGAAAGAAAGGAGAAAGAAATCCTAGTGTCAGAAATGCATCCTGTTATTACCAGGACAAGCAGTTGTTTCTACTTTCTACTAGTGTATTAAAAATATAGTAACAGGTAAATCTCTGTAGTAATTTTAAAGTGACTCATTTTATTTTTCATGAGGCTTTATATGTAAACGGTGGTCTAATGTGAATGGTTTCTGCTATTATTGCTAAGGAATGCTCAAACTGTTTTTTTTTCTCTGTTTATGTACTTGTCTGTTTATGTTTATTGTTGTCTGAGCTGAACTTTCTTGGATTTGGAAAATGGAAGTATCTCTAATTTATTGAAACTTTTCAAACTGGCTTACATCTTAAAAAAAATAAAAATAAAAATTAAAAAGTTGTTAAATAGAACAGTGGTCCAAGAAAAAAAATGATGATATGATTCAGGAAAAGTCTTTTTAAGACAGCTTTATTTTATCAAGTATTCTGCCACTGTTTTAATTTTTTTTTTTATTTTACAGATTTGCAGGAAAGTCAGTTTTTGTCATGCCATCTAGTGGCAGGTTTATTTTCATTCTTGTGTTAAATACTCATACTGACCTGTTCTCTGGATATGGCACAAAAATCTTAAGATTCAGCACTAGCCAGTGTATATACTGAGGAACACCACTGTTAAACTGTTTCACTTGGTTCCAAATTAACTGTTAAATGTTTTTTTTTTTTTTTTTTCCAATGAATAGAAAATATATGGAAAAACTGTGTAGGGTTTTCTTTCTTTTTTTTCTTCCTTTTTTTTTTTTTTTTTTTTTTTTTAACCCCACTGTCAGTATATCAGGACAAGGATATACCTTGGGACTTGCTTCAGCATGCATTCAAGTCAGTAGAAGAAAGTGGATAAGAGTCTGCATTAAGTCTGTGACAGCTATGTAAATAAAGGAAGTTCTATTAATCCGCTAGAGATTTTTGAATTATATAGGTCACAAATATGGCTGACTTAGTTGCACACAGCATTAGATTTGAAGGAAATTGTGCTTCTGGCATAAACTGACATAAATAAGCACCCTTTGAAGCTGGTTGTGGCAATGCAACTATATCTTCTGGATGTGACGAGGCACTGAAAATGCAGTCTTTACTAGGCTTTAGCCATGTGTGCAAGAGTGCCTGTTCTTGTCTTCGGGCTGCTTCTGTATTCCAGGATTTAGATAAACATTACAAACCACTTGATTTTTGTTTTTTTTAAATACATATATGCATGTAATATATGCACACATTTATGACTTTACATGTTAAAAATGTGTTTTATGTAACTCTTCACTCTATTTTCTGTTGTTGAGCTGGCTAATTCATAAGTAAATTGTAACAGGCTGCTTAGAAGAAAGTGAGTGTTTTCTGAGTGCTTTTGAAACATTTTATATTTTGGCAAGAACTTGACAAATCTCAGAACTTGATCTGAGGGAAGCTATTTTGGGTATTTCAATTCAGTATTTTCATTAGTGCTTGAGAATCATATACTTGTTTGAGTTGGAAGGAATTCTTAAAGGCTTTCTAATCTGTTCTTCCACTCCTACTGCTGGATCAGAGCCCTGTCTCAGCCTGACCTTGAATGTCTCCATGGCTGAGGGATCCACCACACCTCTGGGCAACCTGAGGTCAGTGCCTGACCATGCTTATCGTAAGAAACTTATTCCTTAGATCCAATCTAAATCTCCTCTCTTTTAGTTTGAACCATTTCCCCTTGTCCTGTCACCACAGGCCCTGCTAAAGAGTCTGTCCCCTTCTTTCTTACACCACTTTAGATTCTGATACTTCAGCTTAGAGGAGCATTTGATGAATATGAATAGCAGGAAACAAAATTCATCAGGAGACAGACTGTTGTGGTCCTTGCTGAGTGTGTGGAGGCAAGAAGAGATCCATGTTAGTTGTGTTTTTCTACATTGATACGGACTGCTGGTTGCTGCTGTTCTCTGCAAATATCTGACAGTTCAAACATCAGATAAAAAAATCAGTTTCTTTCCATATAAAAAATGGAAGCATACTCAAAAATGCTGCCATTGTGTTTTTATGTATGTTGCTGAATTTCTCCTCCTGTCTCTGGAAATGGATCAAGGAGGCAAACAGTCTTCAGAGAAGTGCTTTATTATAAGACTGACTTTTATCATTGTCTGGAGTGAGACATGGATACGAGTGAAACAGGGTTTTTGTTTGGGATGTTTGTTCCTGTTGGCATCTATACTGCTTTTGGAAACTTGGTTCCACTCTTCTCAGATCACATGTCATTTTATCTGCTTCTGACTTGATACTGTACTTTTCAGAATAGTCCTTATCCCTGTCTACCATAATATAGGCAGTTAACTTAGTTTGAAAGAGAGCATTTAAGCAGTCTGTTAATGATTTTTCTTTAAATACGTTTATAGTACTTGGCCATGGTAGCTGCAGGCAAAAATAATAGCAGTTGCAGTATTTCAAAACGTGATGTAGTAATGTGTTCAACTGTTCAGCAGTTACTCTGAATGGATATTTTCCCTTAGTTAAAAATAAAAGTAAAGTAATGTTTTTTGGAAGGTGGATCACTGTTCCTGAATATCTCCTGTAGAGGAGAAAGATTATCTGATCCATTGTTACCATTTGATTATTCTGATAAGTTTGCAGGGAAATTTAAAATTCATGAAGCCTAGGTTTGTCTTCTGAAGTACTGCTGAATGTTAGCTGGGGGTAAATATCACAAACTCTTTATCTTTCATCTCACCAGGAGTGAACTCTTAATAATATTGCAGGTGTGTGCATTGTCTTTAGTAAGTGGAAAACTTTAAAGTAAGCTGTAATTGGTGGAAATTCAGCTACTTACACAAGGATGGTACTTAAGAAACTTAAATTGCTTTCTTTCAGTATTATTGTTGTTCTGCAAACATTTCTTTTTTTGAAAATTTGTTGCAGGCATTATAGTGCTTGTATTATTTGTGGTAAAATATACTAGGAATGTTGTATAAGTTTTGTATCATTTTATTCCTTTGCATACCACTTTCAATGAGGTGTAAGACTGTATTCCCCTCAGTAATCAGTGAAAGTTGAAGAGGCTGGAGAGGAGAAAAATCTGTTTTATACTTACTGTTAAACTATACTCTGGTGTAGTGAGCCTTTGGAAAATGTGTTTGGGTGATGATTTGCACTGAAAGCATGACTATGAATAGTCCAGTAATTACTCCGTATTGAAGAATAAATGCTGCCTAGTAAAAGTAGATTTCTATTGTGTTACATGAAGAGTTCCTGAGCACACACAGACTATTAATTGAAACACTTTCTTTCTTTTCCAGGAAAATTTTGAAGATGCTTTTGAAAACATCCCTGTGTAAGTAACAATTTAAAAATTGTGGGCTTGTTTTTTAAACTGTGTACAGCAATGAAATACTCTGTGCACATCTTCTCACTGAAAAATGGTTTTGTATGCACCAACTTCATATTTTCTAGAGCAGTTACAAGTTCTCAAGAGCTGGGAAATGGAAGTGTAATTAGGTTGATGTATATGATGAAGTGCTTGTCAACAAATGAGAAAGCTGTGAAGAATTAACATAACAATTTTAGTAACTTTGTTGTACGCTGACAGCTGCAGGCAAATTTCTGTATGGTGAGCAAAAGATAATTCACATAGGTTGAAAAAGTTTGGATAAGACGTTATACTTGACCACCAAGGCAATGCTTTTGAATGGAAATTGCAACACCAACTGTTGCTCAGGTATTGTTCCTTAATGTAGGTAGGTACACATATATACATCTACATATATTTCTATATGTATATATTCTGTCTATAATAAATGTGTGTATATACATATATATTTTATACCTATATATATAGGTATATAATATATATATAGGTATATAATATATATATATATATATATATATACTAAAACCAATTTTCCAGTTCTTTAGACTTCACAGATTTGAGTTCAGCCTGTTTTAGTAACATAGGACCACCTGCAGTTCTTGTGGAGTAGTATTTGAGAGATCACAAAGTGAACTTCATAGCCTATGTTTATGGCTATTAGAAAAGGAAAAGAGCTGGACAGCTGTGCAACAGATTCTGTTTTTCAGGGCTAGGAGAACGCACAGTGTGACTAACTGCATTCACTGAGCTCTTAGTTGTTTTTCTGATTTTATTTTTTTTCTGATTACTTCAGTATTTTATGTAGAAAAAAATGCATAAATTCATCTTCACGTCTCAAGAACTGTTTACGTTTATGTAACAGCTATATCAAAAAAACTGTAGTTACATAGTATGGACAAGAATGGCATTTGAACGAACTCTGAAATTATATGTCATGGTTGCATATGCTGTTAAAATGGTCTGTACTAAAAAAACTGTCATAGATGGAAAGAGCAGTGTGTGTCATCCTTTTGGAAGCCTAGCGTGCTGACTTGTCATGAGGTGTGCATTGTGTGCTGAACATTCTTCATGGAGTGTGTCTTCTCTTTCTTTGGTTAGTTGAGTAGCACAAATACAAGATAGCAGCTTTAGCCCTGAAATAATTTAGGGATTAATCTTTGTCATACTCACTGACAGGCTACTGAACCAGTAAAGACCTCACTTTTTGTAGCTGTCAAGAGGATACCTACTAAAGTGCACTGTGTTCAGACTCATGAACGGTGCTCAGGTGTACTTGGCAGTGCCTCTTCTAAACAGACAGCTGTTTAAGTAAAGCTTTTGCAATAAGAGAGTTGTGCTTTCCAATTCGCTGAAGTGAAGTACTGGGCTTCTCAAGTCCAACAGAATGTATAGATTAACAAGCAAGTATATGAGGTTTTCCAACATTGGGTTCTGAATGTCATTATTTTTTGAGTGTTTTGATGGACTTAAGCATGAATGAAGGGGCTAGTAATATTCAAGAGAAAGTATTCATAGTTTTCTATGCATACGTCTAAAATGTCTGCCATTAGTCCAACGATGTATGGTTTTCAAAATTACTATGAAATCCTATTTGTTTTTTTTTTGTTTTTTTTTGTTTTTTTTTTTAAGCTTTTTCTTCCAAAGAGGAAGAATTACTTGGAGCTGAATTTTAGTAGTTTTGAACTACTATTTTGTTCCATTTGAGTTATGTGGTGGCAGTTAACTGGTGAAAGGTACCAGGAATACATGTCTGAGCAGCACTGTTCTTTCAACTATTGTGATTTTTTTTTTTCAGTACAATTTAGAAATTTGGATTCAATTGTAATATTAATGCAAAACAAGATTTGGAGTGTATAATAGGACTGTAGAGGTGTTATAGTATAGTATGGAAGTCTGTAGTTGTATGGAAGTATTGTTAGTTTTACACACTACTGCTGGCTTTGAGTACCTTTCATTAGATATTTGCGGGTACTGAGGAGGCTGTTGAAGGCTTTTGGTTCATCAACAGTATTAGAGGCCTTTAAGTTCTTAACTATCCAGGATAAAAGGAAGGAAGAGGAAATTGCCTACCTAATAAAGTTTTGCAGGGTTCTGAAAAGCATTAGTGATTTACAGTGTCAACTTCTAATTTCAATTAAACATTCTGCTGAAGCTACAGTAAGTTTCAGGTATTTCTGTTAGTGCTTTCTTCTGGTTCACGTGTGTTTACTGTAGGTGACAGAGGAATGGGCCGTGAGCAGTGAACTGAACCTCTTGTCATAGTGATTACTGTCTTATGAACTTACACCTTCCCTTAGCAGATGGCTCAAGCTTTCCCTGTACATGTCCTCGTGACCTACTTACCTCTTCTTCCCCCAAATGCATCTTCCTTACTCCTGGATGGTCAGTGTGCAGTTTCATTTTTGAGCAGATCAATGCAAGTATTACGCTGTAACTTTTCGCTCATTAGGTCCCTGTTTCACATATATCTGCACTACCTCGGTGTTGACTTAAACTGTTTCTTAGATCTGCTACTGTTCTGTAAACTTTACTTGATTGACACTGGTCAATAAGTTAAGAGATAAAGAGTGTGATCAGACAGTTGGGATAATTAGTGTACATTATTTGCTTGGAAAATAAAGTTTGTGGAGAAGACTCGTGAAGATTGGAGCAGTAAGAACAGGATATTCTTGGAATACTTGCTGCTGCTGACTTGCTCTATGTTTAGATAATTAGCTACTTTTCAGGTGTGGACATTATGTAGAAATACGTATATTCTTCTGTATCTGTCCAGGATTTATCACTTAACTAGACTCTCTCCTTCCTCAAATTCTTCAAAATGTATAGCTATTATACAAAGCCTCTACAGAACTTCAAAAAGCCTTGAGACTTTAATGTTCTGGGACTGTTTTGGAACTCTTTAACCTTGTTTTCTTGAAATTCCTTGGTTTTAATATTCAGATGACACTGCTAAGCGGCTTCGGGAAGGCCTTTCCCAAATCTAGTGTCACGCTGGTCATTCTTCGCCTTAATCTGTCTAGATTTAATGGTAATTTTTTCTTTTACTGAAACAGTAATAAAAACTTGGAAACATGACTGCATTGAAACAATGAATTGCTAGAGGCGCTGTCTTTTGGGAAGCTGCATCTTGTTTTTGATTTTTGCTGTTGATAAAGTTCCTCTTAGAATTTTCCAATGTATCAATGTTTCAATCTCTTCAGTCAGAAAAAAATCAGAAGAAAGTTAAATTGTTACAACTGTGACAATATATCTGGCATTTGTTTGAGTGACTTACTGCAGTTTGATATTACACAGGCGATTGTTACTAAAATTTAACTAATATTTTTTAATATACAATACTGTAGATATAAAACGATTTAGGTGTACTTATAAGGAAAGAGTTTATTCAAGACCAATTTGTTATTCTGGAGAATTCTAAAAGAGTGAGTGGGACCCAACTCATCACAGTATTTTATGTACCAGTCTGTAATTCTTTTAATAAAATATCTATAAAGTACCATTGCTCTGTGTATTGCTTCAGTAAGTTCTAGCAAATAATTTTGTTACATTATCTTCTCTTTAACTATCTTTATTCACTTTTTACATTGTTATTATTGCTGAACCATGGATAGGTTGTATAAAATTAAATGCTAAAAGGACAGTGAGTTATCTTCAGAGGGTGAAATCCTTCCCTAAATCTTTAGTACTGGCTGCTGTATCTGTGGATGAGTCTGGGAGGAAATTGGTCTTTGCTCTGATTGTCCAAATGGATTAGATTCTTTATCTAGACTCTTCTGTGATCTTTTACTTGTGCTAGCTGATATAGGTATATTCAGCAACTTTGCTAGTGTCCTTGGTTTACAGAAGTATGAACGGATCATGAAGTGTAAATAGGTTTCTTTATTGACCAGAGTTAAAGTAAGGCTACTAAGTCATTCTGCTATTTTGCTTAGAAGGAACAGTGGCACGTGGCATATCTTCTCTGCTGAATTTACCTACTGAGTTTTCTAGGTCTTCGCTAGAATTTTTGGTATGGCATGTTCAACCTCACAAGGAAGATAGGTGGGATAAACACGAAACTAGATCTTTCATGACGTGGATGTGTTAATTCAGAACTATTTTTGTACTGGCATCTTCTTTTGCAGAATGACTGAGTAACTCAAAACTAATGGATCTTTCTGTTTTTAAATTTCAAACCTCTGCCAGTAATCAAGTTTTCTGGTGGTAAGCTGCTGCTTACCAAATGTTTTGCTGTACTTCCGTTTGAGTGTCTGCTTCCTTCAAGCACTGTGCAAGTCTGTTTTATAAGGTAACCTGACGTTATTAGCTACAGAAGATCTATAGTTTCAAAGACATGCATGAATACAACAGATTTGTGATTTTTTTTTCTTCTAATTCTTGCTAAAATATTTCACCAGTATCTGAATTTTGTGGTGAGAAAGCTATCAAATATAATTCTAGCCTTATTTCTGCTATTTAAATTTGCCCCCAGATTATTCACAAATTCTTTTTACAGAATACAGAAATCCATGTTTTCTGTTGTCAGAATATGGAATTTATTTATTTACCAAAAAGATCATTAAAATGCATGAGCTCTTCCAGCTCCTCATCGTATTATGCCTGGTAATGTACTGACCTTTGTCACTGATAATTTTTGTATGTATTTTCTCCTCTGAAGTTCTCCATCTGTTAGAAACTTACATGAAATGTTGATTATTTTGATTTTTCTTGTTTCATTTAATTTTTCCTTGCAGTGTTATCTTTATGTGGCAGGAATAAGTTACCATCAAATTATTGTACTTTCCAATAGTCTTGGGGGTGTGCAATATTTTTCTCTAAGGAAAAGGCAAGAAAATATGGTGGTTCAATTACCACCTGTTTATCAGAGGCTTATTTAAAGGAATAACATCTAAAGTAACAATATTGTGGTAGCTGCTTGGATTTATTTTATAGAGGATGCCCTGTAGTTATTTTTGGGAAGAAGCGTAATAGTCTGCCTGAGTGCTGCAATCAGTTCACTTACAGAGGTAGTCTTCATGTTACCACTCTCTCTATGTAGAAAATCCTGTCACTAGGTTGTGTGTTGTACCACTGATGGGAGAACTGGAAAAATAGTGTGATCTCCTGTAAACATAACTGAGCGATGAAATAGAGGAAATACGGGAGCTAGAATTCTACAGAAAAACAGACCAGTGAGTTTTGGTGAAGAATGGATTTCTTAGAATTTCCTAACCTTACTGATTTCAGCGAAAGTGCCCACATTTTCCTGTTGTAATATCATTCCTTTTGCATTTCCTTTTCCTACCCAAAGCTGGATTCAGCTAATCCTTGATCCTACCAAAGCAGCTCTGTGTGGTATTACTGGGGTGATAGATTAAGGGCCAGAAGTGTTTAAGGAAGTTAGAGCAGGTTATCCTTGTAATCTCAGAAGTGTAGTTAAGATTTCGGTTATACCTGCATATGTGTCTGTGTTTTGTCAGTTAAGGAGGCTGAAGAGCTGAGGAAATGGCTGTGAATTCACATTTGAATTCAGGAAGCCAAGAATGTGTAATAACGTTTTTTCTCTAAGTTGTAAAGCGGTGAGAAGTAGCTGTTAAGTATTTGTGATCAAAATTTTACGTTCTTTTGTTCTGTCCTGAAGACCAAAGAAAAGAGTAATCATGTAAAAATGTTTCTGATTTTAATAACATTTTCAGAGCTACACAAGTAAAATACTCTAGCTACTTTATATTGTTAGTCTAAAGATTTGCAACAGCAGTAGGCACCTAATGTAACTTGTCTAAATTTGGGAGTTTTGAGTGCCCAATAATTGCAGTATTGCTAATTATTGTGTATGTGTTGCAACTACACCTATTGCCTCTGGTGCAACATTTGTTTGAGTCTTCAGACCAAGTGCTGACCAAGTATTTTCTGATGACTCTGAAATATGCAATTCCACATGTCATTGTTTTCTTAAAAAGGGGAGAAAAAGGCAGCAGCAACAAACAAATACTACTGTAAATTTTCTAGAACAGCAGAGATGTGAAATTGGGCAACAGAATTGTGTTTGGTTGGGAACACTTAGCTGCTGAGTCACAGTTTTAACTTATGCATGGTTGTGCTGTGGATCAGTTAGGTACGCAATGGTGTGCTGTGTTCCTATGGGTGTTCCATAGGACAAGAATTAATTTGATGAGTGAGCTAGTGAAAGTACTGAGATGCTGTGATGGAATCCGTTGTTTAGGAAGAAAACCTATGCGCTTAGCCATAACTGGAAGTCAGTGTCAGAGTGGTAAGTATTAATAATACAATTCCTCTTCATGGATGCTTTTTTATTGCACATACTTTGGTGAGTCAAAATTCGTGTTATTTTTAATATTTTTCTGGTTGAGCAAAGAATTATTACTTGTGCATGTTAATAAAATCCTTTATACTGTATATTGGTTTCCTCCAGGGTTTCAGGAAATAATGTGCAACTGTTTCCTAGCATGTGATGTGTATGTTTGCTTCCCAGTATTTATTTGATGCAAAATACGTTCTCACATGTTTTGAAAAGAGTTTTTTTAAACAGATATGTTTGACATATTGCTTAATACCCAGCTGTAGTGACACATTTCAGTAAATGCAGCTATTGTTTACTGTGCTGTTCTAATGGCTTTCCCAGATGAGTTTTTGTGAACAAAGCTCAGTTCCTCACAACGGTGGAAGTTGTGAATAGATCTCCTTAGCCCCCATGGTACAGCTTTAAAGAACGTTTTTAAAAGGTAACAATAGGTGGAGAAAGGTGGGTGGGAAGCTTGCGGGGCGGGGGGAGGCAGGGGGAAGAGGGTAGAGGCATGGCTTAACTTTCTGCTGCATAGCACCCATGTGCTGAGCTTTTTCTCTCATCTGGAGAGACTAGACCTAAGGGATGAAACTTCCTGCTAGCTTCCGATTCCTACTTTCACCCGTTGCTATTGATATTACCGAAGATAACTTATTTTTTTGTATTAGCTGAGCTGTTGTAATGTTTCAGTCGTGGGACTTCAGCTAAAAATTTGAATTTCTAGGGAAAAGAATGTCAAAGGATAAGCAAAATTGTTGATTTGTGTGAGGACTATGAAATAATGAAAATCCAGCGTAAGCCAGTTAGTTCTCCTTAGAGGGCTGCTTGCTCCCAACTCCTGCACGTTTGTTCTGTTTTTACTGCATTTGCATTACTATAGTTTTCTGTCTGACTTAAAAGATGCTATAATTATTCAGTGAACACCCAGGCAACTCCCTTTTTGTCTTTAAATATAAATCACTTTGCGTTCCTCCTGTCTCCATTTTCTCCTTGCAGTTAGGAGTGATGGATTAGAATTAGGCTGCAGCACAGATTGGGAAAATCTCCCAGCATCCTCTCCCTGCAGAGGCATCAGCTTCCAGCATTGACTGTAGCTGCTGCCACTCTAACTGACATTTCTTTTAAATTCAGCTATGGAGAGTGCCTCACATGCCAGCTGCTGGCTTGTGAACTTTTATCCTTTTTTTTTTTTTTTTTTTTTTGCTTTAACTCATTAATGGAACCTCACGGATGCTGAGGAGTAAAACAGTTTTCTCTGCATGCTTTTTTTTTCCTGTCTTTTTGATGTGTGGATCAAGGTGGAAAAAGGACAGTGAAAGAAGAAGCACTTATTTTTGGGTAAGGACTGTATTTACTGATCTGAAGTTAACCAAATTAGCCTTGTAAGTACATTATTTCTGCCTATTAGTTGCTGAAAATGTAATTATGATGGCCAGATACATGGGATTTTGTCTGTGGAAATCTACTTTGGCAGATATGCTGAACATTTTAAAAAATATATATTTGTAGTTTGGGTTGAGTTCCTTGGAGGAGAGAAAAAGGTTATATTATGTTCAGAATGGATTTAAGAAGTAATTGTTTCTCCTCTTTTCTCCTCTGCACTTTGCAGAGGTGAACAATGCTTCTGGCAGGCAGCAGCTTCTCTGCTGATGTCAGTGCTTAATCAGCAAGGATGCTGTGGATTGTAGAACACCGCAAGGTGTGTATTTTGGGATGCTGTTCTTTAAAATGTGGGAGTTGAAGGACAGTGTAAGTCTTGTAGTCATTTTTTGCACTTGCAGATTACATCTTTTCTTGGTAGGTGGACTGATTAAGCATTTGAGGTAGTATAATTTTTGATTTAAATAATTTATTTAATGGAATGCAGTTCTGTGCTCTTTAAGTACTGAATGCTATGTATAACAGTGTGCTTTTTTTAGAGATTTCAGTAATGTAAGGTCTCCAACAATGGCTGTAAGTTTAGTATGTGATGAATTCTGATAAATCATTTTAAAGTTAGGTAGAACAGTCCTGTTAGTAGGACTACACTGTCCTAATTGTCTGCTTGGATCTGAGCCAGTATTCATGTGACGCAGTGCGAGTCCCATAAACATCTGGCCTGATCTGGTGTCCTACTTGCTGGATGATTTATTTCTTATTTTTTCTGTAGCAAGATAAGTGGATTTTTTTTTAATTCATTTTGTGTAAATCTGTCAACAGTTATTATCACTTAAATATACTAGCTCTTTCCAAGAGGATCTTTTTGAAACTATTTTTTTGTCTTATGTCCTATTCCATATGGGAAATGCTGAACAAATTGATTTTTTTATTAGCTATGTAGCTATACATATATGCTGTATATTAAATTTTGACTGTATTGTTCACTAACACATTCAGATGTTCTCTTTTCTGTTTGCTGTATCTTGTATTGACCTCAACTGGATTATTTCATATAAGGTATTAGACTCATGGCATATTAAACATAGTGAAATCTCAGTTTATCTGCAGAGATCACATGTTAAAATGTACATCTAAATATATTGTTGAATTACTGTGTTTTGTTAGTGAATTTGGTACAACCTTTTATAATGGTATGCATTTCTACTGGTGTCTCCAACAGAACAGTGTTAAGCACATTTTTACTTTTGTACCTGCTTTGTTTATTTCTTCCCCCTGTCCCCCCAGCCCCCAATCAAACTGGTCACCTCAAAATTTTCAAGATTTAATTTTTTTTGCTGGCTGTGTTTAGGGTAATGTATGTTTTGCAAGGTTGCATCAAAGTCATACTTCGTTTGCTTGAATAGGCTTGTATCACAATCAAACTAGATTAGATTAATTATATGTGCATATTCAGACAGATAAGTGGTAGCCTAGGTTTTTGCAGTGTCTGTTTTCTCAGTATGGCTGATTCATTGTGGAAAACGTGTATTTTGTTTACTGTGCATGTGCAGTGCCAATTGCTGTTGAAGTAAAGAGTAGGTAAGAGCAGATAAAGGTGATTTTTCTTTTACTTTTTATTCACCACTTTAGCTTCTCTTTTTGAGTTTCAAACGGGTGCGCTGTGATGTTGCCAATGACAGATGCTAGTCACCCAATAAGAAGAGTTTAATATTGACCCTTTATTTTCTGTGCCATTTGGGACCTCAGTAGGTGAAGAACTTACCTCAGTTTTCTTGCTTTGTGCTTCTTCAATCATTTTTTTGCATCTGTACATCATATGTGAGAACAGAGCAATTGGATTTTTTCGTGTGCTATGGAGATACTACATTAATAATAAAGATACAGGTAAACTTCTTTTATCTGCCTCCACTATTCCATGAAGTCATGGATGTAAATTAGAGTAAATATTTGGAAGCAAGGTCTTCTGATCACTTCATTGCATTTCATTGCTAGGTTCTTCTGAAGTGGTGCAGTAGGCACTGGATTTCCTTTTAACTAGAACGCACAGTTCTATTCATATCACAAAGTCCAAGACCACTAATAAGACTCAACTGAAGAATGTAAAGCAAAGATACACTAATAGTCTCCTGACAGGTGGTGGTCTGGTATCTGAAATTGGGTGTCCGCTGAGATATTTTAAGAAGGATGTGGTTTTTTTTGTTTTTTTTTGTTTTTTTTTTAGAACATGTTTGTTGTATTTGAGTTTTTGAACATGCTTCATTCATAAGACAGTATCAGAAATATTTTGGCTAATGTGAGGAGTAGTACTCCCTAAAATAAAGCCCATGTCTCCTGTAGTGTGTATCTAATTCTAGCCTTTCTGAACTTCATAAAACTTACTATTTTAAATCAGGAATGGAGGCTAGACACCTCTCTCGATGTGCCAGCATTTTTTTCTGACTTCTGATCCATGAGGAATAAAGCCTTTTCTGGCTACCATCTGTCATCTTTATTAGGTCGTGTATGTCTGATGAGATAGGAACTTTACTAAAACCTTTTTGTAGTTTCTTTACATAGCAAATGGTCTCACTTGTATGAATTTTTCAGTGTCTAAATAATACAAGTGAATAAAACTGCCAATTTTCTTGCAGTAATTTGCTTCTGGATCTCTTTTACCTCTCTATTTCTGTTTTCACAGTTGAATTCTGTTCAATTTTGTTGAACCTGACAAGGTTTTTAAATGTTGTTTCAGTAGAGGGACACTGGATAAAACAATCTGAAAAGAGTACAGAAAAGCTGCACAGCGATTTCTTTTTTTTACAAAAACTCTGAAAGTAATGATCCATGCAATTTATTGGCATAAGAGTCTACTGTGGTTAGCAGCTTAAGGGGACATTTGCTATGTACTCTTAGAACACCCAGGTACAGATAGTGAGAGCTGGAGTGTTATACAGTCACCTTCATACAATTACAGAGGTAGTAATTATCACAAAGCTTAACATTCACGAGCCCGTTTTTTATAGTGGAGAGGGTCAGGGCAAACAGCAGCAGCAATGATGAGTTTTAAAATAGAAGTGAAGATTTGATTCTTAAAAACTGGAAAAACAAAACAAAACAAAAAAACAACAAAATCCAAAATAATTTCAAACATTTTTTTTTTTCAGGTATATTTATTGATGAATTAAAATGTTATCTCACTGAAATTCCACTATTCAGTGAAAAGCTGTCAATTTTAACTTTTGGCAATTCTGATGTTAAGTGAGAAGTCCTTATTTCCATGCATATTTTTAATAATTCCTGATTTTTCACTAGGAGCAACTGTTTCATTTCTCATGTGGATACCTCAGTCTTTGTTAATGTTTTTCTTTCTGATAATTTCATCTTTTTTTTTTCTTTTTTGCAACTGTTTCTTTTGAAAATTGAAGTTTTGATGCTTTCTCCTGATTATATATACAAGTTTGTAGTAGCAGCTAGCTAGTGTTTCTCTTCTTTCTGCATCAACATTTCTGCCTTCACAGTAAGATGAGGGGGAAGAAGGAATTTGACTTTTAAAGTATACTAACTGTGATATTGCTTGATCGTGTAAATGCTCACAGAAGCAACTGTCTTGGTATTGCAGCAACAGCAGAGTAATTCATGGTTTTAGACTTAGAAATAACAGACTAAATGCTGGTAGCTTATAATGAAATAGCATTGGGAGTGGAAGTTCAAGCCAACTGAACTGAATTCTCTCTACGTGTGGCATTTCTATCTTCTGCTGTTACTAGTTCTGTTTTGTGGATAGATGACTAACTGCAGTCTCCAGAAATCAAGGAAAACATAAACTCCTACTTGTGTGAGAGTAATGTGGTTTGGTGCTTTCATGGAATATTAATATAATTACGGTGTCCAGAAAAATCTATAAGGAGGAAGAAGTGAAAGTGTTGCTATTATGATTTTTCCAAAAATAACAAATGGAACTGACATTGGTTTCCCATGCAGTGCTCTAGGCTTGGGGCTGAGTGGTTGGATGACTGAAGAGGTAAAGGGACCTGGGGGTGTTGGTTGATGTTTGGCTGAACGTGAGCTGACAGTGTGCCCAGGTGGCCAAGAGGGCCAACAGCATCCTGGCCTGCATTAGAAATTGTGTGGCCAGCAGGAGCAGGGAGGTGATCATTTCTCTGTACTCAGCACTGGTGAGGCCGCACCTAAAGTACTGTGTTCAGTTTTGGGCCCCTCACTACAAAAAAGACATCAAGGCCATGGAGCGTGTCCAGAGAAGGGCAACAGCTGGGATTGTTTAGCCCGGAGAAGAGGGGGCTCAGGGGAGACCTCATTGCACTCTACAACTTCCTGAAGGGAAAGGAGGAGGGGATTGGCCTCTTCTCCCAAGCAACAAACAGGACCCGAGGAAATGGCCACAAGTTGTGCCAGAGGAGGTTTAGGTTGGACATAAGGAAGAACTTTTGCTCTCAGTGAGTGGTCAGGCACTGGAATGGCTGCCCAGGGAGGTGGTGGAATCGCCATCCCTGGCAGTGTTCAAGAGGTGCCTGGATGAGGAGCTATGAGGTATGGTTTAGTAGCTTGTGGTAGCAGTGGTGATGGCAGGACAGTTGGACTCAGTGATCTTGTAGGTTGTTTTCAATCTCGTGATTCTATGATTCTGTAATTCAAAGTGCAGGACCCAGCATTTGGTCATATTGAACCTCATCCCATTGGCTTCAGCCCAGCTATCCAGCCTGTCCAGATCCCTCTGAAGGGCCATGCTACTACTAGGCAGATCGACATTTCCAGCCAACTTGGTGTCATCTGCAAACTTACTGAGGGTGCACTCAATGCCAGCTTTTGCAGGAAAATAGCATGGGAGACAGTGTTGAAGGCTTTGCTGAAGTCTAGGTAGACTACATCAACAGTCTTTCCTTCATCCGCCAGATGGGTCACTAGATCATAGATGAAATCAGGTTGGTCAAGCAGGATCTGCTCTTCGTGAGCCCTGCTGGCTGGGCCTGATCGCCCGGTCATCCTGCACATGCCACATGATCTCCCTCAAGACAATCTGCTCCATACCCTTCCCTGGCACTGAGGTCAGGCTAACAGGCATGTAGTTCCCCGGATCCTCCTTACAACCTGTGTAGTAGAAGGGAGTCACATTGGCAAGCCTCCAGTCTTCTGGGACCTCACCAGTCAAGGAGTACTGAGAGATGATGGAAAGCGGCTCAGCTATCACCTCCGCCAGTTCCCTCAGCTCTCTTCTTGAAAGGGCACTCAATCCCTTCATCAATATTGTTGAAAAAAATATCGGGAAAAAAATCTGGCCCCAATTCTGAGCCTTGGAAATGACTTGTGACTGACTGCCAGCTGGATTTAAGTCTGTTCACAGCAACCCTTTGGACCAAGCCATCCAGCCAGTTTTAACCAGTGAACAGGGCATCTGTCCAAACAAGTAGCAGCCAGTTACTCCAGGAGAAGGCTATGGGAAAGAGTATAAAATGTCTTGTTAAAGTTCAAGTAAATAGCAGACAGAACCTTCTCATTGTCCACTATACAGATCATCCTGTTGTAGGAGGACATCAGGTTAGTCAGGCATTTCATACACCTGTACTGACTGAGTCAGGTCACTTAGTTATCCTGTACCACATCCTGTGCAGTGATGGTACTCAAGATGATCTGCTGCATGACTTCCCCAGGTTCTGAGGTCAGGCTGACAGATCCAATTCTCTGGATTATCCTTCTGACCTTTCTTGTAGACAGACGTGAAAGTCATCAGCCTGCAGCCAGCTGCAATCTTGCTGGTCAGCCAGAACTGCTCGCAAATTTTTGACAGTGGCCTGGCTAATACTAACCTCCTTCTTCATCGTTGAATGGGGGGCTAGGGTATGTGTTGTGTGTCTGTTTTGTAGTCTTGTTTCTTTGTTTGAGTTTGCTTGTTTTAGAAAACTGCCCATTTTTGAATAGATCATAATACGGTGAGCTTTCAGAGTAACTTCTGCCTGTTGACAGTTTTGGCCAAAACTTGAGTAGTGCTGTTTCCTTAATAAATGTTGAATACACAGACTACAGCATGTGTTGATGAAGTTCTGAAAAAGTGAAGACGCTATGCCATTAAAGTAATTATTTCTTCAAATCTGTCTTGCTTTCGCAAAAATTTCATTGTAATGTTTTCCATTAGTTGGTAACATTTCCATGGAGTATATAATCTGCACAGATTTTACATTTGTAAAATTCATGCTTCTCGTGAAAGAATGTGTGCATAATCTACGAGGGAGATAAAACTGATATAAAACTGTCTGCTTGTATTTTTAAAGATAAAAACAACAACAAAAAAATGAATCCCACCTTTATGAGTGTTTTAAGAGTACTCCCTTCCAATAAGGAAATAATCCAGCATAGTTAAAAGCTACTGTCTTTGCTTCCATGACCATTTGTCATGTTCACAGTATGTGAATCTGAATTGTATTGCCAAGGTCCTTGGTAAACTTTCCGACTGTCCATAGCAAAACTGTGCAGAACATGAAATGTAGACCTAACTGCCTAGTTCTAAAGACAAGGTAAATGACCAAACTCTTTTGTAAGCAGAGGGTTACTGTAATCTTCATTTCATCTCATAAAACTGTTGGTGGGTATTTACTATTTTATCTGTGGTAGGTAGGTAGTACACCCAATAAAATCTCTCACTGTGTATTTGGTGAGATTTTGACTTGTGTTGCAACTTAATGCCTGTGTGAGGGATTGATGAGTGATAGCAAATAACGTTGCCCATTAGGAAACTACCCAAATTAGTTTTTTGCACTCCTCAACTCAGAGGAGTAGAGTATTACAGTTGACTCATATGAGTAATGAATGATCAGGACAAAGTGAAACCGATTTTTTTCTTCTCAATGGTGAGGACTACTGAGTTTAAAACTATGAAGAAAAACATCTGAAGAGAGATTTCCAGGTTGAAGAACCAATAGTTCATTTGTCTGTTGGTTTGCTTGGGTGTGATTTTTGCACATGGATGCATGTTAATGTGAAAATAATTTCCATTGGAGGTTGGATATCTTTACAGCTCCTGTCTGCAGATATGCAGTCCTGTAAGTCACTGCTGTTTTGAGTCAGTACTCTGAATTAAAAATGCAGCAAAATGATGCTTGCACAGAAATCATTCCTGTTGCAGTAAAGCAGTGTCAGGGTCATTTGAGATAAATAAGTAGTAATGTGGTAATGGCATTTTAAGTGTTTTGGATCCTTGATAAGTAGAAAGGTAAGCAAAGAGGACATGAAGACTATTTTGGCATGTAAAGACATAGAATACTTCAGCTGGGAGGAAGATTATCAAGCTCAACTTCCTGACCTCTGCAGGACTAATGAAAAGTTACTGCACAGGGAGGTTGCTTCTCAGCTTCAACTCTAGTCTTGGCAACCTGAGAGAGCTCAGCCTCCCCTCACTGGACATGCCTTGCTGCCCTGGTACCAGTTTTGGTGACCTTCTTTGCACACTTGCAAGTATCTTAACATCCATTTATGTGGTGGAGCCCAGAACTATGCACAGTATCTAAGGTGAAGTTGTGCCAATACCAGATGTAGCAGGATAATCACTGCTTTTGACCATCTGGCTGTGCCGGATCTGCTGCACCCCAAAATGAGGTTTGCACTCCTGGCTGCCAGGGCACACTGCTGTCTCATACTCAACCTAGTGTCACTGGCATCCAGATCCTTCTCTGCTGAGCTGCTCTCCAGCCAGTTGTCTCACAGTGTATGTCTGTGTCTTGTAATTACTGTCCAAAGTGCAGCAGAAATACCCTTTGTGAACTTCATGCCTTGAGTCAATAGCACCTCTCAACTTAGAGTCATCAGCAAATTTGCTAAAGAATATGTTCAAATCCTGTATTCAGATCACTGATTGAAAAGAAGCTGAATAGGACTAGCCCTAGAGTTGAGCTCTGTGGCTATTCAATATCCACATGATGAGAATAGGGAATGATTATTTAATGATTTCTTTGTGAACTGACCAAGGGTGTTGTAGTTGAATGCAGCTTTTGGTGTTGTCTGGGAGAAGGTCTTCCCGGAAGACAGTTGTCGTGGAGTTAACTAGATCAATCCATGCCCGTGACAGACAGGCAGTTGGCTCCTGGGCCTCTCCAGCCCCACAGAATGGGAAGGGAAAAGGAAAAGGGAGATGGAGCTGGGCTCAAGGAAGAAAAAAAAACCAAAAAAACAGCGGCAACGATCTATGGAGGAAAACTTATTTTACTAACTATAATATTGGAATGCAAGATAATACAATGTAATTGAAATTGAGACTAATAAATCAAATAAAATCGGTGAGAGAGATCCTGAGACAGAGTCAAACCTGAAAAGCTTGGAACAGCTAGGAAAGTGCCCTCCAGCATCCACTGGAGGCAGTAAGAGAGCGCCCCAGTCAGAAAGGCCAGATTCCATGACTTCTGTGATGTGTAGGAGTAGGTACCCGGAATTGGAGCATTAACACTTCAACTCCCAGTGCACTGCATGATGTCATGATGTGGAATACTGAAAACCAAAAAACATAAAACCATGGTAACAGTGAATTCCAACCCACTAAGACTTTGAAGGCTTGAGTTTACTTTATGTTAAGCACAGATAGCAGTGCACATCAAACACAGAGATCTCTTCTTCAACTGTAAAAAAATCCCTGTGTGTCTGCATGGTGGTCCTGCACAGGAGGAAGGAGAAGAAGGATCCTATCAGCTAAAGTTATCAGAATCTGCATTGATCTTGGACATTACAAAAGAAGAATCCATTCAAAGTAAGCAGTGTTCAAAAGTAACACAAGCCAGAAAGGTAGAATAACTGAGTAAGTTCTAGTGAAGCGATACTGCTGTTTATTGTTATGTTCTGAGAAAAACTTAATTATTCATTTTGACAGTGTGGAACATAAACAGCAAAATACTACATTTTCTCATTGAAGATACTTATTACTTATGAAAGGAAAGTTCTGTTTTGAAGTTGTAGAAACAGTGAATAGCATCAGTGAGCATCAGATTTTGACAGTGTATTAAGGCTATTTGACTTATCTACTTGGTGAAAATAACTTTTAATGCTGTTTTGTCCTATTAGATACTTGCATGCACGTTGCTCAAGAAGAAGACTACAGGTTGTAGTTTCTTACTATCTTATCTATTGTATTCTGACTGAACCCAAGTTTTTATTTGTGTTAAGAAAACCAATATGTCTAAAGGAGATTCTTCTTCATCAGAGCTTCAGTAAATGCAATGAGTCACATACTTGCTAGCTCTTTCCTGAGAAATTATTCCTTAAGATGCAGTGTGTTGTATTTTCTTGATTCTTTTCATCAAAATAGCATCTTCTCTGCAATGTTCTTCAACATCTTTATCAAAGACCTCATCAGTGGGTTTAAGTCCACCACCAAGCAAGTTTGCTGACACCTAGCTAGGTGGCACAGCTGGGTGTTGTATCTGGGTTGGGGCAATCCCACCTGTGTACAGACAGGAGAAGAACTCCTTGAGAGCAGCCCTGAGGAGAGGACAAGGGAGATCATTGTGATCCTCTCCTCTGCACTCCTGAGGTCCCATCTGGAGCACTGTGTTCAGGTCTGGGTCCCCAGCATGGGAGTGATGTGGAGCTGTTGGAGCAGGTCCAGAGGGCTGTGAAGGTGATCAGAGGCTGTAGACCTCATTGCAGTCATCCAGTACTGAAAGGGAACTTAAAAGCAAGAGGGAGACGGACTTTTCACACTGGTAGATGGTGATAGGACAAGAGGGAATGCTTTTAAGCTGAAGAAGAAGGGATATAGTTTCGGTATTAGGAGGATTTTTTTTTTTTTACTCAGAGGGCGGTGAAGCACTGTCACAAGCTGCCCAGAGAAGTTGTGGGTGCCCCCATCCCTGGAGTTGTTCAAGGCCAGGTTGGATGGCAGCTTGATCCATCTAGTGTGTGGTAACTGCCATTTTTCCAGAGAACGGTTGCTAAGTTGTTGCAATAAGGTTGACTGACTAAATCTTAGATACAAAGGCAACAGCCTGTTCCACTTGATACTTTGAAGTCGCAACGTCTGCCCTCCTGGGATAATCTTACACCGATAATTGACAGATTGTTTCTATCAAACTCATTAAATACGTGAATAACTTTATCTTAAATGCTAAAGCAACAACTTTTTTTTCACCTACATTTTGAGCTGTTTGTCCTTACCAGTTCAGCCCATTTTAAATTAGCTGGGAAGTGAGGGTGGGGGGGTGGCGGTGGGAACAGAGACTTAACAAGCTGTAAATAATTTTGGTACTTTAAATTACTAACACTCCTTTATATACATGCTAGGGATTATTGTTCTAGTAGTAAATATTTCAATGCATATTAGAAGAGAGAGAATAAAGGCTCATTCTGGCCATTTGCTAAATCTCAATTGTGTTTACTTAAAAAAAAATAAATGAAGCAATCAGTGGAAATATAGTATTTAAAAAGGAAAAGCCTATTAATTTCTTGTTGATGTTTTTCTTTGGAGAATTTCTTCATATGAAACCATTTTTACTCTGGAAAGATGGATTACATATTCCATTTGTTAACCAAATGCATGCTGTATGAAATTAGTTTCCTAAAACTAGCAAAGTCAAATGTGGACACAGCAGCCTTGGAAGGCACAGTGGTAGTGATGCTTTGTTACTGAAAGCTTAGCTCATACCCTCTCTCTTGTAGCAGGAACAGAGAGAGGTAGCAATTAATTTTTCATAGCTATCTGTTTGCAGGTGCTGCTTATGGAATTAGCTAACTATTCTGTGAAGTTTTCAGTTGTTCTAAATGAGTCTCTTATTTCTTACCACTGCTCTTTGGAGAGTATGCTGTTGAAGACATTTAAAGAAGATATGTAAAAACACATACATTTCTCTGCTAGTGATATAAATCTTTTAATTTGGACTATTTTGTTGACATTCAGAATTCAAATACACAGATTGCTCTGGTTATATTTAGTAAATTTGAATGTTTATCAAGACAATATTTATTAATGAGAATAGGATCACAAACATACTGATTACTGGTGATGGCTTTAATGGAAAACGTTTAACCCCTTGAACAAGTTTAAATGAAGTGCAAAGTCCTGTTTTGCCATGGATGTGTGGATCTTCCTTGCCTGTGTTTGTCTGCAACAGTGGCAAATTGTTGCTTTCAAATAAAAATCCGTATACTTGGTAAACCACTTTCCTTTTTCTCCTCATTAAGGAGGAGCCGATAGGAAGGATTAATCAGTTAATCTAAGTTAAGGGTTTAGAGGAGAGAGTCTGAAATCAAAGAGATTATGCAAACCTTATTAAAAGGGGAAAACTAAAATTGTCAGTGATCCTGTTGAAGTCATAGTGAAAATGGCATCTAGTTTTGTAGGCATCTTGAAACAGTGCTTCTACTTTTCTTCTTTCCCTCTCTTTTAATTTTTTGTTGATGTGTGAGATTCAGAAGTTTGAGAAAATACATATAGCGAGGGGGAAATGAAAATCAAATGCGTAATGAAATACACTGCTGTCATTGAGTAGGCTTTAGTTATCTAGTGGCGATAATTCACACAGACTTGTATAAGGTTTAGGACTTGGAAAATGAAGAAAAAAGTAATAAATGAACACTTTTTTTTTTTTTTTTTTTTTACAGTTCAGTTGCAGCACTACAGTCTAAGTACTCTCAAAGCTCTGGCTTCTAGTAAAATCAGTGATTTTATAGTTAAATGCACACTATAAAGCTTTCTGAGTAAACAGAAAAGACCTGTGGTTAATGAAACTACTATAGCAAAAGATGAATGTGTAGGTTGGGTGAGAGTAGCTGACACTCTTTGAATTGTGAATTGATTCCTTATGTTCTATATTTTGCAATACAGTCTAGGGTACGAAGAGCAGTATAGAAATGACAGGATACAGAGTTGTTTGACAGAAGCAGAAGGAAAATTACTGCTGTTACTTTATCTGGTTTATAACTTGTTACTTTTGTTTTTGTTGTTGTGATATTTTTATTTGCAGCTGTAACTAAATAAAATTTAGTAAAGATTGTTAAAATATTTGAGTAAGGATTATTCTTCCTGCATTGATTAAATGCTATATAAAATCATTGCTGTGTGTGATCATGTACTTCTGTAGTTAGTTGACCAAAATTTACTTTATTATTCCGTAGGGATTACATCAGTATTGCAATCACCAGAGCACCTTTCAGTAACAAAACGAATGTATGACCCTAAGTAGTACCTAGTGTGTAGAATACACCTCTTTTTTAGCCAGATATAGCCCATAGCTCCAGGCTCAGGATATGTCTTTTGTCTATTTGCTTTTAAACAGTATCCCAAAGACATTAAAAAAGGAAGGCTCTGTTGAGCAGTTTGCAGCTTCACAATTTTTTGTAATGAAGTGCAAGATTTTCCTTTTGGTAGGCTCAGTATTAGTGATTTCGAAGTGCTGAGTGTATCTCTATGAAGTGATGGTGTTTTTTTTGTTTGTTTGTTTTCATGTATGCTGTTAAAAAAGGAACAAACTTGAATAAATGTTTTCAGTGTTCATCTAGCCTTATCCCAATTTTCTGCCCCAGAATGAATACAACAAGCAGAACCAACGTTTTTAAAAGTAATGGAGAGGTGGGGAAAAAAAAGGGGTTTTCTGTGTAAAAGCTTTTCCAATCATTTTAATATCATCTTTTGTTTAGGTTTTCTGTTCTGTTTTGTTTTGTTTTCCTGCATGCTTTTTTCCAGATTTAAAATAGCTGAACTCCCTATGGTTTGTCTTTCTTAAATTCCTCCTTTGGGATTCATCTCTTCTCGTGAGCACTTAAATATTCATCTCATTGCTGTGATCTGTTGCTTGGCACTGCTTAACCTTTCTTGAATAAAGCCCATTATGGAGCCTAAACCTGTTGTTTTAAAGCTGTAAACAGATTATCTTTTCCAGATCCAGATGCGCTCTTTAAAGGCTATGTAGCTGCTAGCTACTTGTTACTGCTGGGAATGTGTGGTGTGTTACCACCTCCACACATGGAGTAGTTTATGAGTGCTCCTTAACTATCAGACAAAACTGGTTGAGGTGGAAGTTTTGTTAGATAGCTTGCTCTTAAGCAATTCCAAGTAACTTAGCTGTGAAGTGAATTAGGAAGAACAAAAACTTTTGACATGGCTGAAGGCTTCTGACTGGAGTATTTTGAGGTTATTTGCAGAGGGGGTGTCTGTTTATTCTTTCTTGGACTAAAGCTATTATGCTGTCATCTCTCTCCAGACTTTGAGTCTGAGTAGAGTCTGATGCTACATTTATACTAATACAATTTATACTAGTATGCAATTTATACTAATATGAGAGGTTAGGTGCAATAACTTGTATGCTTGTTACACAAATATTAGTAAAAATGACTCCATTGCATATTGACTGCTAAACAGGATGGCAAAGTGCTAACCATCACTTTAATAAGTTTTCTTGTATGTCTGTAGCATGGATAAAGTGATCTGTAGTGTGGATAAATAGTCTGACTTGGTTTTGTAATGTTAGATTTTAAAAATGAGCAATACCATACAATTGCTATCTAACACCTGTTCAGTTATATTAGAAAACATATTTTTGTGTTTATATTTACAACTTGACTGAACTAAGAAGCTTTCTTTTTTTTTTTTTTTTTTTTTTTTAGGGCATCCAAGATGGATCTGAAGAGTTCTCTGGAAGAATGTTCAATGGCACTCAATTTGTTTCTAAATAACAAGTTCTCTGAAGCCCTGGAATTACTTCGTCCATGGTGAGGTCATGATATTTGCTTGAATTTCCGTGAACGGTGTAAAATATACTGTCTGTAAGCTGAAGATTGATTTAAAGCTTCTGAAGATAGTAGCTTTTGTTTATTTCCTCTTGTCCAAAAGTATTTCTCAGTATTCTGGGGTTTTAGAACTGCTCATTTCTCTAGTCCATCACTAAAACTGTTAAAGAAATAGTCTTTTCACCTGCGAAAGGAAAAAACAGAAAAAGACCTCACCTAACGTGTCTTTGATTAGAGACTTTGTGCAGTGGAGATGTTTTTTCACACATTAACAAAGATGAAAAAATGCCTCCAGAATACTCTTTTAATAGTTTTTAAATTACTTTTGCCTGACATCTGTATTTACTTTTAAATCAAACCTTTCAATTTTCTGATTATCTTCTTCCCTATTGCCTTTGCTCTTTACAATAAAGTCTTCATAAACTGACAGAATTACATAGAATGTTCTGAAGTGTGTGTGCTCTTGCTTTCTCAATATCACAATCATCAGTGCAATACTGATAAACATGGTAATACACATTAGCAGTCATTTGCTTACTCTGTAAATTATTCTGGTTTATGAGAGGAGACTTCATTACCATTTCACTGCGCAGAAATACAGAAGGAGAAGAACTCTTGGGATTAGAGCTGAAGCCTGTACAGTACAAGCTCATTATTTCTAGGAGGTGTTGGTAATAGCTATTTTAAATCATCTTCTGGGCCATACCCACATTGAGTTCAAGAGTAGGTAGCTGGGGAACTTGAAAGGTTAGCTGGTGAACTGTGTGGGTGAACTGTGACTGTGGGTAATCTGTGTGTCTGGGATGTGACTCCTATTCACAGTCCTTTTCCTGTCTGCTGTGTGTTATGTCAAAGGGTATTTCAGTGGGGGGTTCTGTAACGTGTGTTGGTAGAGTGATGTGAAGTTCCTGCTCTGCTGTTTGACAACAGTAAGATTGAGTGACAATGGTGGGTTGGTAATGTTAGGTAGACAGTACAGACAAGTGAAAATGCACTGTTAAGTGAAATGTTGGGAAAGTAATTTAACTGTCTAATGTGTATCTAAGTTCTATTCTGTGCATATTGCACCGTGTCTTCAAACACAAAATTGCTTGTTATAGGGCAACATTTTGAGAAAGTACAATACAGAAAGCTAGTTAGATTTTTCTGAATTATTGTGAAATAGTACTGCATATGAGGGTTGTGTATATTAATAAATACATGTACACACATTTCCAAAATATTTTAGTATATCTTTCATTATATATATTGGATTTTGTTTATATAATAAAGCAGCTCTGTAAGTCATATCACCATTTTATACTGTAATATGGGTTTTTTAAAGTACAGTGAAGTGTTTCTTGTAATTGATTTAAGCTATGAAGAAAAATAATACTCTAGATACCTCGATTTCAACACTGAGTTCCTGGCAGTTAGCAGACTCTGAGGCTATTATACATCATATTCAGCTAATCTGCAGAAGAGGGCTTAATCTAGCAAAGAAACAAATGCCACCTTTAAGAAAGAAGTTAAAATTATTTTACTGAAAAATAACCTTTTAAAGAAAGTTAAATGTAAGTTCAAAAAGAACATTAAAAAATAGAGGAGGTGATACCTATAAGAAATAAATAGCCTACTGATAAATCTTCCCTGTTCTTACTGAAGAATTCTGTTTCCAAAACTCTCCCAGGGTGTAAGTTCCTTGATTTTAAAAAAACACACTGAAGAAACTGGAGAGGATCCTGGGAGGGATAGCAGCGTGGCCAGAAAATTATGTACATATAACTCTGTGATTGAGAGGTGGGCTGTTTTTAGTTTGGCAACAGGGAGACTTGGGGGATTAATCTAATAGTAGTTTGCAGCTATTGAGGGGAAGTGGCAGAGACAGTTTTATCCATAGTGGCAGATGGTAAAACAAGAGGCGGTTGCCCTGAGTTGAGGCTTAGAAAGTTCAAACTGGTTGTTAGGAAAGGTTATTTTAGAGGAGAAGTACAGCACCAGCGAAAGAGTGGCAGGAGATGTGTTCTGTCTTCATTTTCCTGAAGCTGTCCAAACTTGGTTGGTAGGTTTTGCTTTGAGAACCTCTTTCCAACAACTTCTTAATTGTGTGATAGTATTTTTCTGATGTTGTGAAAATCAGGCTTGCTCAGTGTAGACTTTTATGCAGAACTCATTACAGGTATACTGCCCTTTCTGTGACATAGATGCAGATTTTTGTGAGTTGGGGTGAGTTAACCATTTTCTAAGGATGTCCTTATCTCCTTTGTTAAGTGAAGGCAGAGCCAAAGGAATATGTCGTGGCTTAATTAGCTAAATGCAGCAGATATGCCAATGAACTACAAATGGCAATATAATTAAGTGCAGGTATTTATGAAACCAATTTTGGACATTTTCTGGGGTTTGCTGCAGCAGTAGCCTGTGAAGTGGCACAAAGAGGAAAATTGCCCTTGTCTACATTATATTCTTAAGTCTTTTTCTTTTGTTTTTACACAAGCTAATGTAGGTGTCTCAGACAGCATTTAATTTTGTCTTTTAAATTAAATTTTTGTTAAAATGTGCAAAACTTTTATGTTTGCCCTAGGTCTAAAGATAGTATGTACCATGCCCTTGGGTACAGCACTATTTTAGTTATGCAAGCTGCTATGACCTTTGAACAACAGGATATACAAATGGGAATTTCTACAATGAAAGAAGCTTTGCAAACCTGCCAAAGGTAAGTCCAAGCAATTTGTATTTATGAAGTACTTAATCTAGTGAGTGTTCTTTGTGAGATACCCCAGCTGTCTAAGTGCTTCCATGGCAGGATGCTGTTGATATGATAGAGATCTAAATCTGGAAAGGTGAGGTAAGTCACCTGTCGAATTACTCTGAATAAGATTATGCTTACTAATATTGCCAAATTTGGGTATTCATAACCTGTGAAGTTAAAGTGCTGATTGCACTGTAGACCTAGAGTCAAAGCTGACATTCTGAGCTATTTCAACCTGTGATGTTTATTCTCCATAGAGATCAATAGCTTAAAGCTCCCTATTTAAAATTTCCTTTTCTTTATGAAAATGTTCTTTTTAAGAATTGTTTTCAAAAGTAGACAAAATAGTCTAAGAGGACCAGGCTTGTACTTATGTTTCTTCTAAAACAATTAGCTACCTGAAGGGAAATTGTAGCAAGGTGGGAGTGGGCCTTTTCTCCCACATGTCTAGTGGTAACGAGATGTAATGGCCTTAAGTTGCTCCAAGAGAGGTTTGGGATGGATATTAGGAAAGATTTCTTCTCTGAAAGAGTGGTGAGGCTGCCCAGGAAGGTGGTGGAGTCATTGTCCCTGGTGATTTTCAAGGAACCTGTAGATGTGGTACTGAGTGATGTGGTTTAATAAGTATGGTGTTGCTGAGTTGATAATTGGACTGGATATTAGAGGTCTTTTCCAACTGTAATGATTGTATGATTCTAAGTAAGCTCTCACTGTTTTTAATGAATGACTCCCTGGTTTGGAAAATGTATTCCTTTTCTGAATTGTTTGTTGAGCTTCTTCGTAAGGCTGTTTGTAAATATCAGAGAATTCATTTTGGGAATATGATACTAAAATAATGATACTAAAATAATAAAACATGATACTAAAATAATAAAATAAACTAATATGGATAACTGAGATCTGTTAAAACTAAAATGTCTGCTCTTCTGCTCTGGGAGGTCCAGTGTGAAATTCCATGTCTGGCATAAAAGGACATAAAATACTTACTCATTTATGTTGAAAACATCTTCCCCTTATTTTCATTGTAGCTCCCTGTGCAAGTTTGAGAACAAATAGAAAAAAAAAATCATTTAAATCTGAAGTGGAATTAAAGTGGCTTACCCAGCATCAAAAAGACTTCTGTAGCAGTTCTGGCAATTACATTACTTTGCCATCAGAAGTCTCTTTTCAAATGCTAGAGGTCCAGTGAGAAACTTTTTAGCCTGTGGCACTGATTCATTCCCAAGCAGTGTTTCTGCATCTGTGTTGAATTAGGCAGGAACTTTATAGGTGGAAGCTGGAAACAATGCTGTTGTATACTTAACATAGATTACATTTGTACTTGGAAAATAAATTCAGGTTGGATAGGCCTCTCAAAAAATCACTCAAAAAAATGTAGCTGTTGTTAAATTACGACTTTCTTAAGAATGTCTGCAGTTTGTGTTGAAATTGGTTAAGAATTGTAAATAATAAAGTTCTTTTCAGAATGTCACTTATGCTGTTTGGGTTTCTTTTTTTCTATGTATGACTGATTCAGATTCAGGAAAAGAAACACAGTGGTAGAGTCCTTGTCCAATCTAGTTTCTAAACAGTCAGTGGATCAACTGAGTGAAGGTAAGTGGTTTATAATGCAGTTAAATTAGCAAAATGTTAAAAAGCCTGAGAACACTCTAACAGTGTGCACTAATATGCTATGCTCTATAATTTGAGTAGTATCTTACAGGAAAAAAAATTCCTGCATGTACCATCTTAAGTATTGCAGAGTCCTTTGGAAGCAATAATATTTAGTGCAGATCAATTACTTATTTGTCCTTTTTAATGCATAGTTTCTCAAAATTGTGTATTCCAACTCATTTGTTAGGCTCTGAGCATGTATCAAGTAAGAAAGGAGTTTGATAACCAGTTATGGTTTATTTTTTTCCCCCTCAACTCAAGATAGCTGCGAAAAGCTTAAGAATTACCTATGCTGTGGAATAAGTCCTTATCATTAGTTGTATTTGAATCTGAATATATTAACAAGTTTTGTGCTTGTCTGTTTTGCCTTAAGGTGTTTTGGGAAATGGTATCAGTACATTGTTCATGGCTCTGAAAATGCTGATCTACTATTTCTGATTCAGGCAGAATCAAGTATGCATTTTTTTCTAACCTGACACAAAAGAACCCTCCTTATACTGAACACATCAAATTCACCGTGTGTGCACTGTACATACAGCAGCCTTATGCATGTGTCTGGTCTTGCAGCATGCAGTTACTCTTGTAGCAGAGTAACTCGTGTCATGTGTGTTAAGTCAGACGGACTTCAGTGGTGCATGAGGACAGTCTGCCTGGGGCTTTCAGATTGTTTAGCATGACTTAATGAAAACTTGTTCATAATGTCTTACTGGACTTAGGAAGCAGCTGAGCCGCTGTGTTAATGTTCATCTATGGAAGTTTTCTCAGATTTGAAAGGAGAATTTGAAGAACTAGCTGCTCTACGCTTGTATTTAAAGATAGTATCAATGGAAAGTACAGGAGATTATCAACCAGAGTAGTAAGAAGCTTTTGCCCTAGGCAGAAGGCAGCCATGACAAGATCAAGGTTTTTGTCTGAGGAGAAGTGAAACAAAATACTGTTTTTAGCTAGCTTCTCGATTACTAGTTCTGATGGGATCTGCATGTTACAGCTGCTGTTCAGTAGTTATCAAAGCAGCAATGGCAGAGTCTGACCTTTTCTGTTGGCAGCATTTTATTTGTTCCATTGACCTCAAGAGGAGAATATTGATATTGTCAGCTTTGCTGACAGTAGATTACTTTTCTTTCTTATATAGAGGAAATGCATGCTGAAATCTGCTATGCGGAATGCTTACTGCAGAAAGCAGCTCTCACCTTTGTGCAGGTAAAATCATTCCCATTCTGTGTTTCTATGTACCAGTTTAATGGAAAGATGTGAAGATGTTAGTGCTGGTAGAGCATTATCTCCAGAATAGATAAGAAAAAAAAACTTCCTCTGAGTGAACTGATGTTACTTTATGACAGTAATTGAAAGTACAGCAAATGCTATGCTATCAAGCAATACTGTCACTTCAGACTTTTTGTTTTGTTTTGTTTCTGTGGATAACAAAAAGATGTCATTGATACCCAGGATCAAATGGTTGAAGGTGTCGTACTGAATTACTGGCATCACATCTAAAACTATACAGGACTTGTTTAAAGAGATGTTCAACTGTGAGGAAATGTCTCGTTTGAAGAGCGAGTCTTTTTTTTTTGTGCAAAAAAGATGGAGTTTTTTTCCCACCTAAGAATACTTAAACTGGTGTGCCATTGTCTTTAGTTCAGCGTGACTCTCCATGGCCTTTTGAAATGGTATCAGGGACAATATAGTAATGAATGATTATAAATTGGATGTGCCTTAGCATTGTTGAGATAATTATTCTGTTCACAGGAGGGTCTACTGTTACTGCTGTTTTAATCTTCTTGTTTAGCTTGTATTTTAGAGACTTTATATTGGCGTTCTTAAATATGAATTTTTTGTCTCTTATACTTTGATTGCTTATGTGGATGTTTAATAAGTGTTTAATGAATGTATTTTAGATCACAGAATGGTTGAGAATGTATTTTAGATCACAGAATGGTTGAGGGGGAACAGGATCCCTGGTGACCATCTAGTCCAGCATCCCTGCTCAGACGGGGTTCCCTAGAGCAACACATTACCAGTGATTGTGTCTCGATAGCTTTGGAATATCTTCAGAGGAGATTCCACAGCCTCTCTGGACAGCCTGTTTCAGTGCTCAGTCACCCCCACAGTAAAGAAGTTTTTCATAACGTTCACTTGAAACTTCCTGTATTTCAGTTTGTAGAATGAGCCTATTTCGTCTCATCCTCATTCATGCTTTCTCCTCCCCCAAGAAGAGCTTGTCTCCTCATCTTCATCCCTACTCTTAGGTATTTGTATGCATTGATCAGATCCCTTCAGAGCCTTCTCTTTTCCAGGCTAGCCAGTAAACAGGTCCCACTCTCTCAGCATTCCCTCATAAAAAAGAAGCTCCTGTCTCTTAATCAGTTTAATAGCCGTTCACTGGACTCACTCAAAGAGCTCTTTTGTGTCTCTCTTGTACTGGGGAGCCCAGCGCTGTTTGCAGTACTACAGTTGCGTCCTCACCAAAATTGAATAGAGGGAAAGATTACCCACCTTCAGTCTGCTGACAGTGTTCTTCCTAACACAACCCAGAATGCCATTGGCTGTCTTGACCACAAAGGCACATTTCAAGATCATAGTTAACTTATCCATCAGGATAAGTGGTGGACAAGATCCTTCTCTGCAGATCTACTTTCTAGCAGGTCAGCCCACAGCTTGTACTGGTGCCTAGGTGCAAGGCCTTGTACTTACCTTTGTTAAATTTCGGGAAGTTCCTCTCTGTCCATCTCAGACTGTCAAGATCTTTCTGAATGGCAGCAAAGCTTTCAGGACTATCAGCCACTATGCAATCTTATATCATCATCAGTCTTGCTGAGAAGGCACTCCAGCTTCTCCCATCCTTCATCCAAGTCTCTGATGAGTATGCTGGAACAATTCTGGACTCAATATTGACCTGTGGGGGACGCTTCTAGCTCCAGGCCTCCGACCAGACTCTGAACCATTGATCACAGTCCTTTGTGACCTTCTATTCAGCCTGTTCTCAATCCACCTCATCATTCACTTGTCCAGCCTACTTAACTATAAGGATCCTGAGTGACACTTTCAAAAGCCTTGCGGAAGTTCACATGCCACAGGGTGCATTGTTTTTGAGCTTGGAGGAAACGATCCTTGAATGTTAACCAGCTTCCTTTTCCTTCTAGAACTTATTTCCACGGGATAATTCTAGGAAGGTTGCTGAAAAGGTCGAAGTTAGCTCTCCTGAAGTCCAGGGTTGCAGTCTTACTTAGTGCTCAGTTTCCTTCTTGCGGGATCATGAACTCCATGATCTCATAGTCACTGTAGCAATGGCTGCTCTGAAGTTTTCATGTCCCTAATCAGTCCTTTTTTATTTGTAAGAACAAGGTCCAGCAACACACCTCTCCTTGTTAACTCCTCCACCACCTTTGACAGAAATATATCACCAGTGCTTTCCAGGAGCCTGATGGATTGTTTGTGCCCTGCTGTGTTGTTCCTTCTGCTGATGTTGGGATGGTTGAAGTCTCTCACGAGGGAGGGGCCAGGGCCTTTGAATGTAAAAGGCCTGATTTACTTCCTTGTGTTGATCCTGTGTTCTGTAGTAAACACTTAGAACAGAGTCACCCTTGTTAAGTCTTTCCTTTAATCCTTACCTGCTCATCATGCACTCTTAGGCAGGGCTCCATACATTCCAGGTGTTCTCCTGTATACAAATGAGCTACACCACCAATTCTTCCTGGCCAGTCTTTCCTAAAAAAAACATGTAGCCATTCATGACAATATTTCAGTCATATGAGCTATCCCACCATGTCTCTGTAATCACAGATCTCTAATTCTTCCCACGCTGCATGCATTGGTATAGAGGCACTTCAGAGAGGTATTTGAGAGTGCCAGTTTCCCAGGAGGGGTGATAATCCCTTCAGATATAAACTAGGAGGAAGAAGTGAGACACAAATGTATAGGATCAATTTGACCCAAATAGTTAATTTAGCTCAGCTTTATATATCACTTAATAGAATACTTAGGTCCGAAGTGTCAGGAAATATTAGGAGTGGAATGGCAGTCTTTCCTTTCCTAATGAAACAGAAGCAAATCTCTTTTTTTTTTTTTTTCCTTTTTTTTTCTTTCATTTGTTTTCTGATTTTGTTTTTAAGCACAAAGATAATTTTTAAGTGCTTGTTGAAGGAGATCAGCTTTGGGGCTGAATGAAGTGAAATACCCCTAGGGGAAGTGTACTCCTTCTGTGAAGCAGCACTTGCTGTCCGTTGTTTCATTTGCTTTGTTTTTTGCTGTAATACCTTGATCTGCTGATTGCCGCCATACTCCATTACCCCCTGGCTGACCTCCATTCGTCTGAGGATGGTGGTGGCAGTGAGATTGTAGTTATTTAGAAAGAGGTGTAGCAAGAATACTTGTAATAAATACCCACATTTAAGTGTTCAGTCTTTCAGGCAGAACAGTTGATTTTCAAAATGGTTGTCCTTCCATCGAACCAGCACTTCCTTTGGTTCCTAATTCTGATAGTCTTTTTATGTGTGTTTATTTATTTATTTACTGTCAACATCGTATGTGCTGTCCTGGAATATTCAGTCAGGATTTCTGAAATGCTTGCACATGTTCCCCTGTTTCCCTCCTATGTTAATTCTAAGAGAAAAAAAACAAAAATCTGTCCTGCTGAATCATTGGCCATCTTGCTATTTAGGAACTTATTTTTGATAGCTAGTGGATCGTGGCTTTGATTTTCTTAGGGATAATAAACATGTATGTTGAGTAGTGTATGTAATAGCTGTTGTTTAGCAATCATAATTCATCTGCTTAGGGATTTTTTTGGTTTATCTTCTGTGAGGTTGTGCGTGTCATAATCATCATTCCAAAATTTTTTGAAAGATTCCTACAGCACCACCTGGTGGAGAGCTTTCTTTTTTGTTTATACGTGCTGGAAGTTCAGTCAAAAAACAGCTGCTCACTTTGCCTTCTTTTTAGTTTTGAAGCTCATCACATGCAACAGAAAAATGTTTCTATGAAAACATAATGCATGTGCTAACTTTAGTCTTAAAGATGATTCTATTAACTGAAAAACATTTTTAATATTTCCAGTGACTGTAAAGTGCTAAATAAAGTAAAATGTTGCTGAAAGTTTGTGTATGTTACTTGTATAGCTAAATATGTGTTTTTGTACAATTAATATTTTGTATTTCAGGATGAAAATATGATCAACTTTATCAAAGGTGGCCTCAAAATTAGGACAAGTTACCAAATATACAAGTAAGCTATTGGAAAATACTCAGATTCAGTGTTGGTGTAAGCAGGCAAATAAATGCCTCCAAACTGGAGGGGGGAAAAAAAAAGATTGTTTTATAGAAATGATAATGATTAAATTCAGTATACTTTCTAAGTCATGTTTCTCATCTCTCCTCTTTTTTTGTGCATCAAAAGAGAATGTCATCAGGTTCTACAGATGACTCAAGGGAACAAAAGCAAAATTGAAACTTACCACCAGTTTGAAGGAGGGGTAAAACTTGGAATTGGAGCATTCAATCTGGTATGACTTTTTCAGACTACATAAATTCATTTCAGTAATTCTGTAGGATTCTTTACATATATAATACTGTAATCCTATTTTTAAAAAGTTAGTAAAACATGTTTGTAGGTTTTACAGCTTTTATGAAACATGAAAAGTTTAGCGGCTTTTTGCGTTGTGTCTTCTAGGATTTTTCTGCTAATTTGTTTTAAATTTTGTTTTATCTATTTTAATAACATATGCAATGCTTAAGATGGAAAGCAGCTATACTTACCTATATATGACTAGAATGACTTTTAAAGATGCTTCTACGGTTGGTTGTAAGATATCTGGAATGAATGCTTTTATTCTATCTTTCCCGTCATGCCATTCTTGTGCTTCATTATTTTGACATACTCTATATTGTCACTGTGAATTACTGTAGACCATTCACAAATTCAGAAGAACAATCTGTAGCTTACTGGATTTGAACAAGAAACAGCTGGGTGCATCCACTGATGTTTTTATTTGCAATTACTACATTGCCTTTTCACATCCATCACAACAACAGTGAGAGTTGATTTCTGCTGGTATTTTAATTTCTGTATCATTCCAGACTGGAGCTGGCCAGTTCTGAGTATGGTCAGAAGAACTCAGGTCTCTCTGCACCTGTCAGTCTTTAAAACCCAAGCAACTGGTAGATGTCTTTCACAAGTACTCTGACCTCTCCTATACTTCATGAAGTCTTCTCAGCAAGAAGCTTAAAAGAAAAAGTCTGTTCTGGGCAGAATATAGTAGAGTGAATGGAGCTTACAAAAACTGACCTTCAAATAGACCTTCCTGTAATATTTTTTGAAAAGGTGGTTGTGATCTTTAAAAGTTTTCTCTTGTGTAGAATGTGGAGATTGCAGTTATGGGAGAATTAGAAAGTGCATGTAATATGGTAAAATTAGCTAATATTTCTAGAAAAGATAGACTTGCTAGTCTGCTGGTTCCATACTTCCCAAGTACGAAAAAGTGGAATTTTTGGATACCACTGTATCATTTCACTGGGATTAAAGGAAGATGACAATTGTTGATAAGTACTGTCAAAATAGATAATACTTGCCTCTTATTCCACATGGCTCAAAATTTTCAAGCAGTTCTGATGAGCTGAAGACAAGAAAGTCATTATCTGAAAAAGAACAGTTGGATTCTGTCTTGCTGTTTCCATGCTGGGTGATCATCAAGTGTTCGACTTTTCCTTAAGCTGCAAACTGATTGCATGTTGTTAATCATGCATGTCTGTTTTTGAGTTCATGTGTATTTTACTTTTTCAGTGATATGTAAGAGCATTCAATATAATAGTTAGCATTCTAGCTGTAGTTTATAGTAGTTTCACAGTTTGTGTGAATGTGTGTAAGTTTTTTGTCTTATGCTTGTTTGAAATGTATTGCAGATGCTGTCGCTTTTACCAGCAAGGATCCTCCGATTTTTAGAGTTTATTGGATTTTCTGGCAATAGGGTATGAGATTTGTATTTGCTTTTTCTAATTAGACTTTTCCCAGGTAAAGACCTGGTGTATGTAATACCATGCATTTCACACTAGATATGTAGTGATATACATTGTTGGTTATTACTTCAGTGTTCTTAAAAAAATAAGTAGAAGAGATTATGCAGGTATGAAAGCAGATATGGTGATATCTGAATCTTTGAATCTTGATCAAGGAAAATCATGAGCTTGCTTTAGAGATGGTTTTCAAGTTACAATTTCATTTCTTTTTCCTGATCCTTATAAAGAGAATATCAGCTTCTTTTTTTTTTTTCTGGCTCAGTGAGTCATTGTTCTACATTTTTTTTCTTCACTTTCTCCTACCTTTGGGAGAATGAAGTTCCAAGTGTCTTGCTGTGCAATCCCAGTACCTCTGTTCCTCATGGCTGAGATATTTGTAATTATAACCTCTTATTATTCTGCAGCACTTTAATACTGCCTTTGCCACCTTCAAGAAATGAAGCAAACAAAAAAACAAATAAACCCACAGAATTACACAGAATTAAGTGTCATGTTGTTCATAAGCCAGAGAGAATATGATCATATTCCTCCTAGCTTGTCCACTAGTATATTTTATATAAAATTAGGTTTCAGCAGAGAGGCATTCATTCTCTTGCTTCCTGTTCAAATTGTACTGCATGTTGGAGAATTTTCACGTTACATATTAGTGCCGTAAGTGAAAAGGTTATAGAAGTTTAAAGGAAAGCTGAACAATTGCTATGCAATAAAACTCCTTAATTTTATTTTACTGTTCATTTATTTTAATTTACTTATTACTTTTTTTTCCCCAAAAGCTGTTTAAATCACCTTCTAAAGACTCATTGCCCTTAAGCAATCTTATCAGTCTTATCAATCTTATCAATCTTACTAATCTTATCTCATCTGAACAGTCCCCAGAGGAACCAAGCTGTCCTGTAATGGACATAAGCTGAAATGGTTAAAAAGAAGTTTCACATATAATAGCCAAGTAAATGTCCCTGTTTTTTTTCAGTACTCACAAATTAAATTGTAGCTTCTGGAAACTGTCTAGAAGTTGGTTTCTTAGCAAAGCTGTTATTTTGATCAGAAACTCTAATTAGTGGCTGACTTGACAGGAGAGAATTGAGAATAACCAGTGATTTCTGTGAAGGAAGACTTTTGCCTAAAAGTAACACTAAAGAAGTTTCTATAAAACACAGTGTTAAAATCATTATTCTAAAAGGCTCATATCAATAAAATAATGAGGAAGGGATTTAGGCCTGTGTAGCTTCATGGTCTGTGGAATTCATACGTAATTCTATTCAGCATTAACTTAATCTGCTTTTGGCCAGCTGTGATTGGCAGGTCAGAAGTATTTTGGTAGAATGTTATGTTGGATCTGAGATAATGAAGTCCTAGATTATGAAGTATTTATATTTAAAATGGGGTTTGGGTGATCTATAAATGACTGAAAGTAACTGTGTATACTGATAGTTAATTCTGCATGTGTGTGTGATGTTTCTTAGGAGCTGGGCCTCTATCAACTGTGGGAAGGAGCATCTGGCAGCAGTTTGAGAGCCATTCTGTGTACTTTTACCCTGTTGGTTTATCATACTTATGTCTCCTTAATCCTTGGTGAGACCCACTGTGTAGCTCTTCAGTCATACTGCACATTGTGACAGACATTCTGCTATTTGAACTGAATTTAGAATCTGGGGCTATTAGTTTTGTAAGAGGAGATTTCTGTGTAACTCATTACATTCTGAAACTGATCTCTCTGACAAAGCTATGCTCCAAGAAGTAGTTAGACAGATGCTGTATTACACTGACATCAGGTTCTGTTTGAAGGAGTCCTTCAATTGTAACAGCAGAATTTCGTAGAACACTTTTAATTTCTGACAAGTCCTTTTCCATATATTAACATCAGGTATAGTGAAAGCCATCTCAGGAATGAGGTCTGTACTCCTAAATAATTTTCTTGGAAGGTCAAACATACAGAGAATTATTCTTCTGCCACGTGGGCCTACAAGTTACTTTTAATTGTATGTGCATCTTTAACAGACTTGTTTATGTTCTTTACTTTCTGCCCTTGTCCTTTAGGCTAATTAGGAAATTAAGATGAACTTCATTTCTTCTAGTATCACCCATGCTTTGTTATTGAGTTTAAAACTAGGAAAGAGGGCAGCTAGAGATTGTTTTCTTTACTTGTTAAAACAATCAAAGGGACTTGAAAATATAAAAGAAATTTATAATGGAATAGTTTTAAGGTTAATATATTTTATCTTCTGCCTACAAATGTTTTCTATACTAAAAGCCATTAGTTCTTACCAGACAAGAATTGATTTTTATAGACACATAATATGATTTAATGATATTTCTGCTTTTGAATAAAACTGGTCATTCATTAATCTATACGTGTGTCATAATATGTTTTGGAAATGTAATTTTTCATGTGTTAAAGTCCTTGTTCATATTTTCTGTAGGTAAACTGAGGTTGATTTATTATGTTTTCTAGGTACAGGGGACACCAATCTTCAGGAAGCAGACAGTCTCCTTGAACCCTACCTCCAAAAATTTCCAAATGTGTGTATTCTCAACAAACTTTGTAACAGTAATATATTTCCCTAAGCTTAAAGTAATAACTAAGTATTTTTCACCTCTCCTTTCAAGGGTTCCATTATACTGTTCTATGCTGCCAGAATAGATACGCTGAAAGGAAATTTTGAAAAGGTAAATCAATTTTTGCTTCTTAAGGTTTTTACTTGTTAAGTGTACAGCTGTGTTTTGTGCCAAAAAAAATTACGTATGATTCATCTCAAAGTATACTGGAAATAGTAATTATGTTGTTTTCCCTGTTGACATCTAGTGTCAGTATTGATTGCAAGTCTTACTCTAAGATAAGCTGAGGGGGAAGTTGATTGTTCTTTGTTTGGGTGCTGCAGAATTTTCTATGTAATTAGATGCATCTCTGTCATGGAACTGTAACTGAACAAGTTTTTGTTATTCCTGCTTACCTAAATCCTAGGCGCAGTTAACATTCCAAGACTGCATAGCAGCCCAGCAAGAATGGAAGCAGATTCATCACCTCTGTTACTGGGAACTGATGTGGTGCTACACCTTCCAGCAGAACTGGCTTCAGGCATATCGGTATGCAGACCTGCTGAGCAAAGAGAGCAGGTGGTCTAAGGTAAATGGTCAGGTGAACATTAATATGATATTCCAATAGCCACTCATAGTTACATTTGTATTTTGCTGTGCAAAATAAGTTTAATTTCTCTTTTCTTCTTAAATCTGTGAGTAAAGGGACAGTGCAACCAAACTGTAGGTTGAACTGTGTGGTTAAGGACACAGTTAAGTACAGAAGCACTAGTACCATTTAACAGTGCGTTAATCTCAGTAAAAACAGAAGCACTCATCACAGTTGAGAGGAGAAAACAGGAAAGAAAAACTGTTGATTGCAATTCTAATTGAATTCCAATATTAGCTAATAGAACTTGGCTGAAGAAACAGTGTTTTCATTAATTATGAAAAGATGAAGGCATGTCTAGTCAGCACATGCTTTGTGACATGAAATAAAAAGTCTTCTGGAAATAGAGTCTTTTGAGTAAAGCTGGTCAGCCAATCTTATCCTTCTAAAACTACTCTCAGAGTAGGAACCAAGCACAATGTGCAAATAATTTTGGATAGATCTTTCATCTCTTCTTTTTTAGGTAATTCTTTTATAGTAGGTGGAAAAGAGGATGCATCCTGTTTATGACAAAAAACAGTGATAGTATCTTTTGTGTGAAGTGAAAATGTCTTAAATAGAATTATGGATGTTTGCTTTTTCTCTGTGCTAAGTCAAACTTCCCTTGAGGTAGTGCTCAGGTCAGATAATACTCATTAGAATAGTTCATTTGTCATTAACTTCTTTTTTTTATCAGTTATTTGTATTGTGAATTGTATCACTTTTTGCAGGAAGGATTTTAATATTGACTTATTAAGAATATTAATAAATATGTTGAAAATAAGATTAAACTACATAATAAATGCATGGGTAAACATAAATAGTTCTACCCAACTGACAATTACTGGAAGTACTTCACTGCAGCATGAAGTGTTTCCAGTAATTCTCAGGTGGATGAGAGATTTCAGATCTTAGTGTACTCATTGAACACAGCATATCAGTGTGGTAATATGTTGATTTTTGTTTATGAAATAGGCAATATATGTATTCCAAAAAGCAGCAATTTTATGTATGCTTACAGAGGATGAATTGAAAAGTACCGGTGAGGACATTGTATCTTTGTTCAGGTAAACTTTTATGAAATAATTAGATATTCAATCATTACATTCCATCCCAATTCCACACTCACAAACTAATTTCAACTTGAATATCTTCGTTTTGTATCACCTTCTCCCTATGTTTTATCATCAATTTTTCAACTGTTTGCATTACTTTTTACCATCACATTGTTTAAAATGCATTTATTAGCAACATACATCTTGCATCAGCATACTGTGTGGTGGAAAACCACACAGTTAAGATGTTATTCTTCCCAGAAAAATATGATATCTTACTACATGAGACTAAAGGAAATAAAAACTACTTAAACTGAGCTCTCTTTTGTCTCCTCTTAGACAAGTGGATGGTCTAAAACAGAGAATTGCAGGAAAATCTATTCCAACTGAAAAATTTGCAGTAAGGAAAGCTCGACGCTATGCAAGTTCTCAACCTGTGAAGCTGATATTACCTGCCTTGGTAATTATACTTGCTTTCTTTCTGTCCATTTTAAATGAAGAAATGGAGAAAAATTGCGGGGAAGAAAAGGAGTATAATTTCTAACATAATTTCTTACATTTTATCAGGTAATATGTATCTGATAATTACATTTTAAACTTTTTTTCCAAATAATTATTGGCATTCATGCAAATGGAGTGGCCTTGGGATTTTTGTAAAATGTACTAATGGCAGTTCAAAACCAAATCAGATTTTCCACAAGGCCAGGCTGGATGTGGCTCTGGGCAGCCTGGTCCAGTGATTGGCGGCCCTGCACATAGCAGGGGGTTGAAACTAGAGGATCACTGTGGTCCTTTTCAACCCAGGCCATTCTGTGATTCTATGATTTACAGCTGATGACAGTTCTACTAAGTTGGTGTTTCTTAACACCAGACACCATCTGAAAAGCCACAGTTACAGCAGAAATATAAGCAGAAATATTTGAGTGGTGTGTTGTATCTGCTTCAAAATGACATTGTTTTGTATTTCACGGATGTAATTACAATGCAATAAACCAAATTGTACTGTATACTGTACTTTGTCATGAAAGCAAAGATTATTTTTGGCTAGAATGAAACCTGCATAACTGTTCTCTCATTCTCTTCAATTTTTATCACATCACACTTTAATGCATCTAAACAACCATATTGCTTACTGAAGCATCGGGGGAGCTTTTTGATAGGATTTGCTTGATGCTTAATTCTAAATAAGATTTGGAGGAATATATTAGATGCAGTTGCTGGATACATATATTATGATGTATTTATGTATTAGAACCACAGGGAAAGTTTTATCTACTGTTGCTCTACATGGAAGATAGAGCCTACGATTGCCTTTGAAAATTTATATGTACCTGATGAAATGTCCATTACACATTCTCGAGTGCTTATTTGAAGTAACACGATTACTTTTATTCTTGGGCTTCTTAACAGTGACAAACTTTGAAACCTTTCATATTGTTTAAAACAAGTTTTTGTAGGCAGTATTTTCATGTTTTCAAAATGTTCCATAACATTCCCCCAGTGTATTCTCTTTAGTTAAGTATGTGTACAATTTCATGAGATTGTCTTGTTTATTTTTTTGGCAGGAAATGATGTACGTCTGGAATGGCTTTGCAATTGTGGGCAAAAGAGCAGATCTCACCGAAAATTTATTGGTAACAATTGAAAAAGAAGAAACTGCTCTAAAAAATGAGACTAGTAAGTAGTTGATTAAGATGATGTTAATATGCTGCTATGAAACATTGACATTTTTCTTTGCTTCCATTTTACTAGCATTCTGTGAGGTAAGTTCTGTCTTACGCAACATGCATTTAAATCTGAGCATTGAGATTTCGGAGCTGCTTGAATGTTTAATTGTGGTTCGTGATATGTCCTTCATCAAGTTTGATTAATGCTAGAGTAGAATATAGGAAAGTCAAGAATTTGAGGCCATTACTTACAGGACTTAACATAGTCTTCCTAGGACTTAAATGTCTGAAAGTACTGTTACTGAACCAGATTATACCACACTACAACTGTATATTGAGTAACGCATAAATGTATAATGTATAAAAGAAATGCTAAAGTATTGTGCATGAGTGTATTTTGCTACTATTTTTTTAACTTATGTTAAAGTAAAACATTTGTCTTATTTGCTCTTCCTTAATTCAGGCTTTATTAGATTGCTGCTGTTTCCTGTTATGTAAGCTTCTCAGTAGACTTCTCCTATAAGTTCTTCTAAGATGAATAAATGTTAGGTTTTTTCCATAATGGTAATTCACAAAAACAGTTTGTTTTGTAGTCAGATTGTAATCATACTTATTACGAGTGTGTCAAGTTAGTTTTCCCACATCATTAAAAGATGTAATTACATAATGTGTCAGTAGTTCTGTGAGAAGAGTTTACGAATTGCTGAATGAATTGTCAGTTGTTTACATCAGTAATAGTAATGTTCTTTCGCTGGACAGTACCAAAACCCTTCCAGTTTTTTACTAGCAGATAAAAATACCTGTTTAAAAATTGTCCAGAATAACTCTTCCTAAAGCATAGTATTCCTGTAAAACCAAAACCCTTGGAAATTGAATTTCAAACTCGACCATTATGAATGTTCTCCTGAGCTCTATTCTGTAGGGAAGGTACAGTATGAGGTGTTTGTACAAGCTGAGGAAAGGAAGCAATTAAATATCCTTGCTAGTAAAGAAAAGAATAGAAGTAAGTGCACACCAAAACTAGGGACTGATATTAATAGTATCCAAATGTTACAGTTTTATTTTATTCCAAAGATATATAAGAAAAGAGAGACATTCTAACACACAAGCTAAATACAAAATAATGTGGAATATATTACCCTGTCTCATGCTTAAATATTTCGTCTTCAAATAAGCAAACATGATGAATAGACTGCTGTGGAAGGCGAGGTTCTCTTTTCTTTTCCTGTTTCGTTGCCTCATTGAAATAAAGACATAACAAAATGTTTGTACCCTCAGTAAGTTTGCAGATGACACCAAGTTGGGAAGTATTGTTGATTTGCCTGAGGGTAGGAAAGCCTTTCAGAGGGATCTAGATAAGCTGGATCTCTGGGCTGAGGTGAATGGGATGAGGTTCAACACGGCCAAGTGCAGGGTCCTGCACTTTGGCCACAACAATCCCATGCAGCGCTACAGGCCTGGGAACGAGTAGCTGGATGACTGTGAAGAGGAAAGGGACCTGGGGGTGTTGGTTGATCTTGGCTAAATGTGAGCCGACAGTGTGTCCAGGAAGCCAAGAGGCCCAATGCCATCCTGGCCTGCATTAGAAATAGTGAGGTCAGCAGGAGTAGGGAGGTAATCATCAGCCTGTGCTCACCACTGGTAACTTTGGGAACTTCAATACAAGAAAGACATGAAGGCTCTGGAACGTGGAAATGAAACTGGTGAGCACAAGTCTTATGAGGAACGGCTGAGGGAGCTGGGATTGTGTAGACTGTAGAAGAGGAGGCTCAGGGGAGACCTCATTGTAGGCTACAACTTCCTGAAGGGAGGCTGTGATGAGGAGGGGTTTGGCCTCTTCTCCCAGGTAACTAACACGACCCGAGGAATTGACAACAAGTTGGCCACCAGGTTGGTCAAGCAGGATTTGCCCTTGGTGAGGCCGTGGTGGTTTTCCCATATAAACTCACTGCCTTCCATGTGGCTTACGCATGCCATCCAGGAGGATCTGCTCCACCATCTTCCTTGGCACAGAGGTGAGACTGACATGTTGGTAGTACATGGAGTCATTCTTTTTACCCTTTTTAAAAATGGGGTACCAGAGGAGATTTAGATTAGACATAAGGAAAAGCTTTTTCTCTGAGTGAGTGGTCAGGCACTGGAATGGCTGCCCAGGGAAGTGGTGGAGTCGCTGTCCCTGGCAGTGTTCAAGAGGCGCCTGGATGAGGAGCTACAAGGTATGGTTTAATAGCTTGTGGCAGCATTGGTGATGGGAGGACGGTTGGACTAGGTGATCTTGTAGGTCCTTTCCAACCTTGTGATTCTATGATCTGTGATTCAAATTTGTCTCAGCACTGCTCAGCCTCTAGGACAGCAGCCTCCTGGCTGGGCCCCCAGAGCAGCTCTGGGGAGGAACAGTGTGGGTGACTAGTGCTGGCAGGTGAAAAGGGCACAGCTCCCGTCTTGGTGGCACAAGTAAATAAGCTTATTTATTTAAAAAAATACAGATTTTTTTAAAGAGAAGAGGCACTGCTGAGCCTGGCCCTTCCTCTCCTTACAAGCAAGATGGATGGGCTTAGAGACAGAGATCCTCGACGTTTAGGGCATCGAGCACGTCTTCGCCCAGACTACGTAGACCTTCTTGTCAGTTGGTATGGCAGCAGCATCCTGGGCATGGTGCGAGTGGCACGATTTCTTGCAGCCACAGACAGGGTCACTGCAGGGCTGTGATGATGAGCTGCGTCAGGTGGTGATACTCTTTTGTGCTCCACAGAACGTTACACTGCCAGGTGGAGAGCTGCTGCCTTCTGCTTTGGTGCTCCAGCTCTCTTGCTTCTCCTAGGGTACTTCTTCTACCAGGGACACCACTTGTGTCTTTTGGGGCCTGCCTTAATCCAGTCTGCCCCAGATGGTGCAGTCACATATGTGCTGGTGGACTGTTTCTCCCAGGACACTGCTGGCTGCAGCGGACGGCCTGAAATGAGGCCAAGGTGCTTCAGCTTCAGAGAGCGGATGTGCAGCTCCAGAGTCTCACGCTCCTCCTCGGTCAGGAACCGAGCCTCACAGCTGTGGAAGTACGTGGGCACCAGGCAGGATCCTGGTGCCTTGGCCCTACACTGCTGCCTCCTGACCTGGTCAGGATGGAGGGGGCACTTCCTCTTGGGTGTGGAGAGCGGGGCATCCTGTGTTGGCGGTAAGTGTTGCAGAGGTTCTGTGGACTTCTGCACTGTCGCGAGGGAGAGTTGAAACTTTAGGTCCAGGCATTTTCTGTCTGTGTGCATGGAGAGCTTCCCGCAAGTCACCTGATTGACCTGATTGACCTGCAGTTTTGGCACTGCCCTGATAGCTTTAATGTCAGCCACATCCAGGTCTGAGGTGCCCGTTTGACTGCTGCTGTTGTTTAGCCGTGCTGCTTTGGCTGGGCCAGGAAGTGCTGCTCTAGCTGCTGGACATTCTGTCTCCTTAGGGGCTGCGCACAGAGGCAAAAGAATCTTTGCTGACTCCTCAGGCTGGCCCTGGTGGTGCTGCTGCCTCTTCCTGGGATGCCCCTGTGCCTCAACCTGGCCCCGGAAATAGAGAACAAACTCAGTGAGATTCTCAGAAGGACCTATATTCTGGGGAAGCAGAAGCAGTGGGGGGCATGGCACCAGTGGGTTCTGGAAGATCTCAGTAGGGTTGGGGCCCTCCCACTATTTCAGCTCTTGCTTCTTAAGAATGTTGCCTGCCGTGCAGTCACCCTTGGCCTGCAGCAAGGGGCTCAGACGGTGCTGCAGCAGAGGCTGAGTCTGCCCTGGCTTGATGAGTTTGGGCAGGACAGAGCAGCATTGCCTTCTCCTTGCCTGCATCTGGGAGAGCAAGAGCCATTTGTGCAGGGCCCCCAGGTGCACTTTCAGGCTTTTCCGTGCGTGCTCAGGGCTTTGTGGGCTCCAGCGCTCCACACGGGTCCAGGGGTGCAAACTGGCACCGGCTCTGTTGGTGCTCTGCCAGGCAGTCAAGGAGTGGTCATAGCCTTCTCTGGGATAGCATCGAACCTCAGAGGAGCTGCAACAGTGGCACGACAGGCTGTTCTGCTTCATCAGTTCTTCCAGGTCGCTCCAGGCCGCCTGCCAGAAGTCAGGGCCCAGCACAGCCTTGCACCCAGGCAGCCCTGACAGGACCAGCTGCTGGAGCTCCTGGTCGGCCTTCCTGCAGGGGTGCAGTGGCTCACACTGGGAGCTGCTGTGTCTGGCTGCCTGTCTCTCAGCACCTGCAAAACAGGGAGAAATCCTGAGCCACGGTTGGCTGGGGACTCGGGGGATGCTCTGGGTCAGGCATGTCCAATCTGCGGCCCACGGGCCTCACGCAGCCTGGCACAGCTGTCACTGCAGCCTGGCTTCAGCCCGATGTCACCTGCAGCTCTGCCCTGCCGAGAGGCCCAGCCCGGCCCTGAGCACACACCCACCACAGCCCGGGGAAGCCAGAAGTTTGCACGCCCATGCCGTGGGCCCATCTGGCCAGGCTGCACTGTGCCACGTCCTGGGCCGCGGCTCAGCTGCTCCCAGAGGCTAGGCCCTGCCTGGGGACGGATGCTCCTGGGAAATGGATGCCTGGGGCTCAGGCTGACCCTCAGAGGGCTCACCTGGCTCTGGTGCCGCTGCTCGCCGCCACCATTTCCTCCACCGCAGGCGTCGTCTGCCAGCCTGTGGGCACATGGACATGGCACAGTTACACTCCTGAGATGTCCCAGGGCTTGACCGTGATTCACCCAGCCACGAGTCCCCCAGCCACAAGTCACCCCCACCCTCATATCTCCCCTACCTTTAGGTGTCGGATCACGGTGAGCAGGGAGATTCCGGTTGCCAGGAACATGAGGCCGTAGAGAAGGACAAGGGTAACAGGGACAAAGAGAGAGCTGCTGTCAACCATCGCTAAGCGCTGGTCACGACCGCAATAGCAGAGGTGGGACCACCCCTCTGAACTCAGAGTTCAGCTGTGCTGACATTACAATGCTGCCCACCCACCCCTGGAACCTGGACGCACTATGAGGTGGAGCCTGGGTGGAACACTGCCTCCTCCTGCCAACCCATGCTGGCCTCCATCTTGTTTTGAGGGCCCCTCTGAGATGGCAGCAGTGGAGGTCCATATCCCAATGATTTGTCTTCCCAGAAGAGCTAGTCTCTTCCATTTGATCTCTACATTTCCCAAGGAATCTGCCTGCATGTCTAATGTCACCCTGAATCCAACGCTTGGCTCAGAGGCTGGTGTTGAGGCAGAAACTTTGAGTTCTTTGATCATGGGGCAGTTGACGTGGTCCCTGGCCTGTGCATGGAACCCACCTATCTCAACGTGGGAAACAAATCCTAGTGCAGGAGTTAGTGGGGCTTATCGAAAGAGCTTTAAACTAGCTACAATGGGGGAAGGAGACATACCAGAGGCTCACCAGAGAGAGAGCCTAGGGGAACAATGCTCGAGCTGCGGGTGAGGCAGGTGACTCAGTTGGAGTGCACCTACTCCAATGCACACAGCATGGGCAACAAGCAGGAGGAACTGGAGGCGATTTTGCGGCAGGCTAACTATGACCTAGGTGGTATCACTGAAACATGGTGGGTCCACTCCTATGACTGGAGTGCTGTGATGGATGGCTATAAGCTCTTCAGAAGGGAAGACAAGGAAGGAAGCGTGGTGGTGTGGCCCTTTATGTATTAAAGACTGTTTTGATGTTGAAGAGCTTGGGGTTATGAATTTGAGAAGTTGGGTGTCTATGGGTACGAATCACAGGGAAGGCCCGTAAGAGTGACATCTGGGTGGGGGTCTGTTATAAACCACTTAATCAGGATGAAGAGATGGATGAGACATTCTATGAGCAACTTGTGGAAGTTGCACGATCACCAGACTTCAACTTCCCTGATGTATGCTGGAAATATAACACAGAGCAGAGGAAGCAGTCAAAGAGGTTTCTAGAGTGTGTGGAAGATAGCTTCCTTACGCAGCTGGTACAAGAGCCTGCCAGGGGTGGTGCCCTGCTAGACCTGCTCTTCACTAACAGAGAAGGACTGGTGGGAGATATGAAGGTTGGGGACTGTCTTGGGCAGACCGACCATGAAATTGTAGAATTCTCTCTTCTTGGAGGTGTCAGAAGGGGGACTAGCAAAACTGCTACCTTGAACTTCAAGAGGCCGGACTCTGACCTGTTCAGGATGCTTGTTGCAGGGGTCCCTTATCTACACCCTGATCTGGAAGTCTGGAATGCTACTCAGAATATGCCCCTGGTGATTCAGGTAGAGATACTTAGACAGCTCCTCCTCCATCTGGATTGTCACAAGTCCATTGGATCAGACAGGCTCCATCCCAGGGTGCTGAAGGAGCTGGCACAGATGATTGCCGAGCTGCTCTCAGCCATCTACCAGCGCAGGTTATCTGGAGAGGTCCAGGAGGGTTGGAGGCTTGCCAATGTGACTCCCATCTACAAGAAGGAGGATCCAGGGAACTACAGGCCTGTCAGCCTGACCTCGGTACCAGGGAAATTTATGGGGCAAATCACCTTGGGTGCGATAACAGCACGTCCGAGGCACCCAGGGGATCAGGCCCAGCACAGGTTCATGAAAGGCAGGTCGTGCTTGACCAACCTCATCTCCTTCTATGACTGGGTGACCAGACTGGTAGATGAGGGGAAGGCTGTTGATGTAGTCTACCTGGACTTCAGCAAAGCCTTTGACACGGTCTCTCACAGTATTCCCCATTATTCTCCTGGGGAAACTGGCTGCCCATGGCCTGGACAGGCATACTCTTCTTTACACAAGGAACTGGCTAGAGGGCCGTGCCCAACGAGTGAATGGAGCTAAGTCCTGCTGGCTATCCGTTACAAGTGGTGTCCCCCAGGGTTTGGTACTTGGGCCTGTCTTGTTTAATATCTTTACTGATGACCTAGATGAGGGGATTGAGTGTACCCTCAGTAAGTTTGCAGATGACACCAAGTTGGGAGGTGATGTCGATCTGCCTGAGGATAGGGAGGCCCTCTGAAGGGATCTAGTTAAGCTGGATCGCGGGGCTGAGGTGAATGGGATGAGGTTCAACAAGGCCAAGTGCAGGGTCCTGCACTTTGGCCACAACAACCCCATGCAGCGCTACAGGCTTGGGGACGAGTGGCTGGACGACTGTGAAGAGGAAAGGGACCTGGGGGTGTTGGTTGATCTTGGCTAAATGTGAGCCGACAGTGTGCCCAGGAAGCCAAGAGGCCCAATGCCATCCTGGCCTGCATTAGAAATAGTGAGGTCAGCAGGAGTAGGGAGGTAATCATCAGCCTGTACTCAGCACTGATGAAGCTGATGATGATCTTGTGGGTCCATTCCAACCTTGTGATTCGATGATTCAAAAAGCAAGACATCTGCAGATAAAGTTATGCTGCTCTGAATTTTGCGGAAAGAGTTCTGGCAGAAGCTGTTGAGAATCCAGAGGTGTTTCATGCAGAGATCTATACTGTAAGTATCTAGTCAATTTAGAGCAGTGAAGTCAATTTCCTGTCAAATTCGTTGGCAGATATGTGCAAGATGCCACCATTAAAGAAACAGTAAAACAGTTGCAGTAGCACTGAAATAGAAATGAATTAGATGATTAGGGGTATAGAAGATACTTATGTCTAAAGAAACAGGTGAGGTCTTGTTGAAGCAGAAAGCAGCTGATTGGTGTTTTAGGATCTACGTATCCATCATAGCAGAGGCTGGAGGAGAAACAGAATGGTCTTGTTTGTTGTTTTAATTTTCTTCAAAACACTGGTGTGACTTCCTTTTTAACAACCGAATGGTAGGGAGAAACATGGGTGAGGATAAATGGATATGCCTTAAGTGAGTAAGTCATTAAGAATAAGGCTGCTTTCTCTCTATGTGAGAACTTCCTGCATAGGAAAATGAACTTAGTTACCCTGTCCAAGCAAATAAACCAAGAAGTCCAAAGAAATCAGACTGTGTATCTATCTAGAGGTTCTTTTCTGAGTTGCTGTCACATAAAAAATAAGCTGAGCTATCTATCTATAGCGTTCAGATGGAGATTAATTCTTGTAAAAATGAGTGTCCAAAAAGTCCAAAAAGTAAACGAGTATGTGTGCAATGAATATTATAAAAATCTGAATTACATCTTGCTTAGACTAAATAGTAGTGCTGTGGTTTTAGACTGTGGCATAAAATGTTTATTCATCACTTGGAATCTGTTGTTAACAGCAGCTAAAATAAATAAATTACTAGTGCTTTCAAATAGTATTTTTCTGTAAAAACAGTATGTTCTTCTAATAGAAACAAGCAGTTTACAAGTAAGATGTAATTCTGAAGCATATTTATTTTTACATTTTATTTGTCTTTTGTAGTAATAACTGCAGTGAAGTACGATTTTGTTCTGGAATTTCTGTCTTTGAGCCTGATAAACTTTTAATGATAAAGAGGCAGACAAAATAAAGACACTGATTACCAGAATTGCTGCCACTGAGTTGAGATCCAAAGAAAGTGTGTAAGGCTATTAGCAGAGTGAGGCGTGGATACAGTATTATTTTAAGAGACAGCTGTCAGTAGTAGATAGCTTAAAAGGACCGCTAAGGTGCTGTTAAAAAAAAAAAAAAAAGTAGGTTAATTATACACAGAGGTCATTTAGGGATTGACGCTTCTCAGAGAGAGCTGTTACTGCATTTGCTTCATGTGAATGGGCACAGCAAGGAGTCTGTCAGTGACTGAAAAATGGCTGTATAGAGCTCAAAATAGAGATGACAGATGGAATGGGATAGAACGCTTCAGAAATTACATTTTTTCTCAGGATTTTTCAGCATTTTTGTCATTTCTAAATATGTACATAAAAAAAAGAATTGTTAACATTAAGAAAAAATCATTTTGTAGTTATATTGCCATAAAATAATGGCAGTATTTCCTCTAGTACAGAGAACTGCAGGGAGATGGTCCTCCAAATATATTGCCAAGGTTATCCATGTTTAATTGGACTTTGCACTTACTGTTCCTGTTACAGTGTTTTGGCTTACTGTCTTTTCTTCCTGTGGGACATACCAGGGAGGTGTTAGTTGGAAAAAAAATAAAGAGTGGCTGATTTTACTGATATCAATCTTAGTCCTAGTAGTTTTGAGGAATTAGCTCTTTGGGAGATGACCACACGAATCTAACACTATTAAAGCAGGCTAGAGGAATGCAGCCATCTTTTTCTACCCGTCACTAAAAGCACAGTCTGTTGTTATCTATCAAGACTTTCTGAGTTTAAACACAGACAGAAGTAAGCTGGAGTACAGTGCAAAAGCACTCCCCCAAATCCTAATATACTCTTGTCTCACATATTTCAGAACTACTTATGTAGGATGTTTTGGCAGACTATTAAAAAAAAAAAAAAATTAACATGACCTCAGAGAGCTGGTAATTAGTTGTAAACAACATGATGTGGAGGGAGGATGTTTTGCTTCTTGAATTGTTAATGTATGTGCAGCCATCTGTCTATCCATATGTGTTTTCTTTCTTTTCCTTCCCTACACCTAGCAAATGCTATAAACCAAAGCAAAAAAGAAAAAGAAAAAGAAAAAGAAAAAGAAAAAAAAAAGAAGAACAATACACATTTATATTTCCGTACCACTTTGCCACAACTCATTTGGTCTGGTATTTTTAGTCCTATTCAGCATAAAGCTTTCTTGAATTTTCCAAATGTCGTACTCTAATAGTGAACCTTTTTAATTGTTAGAGTTAATGCTAATAAAGATGATTTATTGAATTTCTATTGCCGCATAACGCATCCTAATAATTATGCAGAAATAAATCTTGTGCTTTTCACACTTCTGGCTGGTGCTGTGGGGGTTCTGCCAGTACTTTCCTTTCTGCTGTAGATGTTACATGTGTTAGAAGTCTTTAGCTGATGCCAATTCATGTCCTCTTTGTAGTGACTTCCTAATACAGAAGACTGGGCAACACGTGGATATTTAGGTTTCTTCTTGTTCCTAGCTTCTATTCTTAGATATATGTGTAATTGCTATATGTGAATGCTTTCTAGTAGACATTTAAGTGTCTTACAGTATTTAAATTGTGCCTATGGATTATATGTGTGTTGAGTTGTAAAATTCTGAGAAGCAAGCTCCTGACTCTGATTACATATCTCCTACTGAAAATCTTGTTTGCCTTTTCACGATCATGTTTTCAAATTGTTTGGTGTATTTTGCTTTTACTTTCAGGCCACACAGAGTACTATATGGATGATGTGTGCATGTTGCAGTTACTAAAAGGCCTTTGTCTTAAACACTTGGGAAGACTCATGCAAGCTGAACTATGTTTCAATCAAGTAATTCAAAGGTAAATATAATAGAAATAGACATTTTACTTTTATTTTGTACCTGTCATTGAGATTTATGATGTTTCTGCAGAAACCTTCACATTAAAATTTTGTATAATTAAACTTCATTATACTGTTAAGGAGCTGGAGTTAAAATATCTCTGAAAGTAGCTGGAGGATCACAAAATTTTGGTTATATTTTTCTACAGCAATTTAACATGAAATTATTTTTATAAAAATGTGATGCTTTAGGCCAAGTAAATCACACTGACAAGTAATGCATTTATCTGGATACATTTGTAATTAATATTTTTGTGTTTGCAGAACTATCAATGTAAGTAAAGGTAATTTGTGTTAATTTATTGTTTCTCTCTCTCCTTTTTCCCCCAATATTTAGTGCTTCTGGAGCTAATACTTCCTTAAATAATGAGAAATTATATAATTTCTTATTAGTTTCAATTGACAAATTGGATTTCCAGTGTTAGGAATTTATTCAACATTTTAGATCCATATCTACTATTATCTACTGTTACATTGAGTCGTGCATTTATTGTTAATTTCTTCTTTTTTTTTTAATGAAGTAATTAGGTTGGAAAAGAAGTTACAATGTTTGTGCAATTCTTCTAATAAATAATAGTCTAGAAGAATTACTTTTTGTTAAAATGAGAATATTTTCTATAATTCCGGTGTCTTTTGCAGCTTTCTTGCCATCAGGCTTGTCTTACCATTTGTAAGATCCCTAATGGATTCAGTGAAATACTTAGCAAGTTACCTGACTCTTGTTTATAAACTTCCTGAAAGTCCTTCTCCAAAGATATTTGATCCAGTGAAGGCTTGATGCATCTTAAAAACTAATCAGACAAAACTTCTTTAAAAAGATGTTTTGAATGGGGGGGAAGAAGGGATTTTCTGGTAAACTAAATATTTGGTTAGCTTTGCTCTCTACTTTCTTGAGCAGCTATAGAACATAAAGACTGTTTTAAAGACATATTTCTGTGCATCAAAGCTTGCCTTGGTGGTTGAGGTAACTCTAGAAATATGACTCTCAAAATGTTTATGTTTGTTGCAAACGTTATGTTCTGCAAAATTGATGTTTTATCTAGAAAAGAATCAAAGAATTGATTGTAGAGGATATTGGAAAGGCCGAGGTGCTTGGTGCCTTCTTCACCTCATTCTGTACTGCCAAGATCACTCTTCAGGAATTTTCCAGATCCCTGAGAGTCGTGGAAAAGTCTGGAACGAGAAAAACATTGTGGAAGAGGGTTAGGTTAGGAAACATTTAAACAAACTGGGTGTACGTATGTCCATGGCAATTGAATATACCTAACGGGACCTATTGGTGTACATCCATGAGTACTTAGGGAACTGGCCAATGTTTTTTTTTCTTTGAAAAGTCATGACAATTGAAGGAGGTTCCTGAGGAGTGGAAGAAAGCAAATGTCCCTCTAGTCTTCAAGAAGAGGAAGGAGGATACTTAGGGGAACTACAGACCACTCAGCTTCACTCTGTGGGAAGAACAGTGGATGTTCATCTCCAGTTTAAAGAAGCTTTTGACATGGTGTCCTGTAATAGCATCATAGAGAAACTGATGAAGTCTAGACTAATTAAGGAGGCAGTGGTGTGAATTGAAAACTGGCTGAACTGTTGCATTCAGGAGGCCTGTGAAGGGAAGCACAGTCAGCCTGCCAGTCAGCAGCAGAATACTACAGGGTTTGACACTGGAATGCTTGTAGCTATAATGCAGTTGATACCACACCAGTGTTCTGGCTGTTACTGAGGTATGCTCAGCGAGTCTGTCTCTTTAATGAATCCCTCAGTGAAATGCCAGTAGGCTGGGATTAGGCTAGAGGTGGGGATGGGACATCACCAGGACAGCTAACCTCAAAGCTGACATCAAAGAAATGCTCCATACTGTATGACATCATGCTCAGTAACAAAAGCTGGAGAAGGAGAATGAGAACAGAGGGCTATCATGACTATATTTGTGTTCCTCAATAATTGCTACATGTACTGAAGTCATTCTTCCCAAGATGTGACTGATCATCATTTGGTGATGAGAATTAGAGAATTGCTTCTGCATTGTTTTAGCAGGTTTTTTTTCTCCTGCATTAAACTTTTTTTTTGGAGGGGGATTAAGAAAATGATGTGATTGAACTTAGCTGTCTATCAGTGTGTAAGCACCATCCTAAGCTAGACAGATTATATGATAGCAACCTCATGAAGTTCAGCAAAAGGAAATGGCAAGCTTTGGTGAAGAATATAGCTCCCTGCACTGCTGCTTCTGGCAGCATGATGGGAAAGCAGATTGTCAGAAAAAGCCTTGAGGATATCCTAAACATCACAGTCAACTCCAGGAAGCCAGCGATGTGCCTTAGCAATGGGTTGTATTAGGAACAGTGTCCTCACTGGGTCAAGGGAGGTGATCTTTTGTCACTACTCAGTTCTGATGAGGCCACATCTAGATTACTGTATCCAGTTCTGGTCTTTAGAGTACAAGCGAGGCATGAATGTACTGTATAAAGCCCTGCAAAAGGCCACAAAGATGATTAAGAGATTGAACTTCTATCATATCAAGAGAAACTGAGATAGCTGGGGCTGCTCAGCCTGAAGAAGGAAAGTCTTGGGTTGGATTGGAAGAGTCTTATGTATAAGTCACAGAATCACAGAATAACTTGTATTGGAAGGGACCCACAGGTATCATCAAGTCCAACTTCTGACTCCACACAGGACCACTCAATAATCAAACTGATTACATTGCTGAAAGCATTGTCAAAAGGGTCAGAGAGTCTGTAGAGTCTCCATCCTTGGAAATACTTAAAATCTAAATGGACACAGTCCCAAGCTGGTTGCTGTTGTTGTCTCTGCTCTTAGCAGAGTATTGGATTAGATAATCTCCAGAGGTGCCTTCTGGCTATTACGATTCTATAGGTTTTGTATGCTGAAGAAAAGTTGAATTTTCTTAGTTCTTTAAAGCTTTGTTCAGGCAAACTGACGTAATAAGGTTTTGTGTACAAGAAGTATTTACATTGCTTTTAATCTTGTGTCATCTTTTTGTTCTTTTTTTTTTTTTCAACTGTAAGTCACACCATCGAGTTCTAGTCCTGGGTGTATGTAGCTTGGATAATAATTAGGAATGAATAAATCTTTGCTTGCTGAAGATGGTGATAGTATTTTATACCCATGGCTTGCAAGTGTTACTGATATGCACAGTGTCAACTGGTAAAAATTTCCAGAGTTTTCTGTGGCCGTGGACTTCTACATATGGTGTTTGCGTTTGAAAGTTAATTGATCACATAAGACAATGTTGTATTTAGCCATTCTGTATTTTTCTGATTTCCTAGTGAGAAGCAAATAAAATATGATAGCTATTTGGTGCCATTCACCATGTATGAGCTGGGACTTCTATACAAACAACAGGGTGAGAGAGAAAAAGCTATCAGATACATAGAAACTGCAAAGTAAGTCAATTTGTCTGTTTGTTTGTTTGTTTTAACCTGGAGATTAAGAATATCTGAGTAAATTTACCAACAAGAAATTTTTTTTTCTGACAGTCTCCTGTCAGAAGTAGAAGTAGTATGCAAGTAGATCTTTGTTTTTGACTACAGAATTTGTCCAATATGGTTGAATTTGATAGTTTTGCTGTTGTACTGCTTCAGGCACAGTGGACTAGAGTATGCTGCACACACGGAGTATTCAGAGAAAGTATGTCTTTTTAATTTAGTTTTTAGAGATTCTGATGCTGTATGTAGGAAAGGGCTGCACTCTGCTGTATGTGTGGTTTAGAGCTGGTGAGTCCATAGAAAGCTGTGACATGGAGAGCAGCTGTGGGCCTTGTATCTGCTGCAGTAAAAATGTCATTGAGAATAGGTTAAATGTTATCTGACCTACTTTTTTCTTTTTAAATTTGGTTGCAGAAGAGCATAGATAACAGAATTTACTAGAGTGCAGCATGTTCATTTCAAATATTGAGCACAGGAAGGAATGTAATTTGCCCCTAATGTGGGTAGGGAAGTGTACCAATTGTACAGCAGTGTTGTGAATTAGAAAGAACAGTCTTACAAAATGCCTTTTAGAAATATAATAGGTTTTGTTTTCATTTTGATTTGGTTTTGCTTACATAATTTGATTTCTTTGTTGTTTTATTACACTGGCTGAGTTCTGTTCTGAAGTTGAGAATGTATTTGCAGCTTACAGTCTTTCTTTTCTGTATTTTTCTAGTTTGTGTTTTCACAGCAAACATGTAGTCGGAAGGACTGCTGAATGATCAAACTAAGTGAGGGAGACATGTTAAGACATGGATGCAGTTTAGCAGGAAATGTAATTGTTAGTGCTGGTAAAAGTCTCTGCTCTGTAGAGATAGCCTTAAATGTCATCAGAAGACTGTAATTCATCTGCTTATCAACCTCTGTCTCCTGTGGCATGAGTGAAGGCTTTTAACTTTGTTATTTCAGTTGATACGTGAGGTAAAAATAATTCAACTAATAAAAGAACTTTATTATTTGCAGAAACAACTACAAAGAATACTCTATGGAGTCCAGATTGCACTTCAGGATTCATGCAGCACTCGACAGCTTGAAAGTGTCACCTGCTTCAACACCTTGAATGAGGAGGGATGCATTTCATGCATATAATGCATGCAGTAGTCTGCACAATCTTTTTGCAGTGTTTTTCAAATCTTCAGAAAGAAACAACCTAGTGATTGTTTTCTGACATCTCTGATTTGATGTATGTTATTTCCTTAGACTGTTCTTTTTCTTTATGGCTCATATACTGTATCTACTTGATACTTTAAAAAAGACCTTATATTTTATTTGATAAAAATAATTTAATATTTGACTTAGTGGGGGATATTTAAAAAACAGTTGATGGTGCAATAACATTTAATTCAAACACTTTATTTTTTTATATGAAAACAGATGCTGGCTATGCAGTGGAACTGGTGATAATTTCAGCCTTTTGAGGAGGTTTGATTTTCTGCAGTACACTTGATATCTTTTCGCCTTTGGAACAATACTGCAATGGCTGCAGTAACTTGTACCCATATTTAGCTTACCGTATTCTGAAATTTGCATTCCAGAGGAAAAAAAATCTTCATTTTTAACTTTATTTCATTTTGAGAACAAAATGAATTTGTCCAAAGTGCAATATTTTTATATCTTTTAAGGTAAAATTAAGCAGAGCTGCAGGTAAAAAGTCTCTGCAGCTCCAGTTCACTCGAAATAAATGGTCACAGGGGACATTTATCAGTCATAGAAAAGCAGGAGTACTAGGGACAATAAGAAACCATCTGTTATGTATTTCCACCCTTAAAGCAGAATCAAGGTCTTATGTTATTCTTTGCAGGTACTTGTTTAAACTATTTTTAACTACAAAAAATCGTAACTTGCACAAGCAGTGTTTTCCAGTGCTTTATTATTTCTATGGATAATTTTTTTCCTGATGTCTACCCCTAAATAATTCCTTGACTAAAACTGATTACTTTCCATCCTCCATGTCATGGATCTGGAGAATGGATTGTTCTCTTCCTTTTCTGAAGCAGTCTTGCAATATTTAAAGACTGGCTCTTTTGTTGCTTTTTTTTAGTTCCAGCTAGAACAAATAAAATCTTGCAGAACATAATTGTTTCCCTGATCTTTGGGAATATGAGTTGCTTTTGCATCAAAAAGAGAATCCAGTTTTAAACTTGGATTTAAAAAGTGCATATTCTAACCATTACTTTCTACCAAAAAGTGGGTATTGAGATATGGTTGTAAGTTTTGTTTTCTCATTAGTATGGGGAGAACATAATCATATTTAATATCCCAATTCATTTCTAGTACTTCTGCAAGTTTTACTAGCACTGTATTCTTAATTAAGAATATACCTGCCATACTGAACACTGGAACAAGCTTTGTAGAGAGCTGCTTGATGCTCTGTGACTGTCGGTGTTTAAGAGGCATTTGGACACTTCCCCCAATAATATGTTTTAACTTTTGGTTGGCACTGATGAGTTCAGGCAGTTGGACAAGATGATCATTGAAGGCTGCTTCCAACTGTTCTGTTATGCTCTATTTTATTTTCTTCTGTTGATTCCCAGAAACTGTCCTGTCAGAAATTATTGCAAAACCTGCCAATATCCATATTTCATTAATTCTAGTATGTTTGTTTTCCTGTGATAAATAATTGATAGCAACTAAGTATGTGATTCTCTGCCTTCAGCTCCCGCCCAAGAGAAAAGAAACAAAGTAGGTGAAAGAAACTCTCCTCAGTAAACGAGAGTAGATGAACAATAAAATTCTAACTAATTAGTAAATCTACTGTAAACACTCTAATTAAGAACACGGCTTTCTTCCATCACTGTAAATGAGAAATTATGTTGCATAAAAATCCATAATACAAGTGAAATAAGAGTTTATAAATAGTAGCTAAATAAATACAACAGGTCTTTCAAAGTGGAAAGCTATTCCAAAGTCTATTCTCTTTGCTGATTTGGATTTTTGTCCACCTGTTACAAATGTGCAATTAAACTATTGGGCTGAATTACATGTTTGAAGGTTAGGTACCAAAAACACTGATTCATCAACATTTATATCGGAATGTGCTCTCTTAAGTTTGGCTCTTTGTCAACCAAGACTAGCATATGCCACCACTTCTTAGACTTATTGTCCTTCTGTACACATCTGATTATAAATGATTAGGCAGCAAAATTGAATTTCTCTCTGTTTTGAGACAGCATTTTTATTGGACTATCTGGATATTTTCATTTTAATATTATGATTAACTGTGTTCAGTCTGGTTATTAAATGTCAAATGGGACCGCTTCATTTTCTTGTGAAAGGTGATGAAAGCAGTAACTGGTGGAACTTCTGTAGCTTCTGTTTCAGATAATGATTCACTCCACTGAAGAGTAAGAACTGAGACTACAGACTCAGGATGGAGCATGAAGTAGTCTCTGCTCTCTTGTTTTTGCTCAGAGTGTCTTACATTTAGTATTTTATTGGAGATTTGGAATAGAAATTGAAATTGACAATATATAAAAAATGAGCTTCCTTAGAAGCTGATTTTTTTTGTAGTTTAGTTGCAAATGTTATGTAGCACTGTACCTTATTGATAATACAGACTGCAGAGGTAAAGAAGATCTTCATTTTCTTCATTTCAACCTTCCAAAGTCGTTATTACACTCAGAACATGCCAGTTTTCTTTTTCTCTTTTGGGATCACCTTTTTGCACACCTGCAGAGAACAGGCATATCAACACAAATTTGCATTGTAGTCTAGTGTTTTGATGCTCTGAGGTCCCCAACCTAATTACCCTTTACAGTTTGTGTCCCTTTCTTTGCTGCTATTCCAAAATTATTTGATAGAATCTTGAGCAATCAGGTTTTCTTAGCTTTATCCTGGAAATTAAAAAAAAAACCACAAAACTTAATAGCAGTAGAAATGCAGCTGTGTAAGAATAACGTGTAGCCCTTCATATAAGATAGATCTTAATAGATCTCTAGAGATGCTTTTCTGAACACTGCAGAGGAAGCGCATGGCTATGGTCTGCTCTTACACAATGCATCATTGATGCAATAATATTCAGTACATTGTGTGTAAGTTAGGATAAGTGATCTGTGGATAAGAGTTTCAATGAAAAGTCATGTGTTCTTTTATACGTGCTGTGTACTGTACTTGGCCTTAATTACAACTCCGACTTAGTTTTAATTTTTCAATGCTCTTTAGAATCTTCACCTCATTTGCTTATGTCATGGGGCAATTCTGCATTATGTGCTGAAGCTTTGAAACTGAGCAAGGTGGAGCATTTTCTTAGAATGCTGCAACATCTGTTGATGATAGTAGGGGATGACAGTGTATCCAGGAACTAGGCTAAGCCCTTTGTTTAAACAAGCAAGGCTGAACTTGTAATGTTATGACTGAAGTCATACTGATCGTAGGTGGATGTTTTTTGAGGTGAGGATTAATAAAGCAGCTTGATTACAAAACAAAGCTTTGTTCACTCGAGATTTGTCTTCTTGGAAAACCAAAAAACCGCCTTGTCTGTGTATGTCAGTATTGTTCGTGCTCTTGGAGAGAGATGATTATATTTTGATTTTTATGAACTAGTTCACCATTTGAACATATTAAACGAAAGCTGATTAAAGATTGTGTTTCATGTCTGCTCTAATACACGTGGGTAGCAGCTATGCTGAGGAACTTACAGCAACAATAATGTACAATGATTGGATCCTGTCATGTTTCTAAAATACTTTGCTGCTAGCTGAAGTATAAAAGAAGCCATTTACTGTGACAAATCCTGCTTAACTTTGCAATTATTTCATTATTAATCTTCATGTTTAATGTCATTTTGTTTTTGTATGTTCTTACATTGCATAGTTCAACAAAGAATGTTTGTATTTGCTGGTGAACTGGTGATTCAGTTTATTTGCTTCTGAACTGTTGAGGTTTACACGTGTTCACGTTTGTTGCTTTAGTAGAGACAAGGTTAGAATAACAGACGATGAGTGTTGATTAAGTTTTTTTTGTATTAAGAGCATGTAGAAGTGTTCATTTTGATGCAGTTGTTCAGATTCTCTCTTCAGGGGAATAATGACATGATTTCATGCAGATGCTGCTGAGTGCAAAATCTGTCACTGTCGTCTCATTGTATATAAAGAACTTTCTGCTGGGATTTATCAACAAGATCAACAAGAAGGATGTACACAAGTTTCAATATGCTGTCACAGGCATATTTCTCTGTTACCTATCTTCCAATTTATCAAAGTCTAGTAGAGAATACAAGGTCTTTTGAATTGTGATTAGCAAGTGTAAAATTAAAAGCTACTTTAACTAGTCCCCACAAGCCATATAACCCTTTAAAATGCTGCAGGGGTTAATAATTAACTCATTCTGTTACAATTTATGGCATTAAAACTAGTGAGATGTAGAAATGATGTAGTCATAGTATTCTATTACAATTCTAGCAAAAAACAGGGAGAAAATTAATTTTATATATGTGCAGGATTTGATTTTAATAGCATTCAACATTCAGAATTCTACATGTTTGGAATATTTTTCTTGTGTGGTACGATTAAACATTTTCATAGTCATGTGTTACTTCTAACCAGTTAGGCCAACTTTTTGTCAAGAGTGGTGATCATAGTTCTCATAAGATGAGACACAATGGATGACTTAACTCAGAGAAAGGCAAAAGAATGGATATGCTCCTGCATGTGTTGTTATCTGTAAGGCACTAATTTACTCTCAGTTGTAGACATACCATAACACAGAACAAAACAAAGCCTTAGTGGATAGATTAGATTGCTTGCAGTGTGTTGAATAAAGATAGTATACTGAATAGAAGGATAGAACACGTGCTGAAGAAGAACATGAGTACTAAAGAAGGAACTGTATCTCCATTCATACATTTTGCAGAAGCTATTTTACATGTGAAAATCTACACTGTAGTTACCTTATGAACTCACTATTTGGACTTCCTTTGTTCCAACGAGAGGAAGAATATCTGTGTTGCTGGCACCTTAGCTCCATTTGGCTGCTTATGTACTGCTTTTGTTTGTTTACCTCTGGTCTTGTCATTTGCTTTTAAGTAAAAGCAAAAGAATGTAGGACAGCTTCATAAAGAAATTTAATCATTGCAGCTCAGAGTTTTGCACTTTGTAAAAGAGTAGCCTGTGGAAGAAATGGAATCCTGTGGTTAGCATAGCGCGTTCTGTGTTCGAGGAATGCAAAATTAAATGCTGTCCTTTAGAAATGTAAGCAGGTAGTTCTGGAGGGAACTCATGTACAGGGAGGCACATGTCATCCAGTAATCATAGATAGGAACACTCTTCTAGATGCTGTCACTCATTTCAGGAGAACTACAAATTCATTAGCACAAGATGGTGTCTGTATTCCGTGCCATAAATACCATAATTGGAGCATTCAAGCCAAATGGGACAGATCTGATATCTACCTCATCTGAAGCCATAGGATGGAGAATACTCAGTGTTGATGACATGCCGTGCATGGAAAAACTGTTTAGGTTATTCTGGAATCCCACTGGAGGTGTTTGTACCCTTGTATACTTAATTATGTAAACGTGGATCACAGAGCATATTTTTATAATGGAAAGTGTGCATAAGGTTATATTATTTTTTTTTAATTTTTTTTTTTTTTTGGACATGCTTAAATGACCTACTCTTACTTCAGTATCTAAAATCAGGGTGGAGGGATATGTAAGATTAGGTTAATGCTGCTTATTATAGCTTATGTGGATGGGGCTTAAGTAGTTTCAGAGTATTAGGAGATCTTCAGAATTAAACTTGATGTGGAAAAGAGGGTAGTATGAATTTAAATATGGTCTTTTTTAATGTACTTCTTCTCAAGAGGGCAGTGCTTGAAGTCCAGGCAAAACACAAGCCATGAATGCTGTGCTGAGCAACAGGCATAAAGCCAGAAAACTTCCATTAAAAAAAACTCTTGAACTGATTGGAGTCTCTTTTAAGAGAGGTTATGTACTGCATGCATTGATAAACTTTCTTAAACAAATTTTACAAAGGATTCCAGCTGTGGTTTCAAATTGTATATAACTTAAAATGTGCATGTTCATACCTTACTTTGACAAGATGCTTGTCTTAAATCTTGCCAAAATCATATTAGTGCTATTTCAAATTAATTTATGTTAGTTTATACGTAGCAGCAATCAAAACATCCTGTTGTTGGTGACAATGAGAAAATATGTGTTTTTTCACCTATTCTTTGTTGTTTCACACACTTGAAGAATACTGGAAAGAAAAGTACACTTGTTTTTGTGTATAATGCCAATAAAGTTCAAGATTCACTTACTTTGACAGCCCAAATGGAAATTGCATGCATTTCACTTGCAATGTTATGTTATGATTTATTTCACTTATTCCAAACAAATAATATGGATAACACCTGTGTTTATTCTGTAATGAATCTTTGAATGGTAAGTATATTATAAGTACAGAGGCTAGGCTTGTTCAGCCTGGAGAATAGAAGGCTGCAGACCATTGCAGCTTTCCAGTACCTAAAGGGAGCCTATAAACATGAGGGGAGCAAACTCTTTACAAGAGTAGGTAATAGCAGGACAAGGGGAAATGGTTTTAAGTTGAAGGACGGAAGACTTAGATTGGATATCAGGGAAGTTCTTTACTATGAGAGTGGTGAGGTGCTGGAACAGGCAGCCCAGAGAGGTTGTGGATATCCTGTCCTGGAGGTGTTCAAGGCCAGGTTGGATGGGGATCTAGGCAGCCTGGTCTAGTATTAAATGTAGCAGGGGGATTGAAGCTTGATGGTCCTTGATGTCCCTTCCAACCCAAGCCATTCTGTGATGCTATGAAAGTGAAATCATAGAATTATAGACTACCATAAGTAAGAAGAGACCCACAAGGATCATCGGTCCATCGGCTCCACCAAAGACCATCCAGAATTCAAACCCTATGTCCAAACGCTCCTTGAACTCTTTCAGGTTTTTTCAGGCCACTGCCCTGGGCAGCCTGTTTCAAGGCCTGGCCACCGTCTGGTGAAGAACCAGTGCATTGGAGGAGGATTACAGGCTCTACAGATCATGAAGAGTCAAACAGAATGCTGCTTAACATGTAGTATATTCTGGAGTCTAGTGGCATGTTTTGCATATGAATCATCTAGTGAATATTAAGGAATTTATAGAATACACAGCAGCCTTTTTTTTTTTTTTTTTTTTTTTTTTTTTTTTTTTTTTAACTAAGCTTTTAATCGTTTTCACTGAGGACAGAAAATAAACTTTAAGTCATGAAAACAGAACCTGCAACTTGAGATACTACCGCATGCTGTTAATTGGATGGTAACAGTTTTGCTTATTGAACATGTCCTGCTTCTAAAGAAGTCTGGGGGTTGGACTCGATGATCTCTGGAGGTCCCTTCCAACCCCTACAGTTCAATTGTGTGAAGAGTCAGTAAACCAGCTTCATGTTTTGTTTAGGTGAATGAAATGTTACTGCACAGAAATCAGAGCATATTTTTTCTCCTTTGAGCAGTGGGTGCTCTTTAATGCCACTTCATACCGTAGTGGATCTTATACTATGAATGCTCATTTTCTGTCATTTTCACTTATTTAAAACTGCTGGGTTTTCTTTGTTTGTCTGCTTCTTTTACATGAGATGCCACTTGAGTATCATGTTGCAACACAAATATCCACAGATCTACTGTAAAATGGAACTTATATTGTCATGGTTAATGCTGGCAGGGCAAAAACTGAGACTTAAGTCTTGCTTTCTGATACAGAAGCAAGTTTTGCTTGACTTCAGCAGTCCTATGTGTGCATGCAAATGAGATCAGATGTGGCAGTCTGAAATCCTTCCAGTGTGTCCTCAGGAAACTGTCCAGGTAGAGTTTCTGTTGTTCAATGACCAGTATTTCTGGTGTGTGAATGTGTGAGAGGTTTGTCAAAAGCTGTTTTTCTGGGTCTATATGAAGATAGGGAAAGAAAAACAACAAGAATAATAAAAACAAGACCTATACCTCTGCCTTTATTTTGCATCCTTGGATTTTTCCCTTAGTCTTGGAGAGCTAGGTTGGAACTTGTACTTGCTTACCTGCTCATGCGGAACCTATAGTGGAAACTATCAAGGAAAGACTTTGCTCATCATTAGTATCTGTGCATTGCGCTCCCCTGGTGTAATGCAGAGCCAAGATAAATGCATGTTGTTACTAGCAGTAGAAGTTGCTACCATTTGTATAGGATGGACAGTTATCATTAAGAGATGACCAACAGAGAAAATGCTGGAGATATTCAGAGGTGGGGAATAAGAGTGGGACAGAAGTAGGAATATACTTAATAGGGGTTTCAGTAGCACCCCTGTTATTGATACCAAAGAGAAACGTGAAACTATAGAATGAAACAGTAATGTGAGGATAAAGCAAATGTGATTGTGGTAGAAAGATGTCATGAAAGAGAAGTTACAAAGTGGAGTCATCACTAGCTGGTAAGAGGAAATAATATTGCTGATAGAAGAAAGCATTTTATTCTGTGTAAGAAAAGAGCTGGTAAGGAATAGACATCCCACCAAACCATGATTGTCAGAAGTAGTTCTACTTCTGTGGTGACCAGGGGAATAAATTCTGCTCCTGCAAAGAATATACTCAAAGAAAAAAAATCAAAGAAATAAATTTGATGTAAGTAGTTAGAAATCTAGATTGTTGCAGATATCTCTCATGTAGTTTGAGAGTTATCTGCTGAATGTTAAAGGATAAAAGTTACTGAGTTCCAATCTCTGAGTAACCTGGCCTAGCTGTGGGCGTTCCTGTTCCTTTCAGGGAGTTGGGCTGGGTGACCTTTCAGGTCTCTTCCAATTGAAACAATCCTATGATTCTAGGGATATGAGCGCTCATCAGTGCAGCCTGTGTCTGTCTGAAAATCTTGCAGAACAACGGCTCATGGCAGTTTCTTAAGGTGACAGATGATTAAAATCCACACTAAATATGGGGGGAAGGAGAGGAGGGGGGAAGGTGGGAATTTATAGTGAGGACTCAAGCATTTCATGTTTTTAGTTATCTCAAGAAAGTTTACTTTGTGAATTGTTGCCTTATTTTGGAAGAACTTGTTTGAAATTCCTTGTGTTCCTTCTGGGATAACTGTGCAGTTATCCATATGCAGATGTGAAACGTGTTTCATACAGCCATCTGAAATTTGAGCATTTATTGGGGTTTTCCTCAGTGGGCTTTGAGAAAAATCATGTGGTTTTTCTCAAAAGGAAAAGTTTGGGGCTAGGGTCTTGAACAAGGATCGATACTGGTTAGACTTGATGGCAAAATTAGATCAAATTAAACTGATTACTTTGAAAACAGTTGGTCTTAAATTTTTACTTATGTTATCTTCGGTGTCAAATTAGAAGCTCACAGCGGGCAGCACCTGTTCATCTCCTCTGTAAGGCGTTCAAGCTTCATGACATTTAACAGCAGTAAGGATCCCAGTATAACTGAGTTAACAGCAGTTCCATGTGCTCTTTGTAGCCTGAAAAGCGGCTCAGCTGGCTCGAGATGTGTTATGGCATCTGTATGTGATGCCTTCTGTAGCCAAGGCCGTTGTACACTCTGCCCAGCAAAAGCAGCTTTCCCACGAGCAGTGTTTGTAAAACAGCTTATGCAGGCTTACAGTAACTCTGCTCTCTGCTACAGCAATACTGTACTCTCTCAAATAAATGTAGGTTATATATATATATAAAGGCACTTCTCGTAGTAAATTAATAGCAGCAACAATCAACAATCCAAGTAGAGGATAGAGTATGCAGTTGGAGTAGAGAAGAGTACAACAACTTCTTCTAGAACACTAGTGAAATAGTATGTTCCAAGGTTTTCAAGAGCTGTATTAGTTACTGTTCTATCAGTGGACCTATAAGCTCTTGCTGCTGAATTCTCTGTGACATCTGTAAGGTTTGTGGACCTTCACAATTAATTTTGAAGCTTCTGTTCTTCTGTGGCTTGTGGTTTTTGGTTGGTTAGTTTTAGTTTCTTTGTCATAAAGTCCAGCATGTCTACAGTAGTTGTATATTTCATCACGTAATAAATCATTTATATAAAAACATATGTGCTACTCGAAGGTGATGGTTTGGTCCTTTGAAGGGGTGGTGTACTAACACAGTCCAGCCAGAGAGATCTACCTGGATAAGCAGGAGTTTTGACTCTGGTTGCATCTCTACCTGGGTAGGTTGTTTGTTTGTTTTGGAAGACCAGGATGTCTTCCACCGAGGAAGAGTTTGAACGCTTTTCATAAAGATAATTGTATGTTACCATTGTATTGGCATGACAGATGCTCACATTACCACGCTTACCACGTCTCGGGTGCCTTTCAAAATGTGTTTATTGATTTTAAACAATCGATGAAACATTAGGGGCTTGGATGGATTCTGTAAGCACATCTGATGTTAAAACAGTGTTATAAAAGGCAAAATTGTTAGACAATTTTCAAATAGTAGATGGTGAAACCTGTCTGGCTTTCTTCAGAAATTAAATTACAAGCTTGCTTTTATAGCTTGATCTGACAGCTGTGCTATGAGGTGCAAACCTTGGACTATGTGATTACGTGTCCGGTTTTAAACTCAGGTCTCCACTTCTCATCACAAGGACTTTACATTAGTGGAGGATTACTGCTGCGGACATACAGTAGGACCTTCAAATGAAATCTGAAGTTGGTTTCATATGAGATCCATTTGAAGTGTGCAAAATCACATTGCTGAAATGTCAGATCAGGAATAAGTTTTAGCCAGATGGACTCTGATAACTTTATTCAGCAACTGGGGCTTGCACATGGCTGCTCCTGCATCAGTGGGGCCGGCGGCTGACGTTCTGAGCCTGACATGGTAACCGGGAGCGGCTTCGCCCCTGGGCTGGCCCTCGCCGCCTGGACAGGCTTCTGCGGCGTCTTCGGGGCTGGCTGTGGGTCTGTGCAGCCTGACATTCTAGAGGCGAGCGGCTTCGAGTCCGCGTCTGCCCTGTCTGCCCAGAGAGCAGCTCAGGCACCTGGGAACCTTGATCTGGTCCCGACTGGTGATCTGGTGCCTGGTTGGTGGTGTCGGAGCCACTGCTGTCCTGTCCTACAGGGCCTAGGGATGGCCCCAGTCCCTGCTGGCTGGCGGTGCTGGGGCCAGTGCTGTCCAAATGGGTGCTGGAGGCTGTAAGGGGAGACAGGAGAGTGAGTGGACAGATCTCCAGCCCCGGGCTGGGACAGTGTCTCATTCCTCATGGGTGAAAGGGACTTGAGCAAGGCCTCGCCTGGCCCCAGCCCAGCAGCACGTGGCTGCTTGCCTCTTACTGATGCCCTCTCCAGCACAGGTGTTGCACTCCCAGCCGGTTGCGGTAGGACTCAAGCTGGAGCAGAGTCGATGCGTGCCTTGTGCGGCACAGGAGCTGCAGAGGAGCAGCTGCCAGGGCCTGGGGAAACCAATGGGTTGTGGCCGTGAGGACAAAGTGACCAGAGCCAGGGAGCACCCGGCAAAAAGCCCTGCTGCTCAGTCCGTGCTCCCCCAGCCTGTGGTGAGGCCACAATCCTACGCAGAGCCCCAGAGGGCTGCTGATGTAACTCACCCCTCTCCCTCTGCTTGCTCCCTGCCGTGTGGGTAACGGCAGTCGCTGGCATTGCAGCTGCTGTGCCTAACTCCAAGGGAGGCGCAGGCACGGTTGGTCTCCCATTTTGGTTTCCTGCCAGAGAAGGGAGGGAATGTGATGAGCTCCCAGTGCCCCTAGGCTAAGGCTGCCCAAATGCATCCCTGCTCTTCCAGCCTGACCGCAGTTCCACCTTATCTGTGAAGCTGAGGCCACTGCTCATGGGCAGCGAAGGGCCAGGCCTGCTGGGGCAGTCTCTTGTGCCCTCGTGTCTCGAGAGCTGGCTGAAGGACACCAACCTGACTGGGATGTGGATCCCCATGTTGATCATCTCTTGGATGAACTTGTCTCTGTCTCTACACAGAGGGCACTGGAAACAACGAAGCCCAGCACTCTTGGCCATTCCCTGCAGCAGAAACAGACACAGTGTGAGTGTAAGCAGGGTGTGGTTCTGCTGAGCACCTGTGGTGCCTCTGGGCAACGGGAGGGCACCTACTTGGATGCAGGCCCGGTGGAAGCAGGCATGTTGGCAAGCTGGGCACACCATGGTGGAGTACGACCAGCTGTCCCCCACAGGCTCCATGCAAATGATGCAGGTTGTGTCCTGTGTTGGCGCTGTCTCCACTGGCTGCTGTGGGAGGTGCTCCCAGCAGAAGGACCTGGAGGAAGATGGGAGGGATGGGCAAGGTGAGAAGTGCTGCACGGAGGGAAGAGGAACAAGAAGGAGCCCCAGGCCTTGGCTCTGGCTCTGTCAGGCTGCATGGAGGTGTCACGGCGCGTTCCTTGTTTCTTTGGCTGGTGCTGACAGCAGGGGTTGGAGGCCCACAGGCAACGCCCGGCAGCCCTTACCTGTGCTGATCAAAGTGCTGGGTGACACACTGACCCTCTGAAGCGCAGGGGAAATGGAAGCTGCGCTCACAGCCCATCTCTGCACAGGTGACGAAGGCCCCCCTCTTGCCACAAACAAAGCAGAGCTGAAAAGAGCAGAGCAGCTCCCATCAGCAGAGGCTCAGGGCCTACACAGCAGGCCCCGCACTTCTGGGCAGCGCACAAGGTGTGGGCAGGGCTGGGTGGCACTCTGCAGAGCTGCCTGGTGAGCAGGGCTCGTCTACAGAGCAGGAATTTCTCTTGGAGCTGGTTGCAACGGCTGCGTTTGCTTTCCTTGGACCAGGCTAAGCTCGCCATGCCTCTCCTGGCACCAAGCTCCCTGTTTCAGTCTGGTACTCACCGTCTGCTCTGCTTGCCTCATGGTGCGTATCAGGTCTTCAACATAGAAAAGGCCTTTGTTTTGTTTGTCTATCCCATGTTGACAAAGACCATTGGCAAATCCCTGTACATGAGGAAAGAACGCGGTCTTGTTAATGCAGAAAGGAAGGAAGCACTGGTTGGAGGAAGGTGGCAGGAGCTACGAGGGAACTCACCACACAAAATGCATGGAAACACATCCAATACATCTCGTATCTCTTGCTGAAGATGGATGTCTTGTTATCCACTCAGCCACAGAGCACACATGCTGGAAAGGAGAGAGTAACAGCAGTGAGCGCCTTGCGGGGCCAGGTGCCCCCGGGGGCTGTCCCAGGGGCTGCTCTGCACCAGCAATGCCAGCTGAGGGGCAGGGCCAGAGGCTGTGGAGGGGAAGGGACGCTGCAGGCCCTGTGGTGCCAGCAGGCAGCCACAGCCCAACCACGGCCCCCCTGGCCAAGGAGCAGAGGGACCCTGCGTTCCCCCACCTCCCTCTCCACCACAGGCAGAGCCCAGCACCCCTCCGCCCCATGGCGGGAAGCTGTGCAGGGGCACTTTGTTCTCACCCAGCTCACTCAAGCCAGCGGCCTCCTGCGTTCCCTCGGACATTGCGTGCATCAACAGCGAGCACTCGCAGAGTGTCTGTCCCAGCAACACCAGGCTTTCTCCTCTGCTTGCCAACCTATGGGAGAAGCAGGTTGAGGCTGAGTTCTCAGCTAAGGCCCCTGAGCGCTGCGGAACCCTCCTCCCTTGGCAGCCTCAGGCAGACCCATCCTCCCTGCTCACCTCACCAAGTCGCACTGAGCTCAGCCTGAGCCCTGCAGCCTTAGCTCTGTTGCACAGCCAGGGGTCACAGTGGATTGCTCTGTGCCACCCCTGTGGAACCATCACATGTCACAGGGGCTGAGGGCACCCAGGCAAGAGGGCAGCGGCTCTTGCAGCCAGCACAGAGTGACACAGCCCCGCTGGAGCCTGGCGTGTTGGGGCTGCTGAAGGCACTGGGTGACACATCCACCCTCCTGGCCCCACTGAATGCTACCAGGCCTGTGGCTCCATCAGTACCCCAATTTAGCGTTCATGTGTTGCTGTGACTTTTTGGCTGTTTGCTGCTGATTACCTCTCACTACAATAAATGACTTAGTTCATAGAATCACAGCATCTTTATGTCTTTCCATGACATGCTTGAGGCCTTACTCCTCCTGGCCCCAAAAGTAACGCCTCTCCTTTATTTCCACGGCAACAATAACAGGTATAAAGAGGACAATAACACTAGGTAATACAGCAAGTTGTCAGCTACAAAACACTATTTTTCAACAGAATCCCCCCCATTAGCTGTGCATTCTCAGCAACGATGATCAACAGACTGCATGCTACGCTCAGAATGTGCGCACCAGCCATGATGATGCGCTGTTGCTGTTGCCACTGCTGAAACGCACCACCCACCATCTCACTGCGCTCACAACTGCAGCTTGGCCTCCATAAATGTTCAGCAAGCATCAGTGAATATCAGTAGGTGACTTTTTTCTGCATGCATGGATTCAGTGACACGTTGCATATGTTCCACACATGCTACTAGACCTGTGGGGTCTGCTAGCATTGATAGAAGTACTTCTCTTTTGGCTGCACCTCACAGTGCAAGCAATCACGTTGCATCTTTTTTTTTTTAAATCCAAGATTTCCAACTCTGAATTTATGGAGTGATAGATTTCCATGTTTGAAAAAAAAAAACAATTGAAGAGGAGAGGTTCATTTGGAGGTCTGTAGCCTTGGAACTCGGCACGACTGAAGCATGGAGCTGCCATGTGGGGTTGTTAAAACTGCGTTCAGCATTCAAGGTGTAAAGGCTAACAGCACACTGGAAGTGACACTGGAGGGAGTGGCAGATACAGAAGATGACAAATCAAGTGCTGGGAATGTGCTCAAGGTCCCGTTTCTGTCTTTCTGACTGTTACTGACTTTCCCTGTCCCACACAAGAGAGGAAGCAAATGCTGCAGAAGTCCTTCAAAAACTTGTTGGTGGGGAATTTCAGGCAGGTGCCTGATATGAGGAAGGAATATTAAAAAGGGGCTACTTGAAAAACAGCTGTGATCTGTGATTGCAGTGGGGAGCATAGCAGGGCCCAGAGCTCTGGGCTGCAACTCCTGACTGTCAACACCTTGATCTGCTGACTGCCTGGTACAAGAGGCAGGAGGGCAAGCTGAATAGTATGCCAAGAAAGAAATGAAAAAGACATGAGAACAATATTAGGTAATAAAGCACCAAGACCAGGTGGGTCAGCAGATGATTTTGGAGGATATTCTCAGATAAATTACATGCAATTTTAAGTGAGGTTTCTTAATGTACATTGGGAACGAGATGTTTTTCCCTAACTTAATTTATTCATCCAGGAAGGAAGACAAGGAAGTTCAGACTGTACAAATCTATTTCATTTTCTTGCATTGATTGCAATAACTTTAAAAGCTATCACTATTAGATTAGGGGCCAACCTTACAGTGTTTGCTCAGGACCAGTTTGCTGAAAGCGACTGCTCAGTGGATCACAGCATAAAGAAAATGCATCACCTCTGCTATAGCATTACAATTTGATCATATCTCAGCAGGGGATTCAGTTTATCTGAATAACTACACACTCATTTGTTCCTTCTCTCTGCAATTCCAAGCATAGAACTTGTCTCCTGTATCAGCAACTCCCTCCAGTGTCATTTCCAGTGTTAGCCTTGCAGCTTGAATGCTGAAAGCAGTTTCAACAACCCCACATGGCAGTTCCATGTTTCAGTCATGCTGAGTTCCATATCTACAAGGCTACAGGCCTGTGAGAGCTGCAGTGCCCTTCTCCAGTGCTGCTCTGTGAGACGCAGCACAGCTGCACTGTGCCTTGCACAATAACTAATGGTATACTGTTTAGAGGCTTCCATTTTGTGGACTGTGCCATCCAAACATGGACTTTTGTCTGAAGACATAATGTATGTGCACATGCCATTATGTGACAGATGTAGCTCTGATAATCCATAAGCCTTACAAAAGTCAGATAGAAGTCTAACCAGGACACATCCAGGGTTGAGTATTTCTGCTCCACAGGGAGAAAGATGTGCTATGTGCAGAGCTGTTTCTCTGTTGTGCTTGGCAGCAATCTCATCTGCAGATGGGGAGTGCTTTTTTGATGAGGTGTTTATATCCTTATGACCGGCTCCAAAATAACACTCAAAGTCCTCTGAAGCTTTATCTTTTTATTATTATTATTTTATATGATTATTGTGTTTGTGGCTTTATCAAAGATATTAACAACATTTTCAGTTTTACTGCAGTAAGTTTGAAGTGAGAGCAACTCTATCACAGCCAGCAAAGTCTGTATGATCTCAGCAGGACTTTGTCTTCCCCTGAGGTTCTATACATGCCATGAATGTCACAGAAAAGTATACTGCGAGGTTTTCTAAACCTTAACAGGTATTTCTGAACTTTAACAGAAAATATTTCTTGTATGCCTCCTGTTGTTAAGACAGACTCTTAGTTTCTTAACAGTACTTCTCACAGGCCTTGGAGCTAAATAAAAACTACCACTGCAATTTTAAGTGACCGCAGTAAGACTTCCCCTTCTGCAGCAATTTGTGTCTGAGGACAACTCAACACATTAAGTCTTTGGGGAATTACATGTTTCTTCAAAAACCCGGGAGTCTATTTTTTAAGCAGTTTCTACTTTTACAAGACATCAGATCTCAACTCTAGGACAGGTTTGGGATAAAACAGACTCTAAGGCTAGGGTTATTCTGGAGGGAAATTTGAAAGAAGAAAAGAGCTTCTGTTGTTTATCAGTCCATTGGCAACTGTCTAGAGCTATTCATATTTCCTTGTGGTTATAGTTTCCAGGAGTCAATATGATAAAATACCTCTAGCACAATTTTTTTTTTTTTTAATCATTATTTTTTTCCTCTTTTCTCGGATTGTTGTGTTGTGTTTTCCTCAGTAGGTGGCAAACTTCACAAGCTGTAGCTGGTGGGATATGTTTGGCACTCCTGTGCAGTACAATTAAAAGCTTGCCTTGGACCTCATCCAAATAAAATTTTCTTTATTTCATTTGCAAAAAGGATCCATTATTGTTCCTAATTCAATCATTTTCCTTTCTGAGCTGATCTGGGCTATAGCCACTGTAGCGGAGTATTTACTTTCTGTGCACGGTGTTTGTTGAGCTTGATGAACAAACAAGGGAAAATGACCTTCAGCCATTGAAAACAAAAACCTCACATCAGCTCCATCCATGAGACACAAGCCTGGCTTGTTGATACTACAGAATTCTTATTAGTAACATAAGAAAAGAGCACCACCTTTTTTTTTTTTTTTTAATTAATATTCCTTGGTGCTGCTATTTGTTTATTATCATCATTAAGTGTGGGCAGAGCTCTTGGCACAACACCGAGAGAAGGGTGACCTTCAAGAAAGCTTAAGAGCTCCCTCCAACATATAACTAAAATGATTTCTGAGTTTAGCAACCACATAATCTAATTTCCAGTATGCAAACAAAGTGAGCAGCTGAGTGTTATACAAAGCAGGACTGGCTGTGAGACTTCAGCATATTTTCTTTTCTCCCCTGGACTGGTGGCACTCAACTTCGGTGGATCTTGCAAGGGAAACAAGACAAATTAAATACACTTAATTTGCAGAGTATTTATTATACAGAACTGTAGAACTTCTCACAGTCAGAAGAGGGAGAGAAGAATACCGGAGAAACAAATATGGAGAACAACAGGTAGGTTTTTAACAGCAGATTCAAAAAGAACTGGGGAGGTCAGTAGTTGGGATGGCAATTCAGCTGAAACAGTTTTTGCAGCTGTTTGTTAGGTTTATTTTTAAAGATACTGAATTTAGACAAAGAACAAAGCCCCTTTATTGAACAGCAAGTAAATCCTGTAGGGGAGTGTTTCTTGTGAAGGAGGGGTTGCATGCTTGTTAACAAAAATGAAGCATGCTGGCAGGGAGGAGTGAAACCAGTTGGACTGTTAGGATTCTGTGGTTTGAATGGGGATATGCTCCTCTGAGTATCATGACTATAAGTTGTGCATCCAGGTGCAGGTTGTTTGACTGTTCTGTGCCTCTGTTTATTTGCACTGCCTGCCACAAGGTCTAGAAACAATAGTAGGCTTGTTTTACAATCTAACATCTGTTCGTTGAGCTTGATGGTCAAATTCTGCAGGATTCATTTAATCTGGTGAAACCATATTGGCTTGCTGTGAAAGAACTATGTTAATTCTCATAATCCTTGGACCAAATCTTTATTCTCATTTGGACCATTTCCTTGGATTTCATCATTTCATCTCCCATCTGCATCCTCTACAAATCTGCTAATATGGTCACTTGGTATGATCATTTTCTCAATGATTTTTTCCCTTTTCCTATCTTCTCACTTCTGCTATCCATACCCTCTTGATCTGCATCTCCCCATCGAATTTGTTCCGCCTGTCTGACCTTGTGTTCTTCCTAATCCTACTGGTCTCCAAGGTTTAAAGCGAGATTTCCTCTTACTGTGCTGACCCTATTGCTCCCTTCTCGTTTTATCCATGTGGTCTCTGCATGCATGCACCTCAGGTTTTCATTCATGCCCCCTGTTTCTGATCAGCAGCCATCTCTCCTTGGGGCAATGTGGCTCCTAAGAAAGCTAATCAAAACAGGAGGAACTTGTAGTCTTCTTGGGCACAGTCATAATAAACACTGGAGCTGAAATGAGAGACTCAGTCAGTCAAGACTTTCAGTAATAGAAGGCATGGCCCAGATTAGAGAAACTTTACTGAATGTGGGAATCTAAATCTAGAGCAGCACTAGGAGGAAAATACTCCTCTCCTTATCCACAGAGAATGGAAAAAATGTGCTGAAATGGTGGTGCTTCAGGTCTGCTTCTGGCTAGCATTGTAAGAAGAAAAAAAAAACCTGAACCTTAGCTGAGGGAAAAGCACAAAGCAGAGGTGGTTCCTCCATACAATGTTTTATCTGATCTGCAAGTAGCTGGGACACCAAAATAGGTGGGAAACTGTGACGTTCTGGGTAAGTCCTTGCAAATAGTTGAGGAAGAAGACTGAAGAAGGGGATCCACCCCCTCTAACATGGCTGATGCAGTCAGTTTGTGAGGGGAGATGATGAAGCTAACTAGAGGCATGAGGAAAAGCACCACGGAAGGGAGACAGTTGAAAAAAAATGCAATTTGGGATGAAGTACAGGGAAGGGCGGAAGCAGAGTGAGGCACATGTGGCCAGCTGAGTGCAGAGAGCTGGCAAGGATGCACACCCATTGTGGAGAACACGCTGAGGAGAAATGTCCCCTTTGGGAAGTTGAGCAGAAAGTATCTTCAGAAATATAGTATGATACACAGGGTGGAAGAAGATGGTAAGGATGGCAGGAGTAGGAGAGAAACTAAAAAGCTTAAAATGTTTGCCTCAGGCTTTAGCTCAAGCATTGTTACCTGGCCATTGACGCTCTGCCAAAAGAGCTCTGTTTCTTTTCCTGGACTCAAAGAAAGATGGTGACCTCACAATTGCTTGCTGGTGTAGCCGAAAGCCTGGCCCCTAAAGTCCTCTGAGATAGCCATGGTGACACAAGGCATGCAGGGCTCAGCTCAACTACCTCCATCACAGCAGTTGCATCAGGCTGTGCATGTGCAAAGCAGTGGGTTGAAGGGAGGTGAAGAGGTCCTGTGCAAACACTTCAGTCATGGCACAGCAGTACATCTGAGCACTGGTGGCCCATGTCCCCCTGCTGTGTGGGAGTGCTGGGCTCTAGAGGTCTACTTTTGCCTCCTTTCACATACAACTGCTTGATGGACTCTAAAAGTCTAAGAAATGAGAGAGAAATCCTCTTAGGAGATTATTATTGGTAAAAGTACTGTTGCATTTTTGTGCCTTTGCTGAACAGAGGGTGATTTTTTTCCCCAAATATTAGCCAACAATACAAAATGGCCATTCTGAGTCCAATTCAGACATCTGCTCAGTTGCATGGCCTCCAGACCATCTTCATCAGTAGTGTTCATCAGCTGGCCCAGTCTGTGCATCTAGAGAGTATCTTGTTGAGGAATGCCATTTCAAGAAAAGTGTTTTAAAGCATTCCTGAAGATGGCAACATGGGGCCAAATACACTGCAGGAGGAAAATAGTTACTTTTCCCCTTTATATGACCAAAAAGCTAACAAAGGAACGATAACAGTCAATAATGGAGTAATTATCATAAAGACATGGGGTACTAGTGAAAAGGAAAAGAAAAAGGAACATAAAAGTTTAATGTGCTGAGACAACCAGTACCTTACAGAGAGCAGATTGGCTGGGTCTCCCACTGCATGTCACACTGACTTTTACAGATCCAGTCCCCTGCTTCCCCAACCCGTGCCTGGCAGTGGAACAAATTGAAGCAATATTCACTGCCTTCCCAGGTCAGGATCAGCTCCCTTTCTACCCTGTCACAGGTAAGTTGGGTTGTTTACCACATTTGAGAAAGTTTCAGATAAGATGAGTGTTTGACTCCATTCTGAGCAACCTGGCAGGTTCTTCAGGATGGCAAAACTGAGACTGAAACTTAGCTGAAGCTAAATCATTCAGTTGCTTTTCTGTGCAGAATGATGAATTGTTTAGGAGATGCATTTGAGGTATTTGGAGACTCCTGACAACTTTTGAGTTTGGAGTGCCCAAACTCAAGGCATTTCTCACTCTGCTATGCAAGTGGAAGTTGCAGAAAGTTTCACTCCTAAGGACTGAAGTTCCAGTGGCAGGCAAGGAGTTTTATTGCTAGTGAACTCCTTTTTGCGAGATGATGGCAAACTTGTGATAACAGTGCATCAGTTCTTCCCAAAGATGCATGCAGGCATGTCAAGAACAGCAAATCATGTGAAAACAAGAGGAACACACACACACATACACACACACACACACACACAAAATGACCACCGTTCTGATTTGCATGAAATACGGTAAAAATTAAAATGAGAAGGCATATGGATCAGTTTCAATTATTCCATCGCTGGACTTCTGGGATGAAGTTCAGCAAGAACAAGTGCTGGGTCCTGCACTGTGGCCACAACAACCCCAAGCAGTGCTACAGGCTTGGAGCACAGTGTCTGTCTGGAAGACTGTAGAAGTGGACTTGGGGGTATTGGTCAATGCTTGGTTGAACATGAGCAAATACTGTGCCTGCACAAAGAAGGCCAATGGCATCCTAGTTTGTGTCAGAAATTGTGTTGCCAGCAGGAGCAGGGAAGTGCAGTACGCACACTGGTGAGGCTGCATCTGAGTACTGTGTTCAGTTTTGGGCCCCTCACTACAAAAAAGACATTGAAGCCCTGGAACGTGTCCAGAGAAGGGCAACGAAACTGGTGAGGGGTCTGGAGCACAAGACTAATGAGGAGCAGCTGAGGGAGCTGGGATTGTTTAGTCTGGAGAAGAGGAGGCTCAGGGATGACCTTATACTCTCTTCAACTTCCTGAAGGGAGGTTGTGGTGAGGTGGGAGTTGGCCTTTTCTCCCATGTAACTATCAGTAGAGCTAGAGGGAATGTCCTCAAGTTGCACCAGGGGAGATTCAGGCTAGACATTACGAAATACTACTTGTCTGAAAGAGTGGTCAGGTGCTGGAATGGGCTGTCCAGGGAGGCAGGGAGTCACACTAACTGGAGGTGTTCAAGAAAGGTTTCAATGTTGTACTGAGTCAGACTGCATGATTTTAGCAGTCTTTTCCAACTTTAGTGATTCTATGATTCTGTGATTCTATAGCTGTCAAAGAGGGATCTTTTCATGTTTGCACCTTGGCTGTCCTTCATGGAGTTACTATCTGAGTTGACTCGAACAACAGGATTATTTTTGGATCGTTCCCCTTGGACATTCTAGTGCATCAGTAGGACAATAGCTATAGAAGCTCTTTCCCTGGGTAATCTACATAGTTTTATGTAAGTTCTCAGAAATGAGGAATATACAATCATCTCATTTCCACAATGAGAAGCAAGCCTTGCTTCCAGAGATCAAAAGTGGCCCACTGTCCAATCTATTCATAGGCCTTGCCTACTGAATGTTTCCTTCTTGCCATTTTACAGGAGCAAAGGTTAAGTGTTAATAAAGTGGGGAGCTCGGGGGACTGGAATACTAATCTCAGATAGAGTCTGGAGGTCTTCTACCTCTCTTTAGTCAGCGGTTGCACTGGGGCAAGTTATTTCTTGCATTTCTTTTCCTTTATTTGTCACATCAGGTTACTTGTTATCTCTCTGTAGTCTTACTTTTTGAAATATTTTATGCAAACTAAAGATATATTTTCTTTGTTTAGGACAATCATATCTACATATAGAGATTTACTCCTCTCATATTTCACAAATCAGAGTAAATTAATATATTATTCAGAACAACTGATTCCTCTCTCACAAAACAAACAAACAAAACAACCAAAAAGTGCCCCTTCTTTTCATGACATAAATCTTTCATAAAAGGTTCCCTGGTACAGAATAGAGATGAGTTTTCTTACTGTGAAATAGTTAGCTTAGGATGGCCCAGTTTCTGGTTTAGCTGTATGCTAACAGAATAGTAAGGATGAGTTCCTTAAGAAACTCTTAACTCACCGTCATTCTAGGGACTCCATTTCCAGCACTTAACATCTTTTCTCCTGTTCTAAATCCAAGATTTATCCTTCTTTCTAATGATTTCTTTTCCACTTCAATGCACAAGGAATGGAATGTAGGAAAAAATGACCTGAATTGTTCAGGTACTTAGTGGACTCTCCAGGTTCTTGACATTATTCTTGACTGTATTAGTCTTTCCCTCACGTAAACTTTTGTTGCTTGCAGAAATGAGTGGGTGTTTTACCTGTTCTGGTTGTTAACTTTGGCACCTGGTGATGGTGAACAAGAAAATACATACTCACTCTTTGCTGAGAACTCCCCTCTAAGCCCTGAATTGTACTTCAGAAAAACTGCCTGTTCTTCCCATTCAGTTGCTTGGTCAATCAGTATTGGATTGGTCACCAATTCTATCCGTTGTAATGCAATGTTTTTTGGCATGCCTGTTGATTCTTGGTTGATGAAGTGAGGGTAGTAAATATACTTCTCAGGCTCCTCTGGATCAAGTTTGCTCCCAGAAAAGTAACATCTACCTTCTTTCCCATTTTTCATCTTGCTAGTCTAGGGAGGGCTTTGACTTCCTCCTCTTTCGTCCCTTGCATTCTTTTCTTTTTGTCCATGAAGTACCATAGTACTTAGCAGACCTCAGACATCATACATGATTCCTTCATAGTCACTGTAATCATTTTATCTTTGTCTTTGGCCATTCTGGTATACATGAATGTCTTCTTACACCCTTGTAACCCCATTCCTGTATTTTTTACCTCCCTTCTTCTCTAGTTTTTCTCTCCAATGCATTACATTTAACCATATCCCCCTGTTTTAATGCACTTCTGCAGTGCTGTCTGCTTTCTCTCAATCCCAAGTGGAACCTACAGGCTTGCCTTGATACCTTTCTTTTTTTTTCTCCATACAATCATATCTCCATGTTTAACAAAGCCAATCTCATGCACAGAATGCCTCCTTATTGTAATTGTTAGTTATCTCTTCATTCTCCAGAAACTCATCCATAAGCACCATTGTATACCATTGCCTTCAGTAAAAGCAGTAAAATGTTAAGGTACTCCCAGGGCCATTCCTCTGCTTTGACAGTTCATGAGTGAATTAGCATGTACTTTTTCAGCTTTTGCTTGACTCTTTTCTAATTCTTGCCTCCTGACCATTCTGTTTCAGCTTCTGTGGGCTGTAAAATATTCAATAACAAAAGTGATGTGTCTGCTTTGTAAGAGGACTCTGGTCCCAGGATTAGAAAAGAGCTCAAATATCCACTTTGCAGAGCTCATCTAAAACCAACTAATATTTTACCTGGAAGGCCTGAGCAACACTCCCATGATCTAGGCATTTCAAAATCTTTTGCTATGCTTTTAGATTCCTCAGTGTAATTTATACTTTGAAGAATACCTTGGGGTTCAGTCCCACTAAGTACCAATTAGTCAGAATTCTCTTCAAAATGCATTCTCTTGCTTCTTGATGATGTCATTGTATTTTTTACTGCTAATGAGTTACTTCACTGCATGATGCTTCAATTTCCTTTTATATACTTTAAAAAAAATATATTTATATATATATATTTTTTTTTTATGTAGAAATTATGGACTTTTTACTAATAGAAACAGATTATTTTCCCTATTTTTTGTAATATGCCATTTTGTATGCAGTATCATATTTTCTGCTTTTAGGTAGACCTAATATTCTTGATGTTAGTTCAGTAGGAAAAATCGCAAAGATTACCTTCTTCAAAGGTAATGATCTGAACCTTGCAATGATTCAGGAGAATTAACCACTTTGACTTAATGGCACACTGCACCCAAAGTTTGTTTACTGGACTGGATATAAAAAGACTTCTCATTTTATCCTAACTTTAAGGTACTTGTGGGCATAAAGCAGCTTTTAGGTTCACACCTCAATCAATTTGTCTGTTTCATGGACTTTTAACTCTGGGTTTCAAACTATAGGGGCGTTGACATTTGCTCCTGCATAGTTATTATAGATGTGTACCACCCACTCTCAAACCTGGGTATTTTCCTTTCATCTTAAGGAAATCTCTTTAAAACCCATTCATCTCCAAACATTTTAAGGAGGTAAGTAAGGGTCTGGAAAAATGGACACAAATTCTGCTGTTTTGAAACATTCCAGGCTTTCACTCCTTTCACAGATCCAATTCTGCTATAATTCACGAGCGCTAAAATTCTGCTGTCCTGAACTGTGGTAATGCAGATATGATTTCAGCTTGTTCAAAGCTTGACATAGGGGCCCAAACAAAGAAAACTTCACTTTTTTCCCCTCCAGTAAGTAGGGAAAGCAACAGGGACATGAAAGGGTACATGCTGTGAGCCACAATCTTTTTTTTTTTTCTTTTCTAAAAAGCAGTCTCTTAACAGAACAGCCTTGCTTTTATTTACAGTGTCGCTGTTATTTACTGTTATTTACTGCTTCACTGATTGCAGAAACTACTTGCAGGGTTCCGTGGCCAGTCATTCATAAACTGTCAGATTGGCAAACAACAGCTTTAGTTTTGTAAGCAAGCACAAAGTAAATGTACCACTGATTGATTTACTGCCTTTCATCTTGATCCTCAGTTTCAAGAAATAATTTCCATTTAGATTTGAATGAAAATACACCACCAGTGATAATTACGACACCTCCATGTGCTGAGAGAAAAGCGCACCTTATTTTTGCTTTTGTAGATGGCAAAACATTGCAATGAAAATACTAGGTGTTCCAGTGCACAGATGGAGCAACTGAGGTGCCATAAGGAATGAGAAGAGAAGGCTGGGATCCAGCAGCCATCTTCACACAGCTGTCTTGTAGTCATGCCCACAACACCCAGCAGAGCAGAAGGCAATTGCAGTGGAGGGCTTAACAGCTTAACAAAGCTAGGTTAACTTTGGGTTTTCAGCTCTTTTGTGCAATGTGATATTTATTTTTGTAACCCTTCAGATTCATGCCCAAGGGATATCTTTCCAGCTTCCACCAGAGTTTGCACATTGTTGTAGTTTCTCACAGCTGTGGTGAGGGAAATGGAGCATCTGCCTTAAGCTAGAGATTCTATGTATTCATTTAAAATCCTTAGTGAAGCTTCTTCACTGTTTGAAAGCTGTTTTGTTTTGACACCATATAAATGTAAACTCATTGAAAAACTTTTAAAAGTCTGATCTTTAGCTCTTCAAATTTTACAATATTGAAAACTTAGAACGTTTTAAAACATCAGGAAGTGTTCTTCTGTATGTTCTGCAGCGTTTGTGAGCCAAAACAGCTTCACAAGGCATGTCCTTTAACAGTTAATGCTGGCCATGTTTTTTAACCAAGCATCCAGCAGAAGACCACACAAGGAGCTCAGCATCAATCTGATGGGCAAGCCCTTAGTGATCTCCTAAAAGCTAGTGAGACCTCAGAACTAATGCTGGCTGGAGAAAAGTCCTGTGAGTACTTAATTGTCAGAGAATTCAGCTCAGGCCCGTATCTCTGTCTATGTACAGATGTAAAATTTGATATTAGCTGAGCTCAGCTGGCTGCTGTGCCGTGATACTTTTATAACAGCTGCCCAAGTGTGTTGTGGTGATGGGGATTGAGTTGGGGCACCACTGGGCTGAGAAACCTACAGAGGAGTGCATGGTGGCTGCAGTGGCTTGCAGTGGTGCAGGCCCATCAGTTATCTGAATCCTGTAGTGTGTCCCCGCAAATAGTGAGGCTATGTGCATTTTTTTTTATGTGTGTCTTAGCAGTATCACATGTATTTGAGCATTTACAATATTTATAACTATTTGAGTAAGTCAGCTGAGGTTAATTCTCTCGTAAGTTTTCACCTGTGAATGTCTTAAACCAACTGTGTTGTTTGGGGTAGGAACTACCCTGTGACATTCTTCAAAGTAATCTTATTTTAGACATCTCTCAGAAGTTCTCATGTGTTGTGTTCTGCTGACTGTGCCTTTCATATCGATAATCCTCAAAACTGACCTATTACTGGGGGAAGTGTCACAACTTCAGAGTAGCAACCTGCAGTTTTCCTTGTGAAAATTAAGCATGCATCCTGTCTCTTGCTGTGATATTCCTGGGATTTATGATTCTATTCTTTTTCTCAGTTGGATCTGGTCACATTTTGGGAATTTAAAGCAGAAAAGCACAACTACAGCAACACACTGCTTGTATTAATGAAATTTGCCTATGCTTTGTAGTTACTGTGGATGTCTTAGTTGGCTGCTCTTCATCCATTAGCAATAGAAGTGCACCTATCAGGTAAAGAAACTGTTTGAAAGGCACATGGCCATTCACTTATAAGCTGGGAGGCTGACAAACAATATTTTATCTGCCTGACGGACTTGATTATTGAATTTTCTCCTTGAGAGACCAGGCAAAATCAATTTCCAGAAAATCTGTAATGGAATCAGGAATCCTGAGGGATTTATAAGGAATGTTACTAAACAGATCTATATTCGCATAAATGTCAGTGCTTCTCCACCAGTTGGGCATGTGCTAGCTATTGTTTTCAGTTTCTCCGTGCTGTCTTTTTTCAACATAAATTCTATAAAGAAACTCAGTTTTCTGCTGCTGAGTTGCATTCTTCTGTGTTCACCTTTGCAGGACTTCTCTTAATCAGTCCTTATGGTCTTCATTAGGATTATTTAGACCATTTGAAATAATTATTTTTTAATCAGTAATTGTTCGAATATACATGGTTAGTCATGGAAATACCCAAGGAACAGAGCCCGTAATTGATAATTGTAACAAATGTTTTGTATTAGGGGGTCACTACTTAAAAATCAGACCCATTCAGCCCTTTCTACTGGAAGAAATTGCAGAACTTGTAATGGTGCAGTCATTAAATGGTATTTCCTTGATTGGCCCTGTCTTACTTTCAACTCTAGAAAGTTATTGCAAAAAAGCACCACAATTTCAGTTTCACAAATAACCACTTGTCAGTTGAGGTCTTTGCTGGAGCTCTGCCTTACCAGCATACCTTAATGAAGCAAAATGTTTCAGTGTTATCATCGTCTTTATTTTGGCCACTGTATTTTACTATGTACTTGCCATGGAGGAGGAACATACACTCACTTACTACAGGTAGAATGTAGAATAAAGTCTTTGTAGGCTTTAATTGCTATAGATTTTTTGACCTCCTACCCTTAAAATGCCTTAACATTTCCTGAGATCTAATATAAAAGCCAGAATTTACAGACTGCAAGCCCTGTGTTTAGACAGGTTTCGTCTGGTTCATCAGTCAGTCTTCATTTTCTTCTTGTCATAATTGTGTTCTCTATTACGAGGTTACAGATGAGTTCTCAGTCTCAGCAAGACATGCAGCACCCACTCCTACTCCTGCTGTCGGGGTCCATATGTACTTAGTGACATAGCTTCTTGTGGAAAGAGTGGAGGAGGAGGCATGTCAGTGTTTGTTCTTTCACTAGGGCATGCAGGTGTAACATTCCCCATTTTGCCAGTTCCAGCCTTGTTACACCTTCTGTGGGAGTTCTCACTGTGTTGATTGAATCCATGATAGGAAACCATGCAACTGTACTGTAATCTTGTTGGGACTCACTCCTCAAGTGATTAATTCTGTACTGTGCAGTGCAGCTTGGCACTCCAACAGACGAATTCTTGTAGAAATTTAGTGAACCTATCATAATTCACAGTTTTTGTGGGCGAGGTATAATACATTAGTCTCACCACCACCTCACCACTGCCTTTTCACTGCAGATGTTTTCAGTGTGCATTAATAGCTTAAGAAGATAACATGACAACTGAAGTTTTTGAACAGGAATTTTCAGAACTGGATTTCCAACAACAATTTCTTATTTGTTTCTCAGCAAGTCTGGGATTGAACTGCAGTAGGTCTTTAGCACTACCTTTTATTTGCAGTCTGGAGTATGACCACACTCTGGAAAAGTTCAGAAATATTCAAGGCAATTAACTATTTTGTGATTACAAAAATCACTGCGGTTTGGATCTATGACGAGAAAAATATCATCCTTAGGTAGTACTGAGTTCTATTTAAAACCAAGTTTGGACCTGCCCACAAAATAAAGGAGTGAAGTGAATGTTCCAGAAATCTTCTCTAGCACTTGATACCTGCATCTTTTGTATTTATATACATTTATATACAAGCATTGGCCCAAAGTCTGTGGTTGTGGCAGATATGCATGTCCTCAGACATGTCGCATGGCGAGCAGAGAAAAGAGATGCTTCTACAAGTGGTATGAAAAACATGTATTAATTTTCGCTGTTATATTTGTTGGTCAATTTGCTTTCTCTCATGATGACTTTAATATCTATCTTTTGACAGTAAGTAGCAGCTGGAGTGTAAAGACAAGCAGATTAAGAAAAAATGGAGATTTTTTTTTCTCTAAATACAAATTGAAAAGGGGAGTGACCAGATGTACATTGCCAAAGGCAGCTACATTTTCTCTTCTAATCTAGAATGCATTTTTTTTTCTTGCATTCCTCTTTTTATTTTTAAATCAATTAGTTCCAGAGATTAGAGAAGGCTCCTGAGTTCTCTGATGGAAATTTCCTGCAACTGGGCAATGACATGTTTGTGTAACTTTATTTTTATCATCTCCAGATGTAAAATGTTCATGTTAAAATGAAAAGGGTTTTTCAGAAAATAATACTGACAGAGAAAGTTGCTATTTTCTATTCCAAATATAACACTGGCACTAATAAAAAAGGAACAAAAGTTTTGTTGCTTATGGCTTTATATGGAGCTTCTTTTTCTTCCTCTTAAAGCCATATTTTTCAAAAAACGGAAAAAAATATAATGAAGTTACATGGATCTAAACTGGATGAAATCAGGGCCTACATCCCAGTTTCTATCTCCAACAATGCTAATAGTGGATGAGGACTTTGGCAGATTTTATCTAATGAGTTTGAAATCTTCTGTAAATTTCTAAGTCAGACTACAGTTTTGTTAGGATGCTGAGTCCCTGTCACTGCATTTTGGCCCTTTCTGATTCTGAGTTTAAATTATTGGTATTTTCTTTTGCAATGCTGCTTGCTTTGCAAAGGTCCTTTTGCTCTGTCCTTTGAGCACTACACACTGAAGAGCAGATTGTTAATGTGCTCAAACTCTGCTTATTGAGTTGCATTACAGTGGTGGGTTTTGTTAGGATTGATGCTTTTGTCTGAATTGGAAGTCCTGTACAACTTATGCTGCTTTTCTCTAATGGTGGACAGGAGGCAAGACTTCCTACTTGTATGCTTGCAGGCTATATATGGACAATGGTGGTGAATTCAAGCTGTTGTTTAATAGCTCTCAAAGGCACAGTGGTTATGTGGTCCCATCTGGAGTATTGTGTACAGGACTGCAGCACCTACCATAAAAAAGATGTGCAGCTGTTCAGGTGGATCCAGAGGAGGGCCAAAAGGATGCTCAGAGAGCTGGAGCACCTCTCTGATGAAAAAAGGCTGAGGAAGCTGGGCTTGTTCATCCTAGAGAAGGCTCTGGTAGGACCTTGTTATGGCCTTCCAGTACTTGAAAGTAGCTTCTAAACAGGAGAGATACTGACTTTTTACATGGTCTGATAGTGGTAGGACAAGGGGAAATGGTTTTAAACTGAAGGAGGGGAGATTTAGGTTTGATGTTAAGAGGAAATTTTTTACTCAGAGAGTGGTGAGGTGCTGGAACAGGCTGCCTAGGGAAGCTGTGGGTGCCCCATCTCTGGAGGTGTTCAAGGCCAGGTTGGATGGGGCCCTCGGCAGCCTGAGCTGGTGGGAGGTATTCCTTCCCACAACAGGAGGTTGGAACTAGATTGTCAATAAAGTCCTTTCCAACACGAGTCATTCTATGAATCTGTTATATGTACTACTTCCAAACAACCAGTGTATGTGCTGGGTCCTGTCTTACCAGATTCAGAATGTTGTGAAGGTATGGAAATGTGCATTGAAAGGCTAGGGTGATGCTGGCAGTAGGCCTTTCTATTTGGTCAGATGCTCTGGTAAGTTACAGATTACTCTGGAACTGCCTCTCCCCCCATCCCCACCTGCACAACGGCCTGCATTTAGGTAGGTAAACTGCTTCTGTCCCATCCTCCTCTTTTCCCAGCCCCACTCTTGGACCACTTTAGTGACCCCATGAGAAAGGGGCTATCTGCTACAACCATACCCGTGGGAAGGGCCAAGGTACACATTGTAACATAAGGTCCTGCATGATGCAGCTCTGACATTTCTTTCCCTTAACTAAATGGAAGATGTTCTAGTAGGTCCTTGGGTGGAGTGAAAAGGAGAAAAAAGGTTTAACCCCACCTTAACAGCTTTTGAACACTGTGGAATGTTTGGAAGAAGGACTGGATCCCTGGATGAAAAAAATGCCCTTGCTCCAGTATTTGTATAGCAGGAGCTCTGAAGTTATGTTCATATCTTGTTCTTGTGTTATGCCACACACATGCTAGGGGTGCTGTGATGCTAGGGAAATGCATAAGCAGAAACCAAATGGAGGTTTTTGTTTTGTTTTGTTTTACTTTGCTTTGTTTTTCTTTCTGTGAACAATTAAGACTGGAAAAATTTATCTAGAAAGGGAGGGTATGGCTCACTGCAGTAAAAGTGTGTGGCTCATTGCAATAACATCCTTTTCTTTAGCTGTATTTTTCAGTTTCCAGAACTTTGGGGGTTGTTTTAGCTCTTTCCAGTTAAGATACTGCCCTCTGTCCTTCATCAAATGAAGTTGCTTCAGGTTTAATGTTCTCTCTCTGATATGCTTCTCCAACTTTTTTGACTATGAAAGCCATATGTTCCCTGTCATACAGAGCCAAGCTGACTGCTAAGTGTCCTGGAGCTTGTGAGATACTGTGTCTCTGGAGATGTTTTCCTTTTTCATCTTTTCTATATCTACTTGTCTCTTGCAGAGACCTGGCTATAACTCACAGCTGTTTCCATGAAGGGAAATAATGCAACTGGAATTTCATCTTCAGCTACTCTGGGAATAAATCAAATCCGGGGCCCCTTTATCTGCTCAGCCTCATGAATGCTGATACTGACACAGAACAAATTGCCTTGCCACTCCACTGGACAAGTGGTGAGCAGCAGTGGGAACCTGATACAGTGTTGTGCAGCCCGAGCTTGAAATCTCTTGAGGTATTTAAGTATTAAAACTTAATATGTATTAAGTATGTATGAATGGGGAAGAAGATATAGCCCTTAAAGATAGTTTATTACTATATCAGGTTTACGTTATGTGTTCTTAAAATTTCGTTCCTTATACATTTGGAAGAGGAAAAATTAAATACAACCATTCACAAAATGTGTGTACTGATCTTCAGGATACAAAATACGGTGTTTTCTCAGAGTATTTTTTAATTATTAATGAGAAGTACATGTCAAAACTTTCAAAAGCTAACAAGTTTTACCATTAAAATGGGTAGCATTTCTTATTGTTCATTTTAAAAGAATGCAATTTTGGATTAGAATGAATCAGACTAGACAAAACTCTGGAAACCTCAAATTGTTTTAGTTCAAGAATAAATACATTTTTTTGACAGCCAGTTATTCTCAGCTTTTCTACACCTGACAAAAACTATCTGTAGTACTATGTAAAGCCCACGAACCATATCCTCACTGAAAATGAGACCCCAGATAGGTGAAGGACTTGTGCAGCTTTGTGGGGAGGAATGTGGCCCCTGTGCTTGTTCCTGAATGATGGTCTTTTCAGGGTAGGAAGACCTTTTAAGCTTTAGTGGACTAAAAATGCAATGTGTGGAGGTACAGTCAAAATCATTTGCTTGTGAAATGACTCCCTTGGCCTGGAATGCAGCTGTGGCCTCTGGAATGGACAGGAAGCTCTCAAAAGGAGAAGAGATGCTGATTTATTTCCTGACCTGTGACCTTGCTGACTCTGTGCCCTGTAATGCAGATACTACTGGGGAAAGCATGTCCTCCAACATCTCTGATTTGGAAACTCCATGACTTTCGCTAGTCACTGCTATTAGCAGTGAAGTGAAATTGAAGTCCTAAGACTAAAACACTAATCAATTTGCTAAAAATGGTTATGTTTCAAAATCATAGAATGTTTTCTGTTGGAAAGGATGTAAAAGATCATCTAGTTTGACTGGCCTACCATGGGCAGGGCTGCCACCCACCAGCTCAGGCTGCCCAGGGTCCCATCCAACCTGGCCTTGAGAGCCTCCAGGGATGGGGCACCCACAGCTTCTCTGACATCTTTGCCAGTGCCTCACTGCCATCTGAGTACAGAATGACCTCCTAACATCTAACTTAAATCTGCCTTGTTTTGGTTTAATACCATTCCTCCTTGTGTCTCTGTAGTGTATGTCACTGCATACCCTTGTGAAACAGCCCTCTGCATCTTTCTTGTAGGCCTTTTATAAGTACTGGAAGACTCCAGTGAGGTTCTCCTGGGGTCTTCTCCAGTTGAATAAGACCTGCTCCTTTTGCCTCTCTTTGTAGGAGAAGTGCTCCGACACTCTGATCGTACTTAAGTCATCATTGGACCTGCTCTGATTGAGACTTGACATCATGGTAGATTGTATAGAAAAGTCAGCAGAAGTTACACTGGGCATCTGTTAGGAGATCTGAGAAGAGACTTAACCAACTGTGTAAGCCCATGGAGCCTCAGAATCTCCTTGCTGTTCAAGTCCACACACTGATAGGATGGTGCTGCGCATTGAGGATGTTGGGAAAAATCTTGCTTAAATAGGCTTGCTTAATTATTTTTATCTCAAAAAAAGACTGAGTCTAGCTTTTTTATTCAAATAAAGAGATAATTCAAGGGAAAAGTGCCTGCAGATTCTCTCGAAGTATCAAAGGTTCAGCCTCCTCTCATCCCTACTACTTGACAGCATTGTCCCTCCTTCCTTCTTTACTGGCTGAAGTACTTCGAGGTTACAGACTTCTCAGTCCATTTCATACACATTTTCTCTAATAAGTGACCCCCCTGCATATCATACATTGCTAGTGTAATTAACAAACCTCTTTTATCTCAATTCCCCTCTTTCTCGTGATCTGATTGTACTTGCAAACTTTCTCTAACATAGTCTTTGTTATTTCTTCTTGTGTAGCTCTGGGTGCAGATGTATGCCATAAAGCATACATTCTGTCCTCCAGAAAGTTCTCCTACAAAGGAGAATAAAAAACTTATCATACATTTCACTAGGCCCATACTTATAATCAAAAAGGAAACCTTGGAAGAAAAGGAAAGTTCTCTCATGGCTAATCCCAGCAATTGAAGAATGTCATCTCATTTAAGATTTTCCATTAAACATTCTAAATTCTCAGTCTTCCCTTCTAACAACAGTGAAATGCCACTAATACTGAAGCAACATATTCCCTCATATTTTATTTTAGATAACTGATAGCTGCTTTATTTTGCAGTGCCAAATGTTAGATCTCCCCCAACGCCTTATGAAGGACTGCAAGAGCCTGAGATGTAAAATTGATTGTCTTTGCAAGGGTACAAGACAGTAAGTTACTGATGGTTGTTGACTGCTAGTCCTGGGACTCCCAATAGGGATACACCTAGGCTATTGCCTCCCCCTTTGACAGTAGGTCTACGTTATTATCACAGAATCACAGAATGGCCAGGGTTGGAAGGGACCTGAAGGATCATGAATCTCCAACCCCCCGGCCACATGCAGGGCCACCAACCTCCACTTTTAGTACTAGACCAGGCTGCCCAAGGCCCCATCCAATCTGCCATTGAACACCTCCGGGGACAGGGCATCCACAACCTCTCTGGGCAGCCTGTTCCAGCACCTCACCACTCTCTCTGGAAAGAATTTTCCCCTGACATCCAACCTAAATCTCCCCTCCCTCAACTTAAAATCATTTCCCCTTGTCCTGCAGTTACCAACCCTTTCAATGAGTTGATTCCCCTCCTGTTTGCAGGCTCCCTTTAGGTACTGAAAGGCTGCAATGAGGTCACCCCACAGCCTTCTTTTCTCCAGGCTGAACAAGCCCAGCTCCCTCAGCCTGTCTTCATAGGGGAGGTGCTCCAGCCCTCTGATAATCTTTGTGGCCCTCCTCTGGACCCTCTCCAACAGCTCCACATCTTTCCTGTACTGGGGGCCCCAGACCTGGATGCAGTACTCCAGATGGGGCCTGACTAGGGCAGAGTAGAGGGGAACAGTCACTTCCCTGTCCCTGCTGGCCAACCCTCTTCTGATGGAGCCCAGGATACCATTTGCTTTCTGAGCTGCAAGAGCACATTGCTGGCTCATGTTAAGTTTTTCATCTATCAAGACCCCCAGGTCCTTCTCTGCAGGGCTGCTCTCAAGGGTCGCTCCTTCCAGTCTGTATGGATACCTGGGATTGCTCCAGCCCAAGTGCAGAACTCTGCACTTTACTGTGTTGAACCTCATCAGATTCACCCAGGCCCACCTTTCCAGCCTGTTGAGGTCTCTCTGAGTGGCATCCCTTCCTTTCACTGTGTCAACACCACCACTCAGCTTGGTGTTACCAGCAAATTTGCTGAGGGTGCACTTGATTCTCTCATCGATGTAATTGATAAAGATGTTAAAGAGCACGGTACCAACACAGACCCCTGGGAGACGCCATTTGTTACTGGCCTCCACCTGGACATAGAGTCATTGATGGCCACCCTCTGTCTGCGGCCTTTCAACCAGTTTCTTATCCATCATGTGGTCCACCCATCAAATCCACATCCCTCCAATTTGGAGATAAGGATGTGGTGGGGGACCATGTCAAAGGCCTTGCTCAAGTCCAGGTAAATGACATCGGTTGCCTTTCCCTTGTCTACCGATGCCATCACTCCATCATAGGCCACCAGAGTGGTCAAGTGTGACCTTCCCCTGGTAAAGCCATGCTGACAGTCTTGGATCACACGCTCGTGATCACAGTCTGCATCAAAATGTAAATTGCTGTCCTCTAGAGATATAGGAATTGTAATAAAGAGATATGCCTACAGTAACTCTCCCTAGAGTGCAGGGGCTGCCCATGGCATTAGCAGGAAAATAGTATGCAACTCTCCCACCTCAATGACAAAAATGAACAACCTCACTGACAAGGCTACATGAGCTGAGGTATAAGATACATTTCATTGTCTCATATCATAATTCTGAATTAGTTGGGTTATACTGGGGCTTAGTGCAGCTCACTACCTGGAAACAACATGGTACATAAGTTATGTTTATTAATCTGTATGTTTATGAACTCAGTTGGATAACTCTCCCCACTATGAACCATCCCATATGTGATGTTAATGTCAAACACAGTGAACAGAACAATTTTCTATCATTTGAGAGTGGGTTGACAGATCCACCATGCAAGTGGTCATTATACTGTCCACCAGTTGTCCCCCTGCTAAACAAAGAGCTGAGGCACTGGCAACCTCTCTGGCTAACCATGCTTTGTGAAGTCCAAGAGTAGGGCTTGTAGTAGCTGAGCCTCCTTACTAATTGATTCGATAGTATCTTGCCAACATATTGTCTCAGATAATATCACTTATTTCCTTCTATCCTCTAGGTTGGGGGCTACTTGGCTAGGGCGTTCTGAACAGCAACTCATAGAGTGACAACCCTATGTCTCCACTAGGTTTTGCCCTTATTTAGGTGAGGGCCAAAGACCACAATCTGACCCAAGGTAAGTGAATTTCCCTCACCTGTTTTCAAAAATGTGTCTTTATTTCCCCATTTATTCATTTTACCTTTCCCAAACTTTGTGGATACCAGGAATTATGCAAGTCCTATTGTATCCACAGTGCAGTCACAATTTCCTGCAGTACCTTCCCAGTGAAGTGAGTTCTTCTATCTGAGTCTACTGCGTCTATAACCATATCTGGGAATGATTTATTCTAGGAATATTTTTATGATGGAGTTGGATGCTGCTGAGGCTGCAGGAAATGCTTCTAGTCTCCCTGTAAGCTGGTACACTATCATTAAGAGGTACTTAAGTTGTGTTACCAAGATGTCTCTGGCATCTTGATAAAATCTACCTGGCATGACATGGCTGGACGCGTTGCATTGCCCAGGGTCTATCTCCTTTGCTATTTGTTTTGTTTGTTTATTATTTACTTTAGCACATGCCTACTAGGTCATTTTCCTAGGGCAAATAGCCCTCTGGTAGCAAAGATTTTCATAAAGTCATCTGCTAATCCTTTGAAACCACAGTGGCTTCCCTCATGAAGTTTCTTCAAAACAGTCAGGGTCAATGCCTTGGGTAGCCATGTTTGCCATCTATGCTGAACCAGTTATTTCTCTCTTCTGCCCCAGTATTTGATAATCTCTAACTCCTCCAATGGGAAACACATTTCATTCAGCATGTCCAGGCCACTGGGAGTGAGGGGAGGATCTTAGATACTTCTGGCAAAAATGCTGCTTCTCTAGCTTCTTTGTCTGCCAACTGATCACCTATTCCTTCCTCTGTAAATCCTGTCTGATGTCCCCTGACATGTGTTACAGCGATCTCTTGTGATAGTTTCACCACCTTCAACAAGCGAGTAATTAAGCCCTCTTGGGCTAATGCTTTTTCTCTGCAAGTTAATAACCCTCTTATCTTTTGGCACTATTTGTCTTACACTTCTTAAAAAATAAACAAAATACTTTGGCTCTGTTGCAATTTAGCCCAGCAAGTGGCAGAGAACCACGCTGTCATTTGCTCATTTTCCCCTTCCCAGAGGGATGGCAGAGAGAACTGAGGAAAAAAAAATTAGTAGAATTCATGGACTGAGATAAAACTATTTAATAAGATAGAGAAAAGGAAAAGGATGATGGTTATGACCACATATATATGTGATTGTATAGAACAAGAAATGTGAAAGCAATTGCTTATCACATCACCCAACAACTGATGCCCAGCTAACCAATTGAGCAGTGGAAGAGAGAGAGATGTATTCCCTCCCCCTTCCATATGGTGCAGAATACCTCCTTGGCAAGTTTATATCAGCTGTTCTAATTCTGTTCCCTCCCAGCTCCCAGCTTCTTCAGGCCTTTGCTGCAAAAGGCCATGTCTGTACAACACTGTTTAGCAGAAACTATAAACACTCATGTGTTATCAACATTGTTTTTCTCCTAGAACCAAAACACTGAATCATAGCAGACATTGAAGTTAATTCCATCCCTGCTGAAACTAAGGCAGGCTCTTAAATCAGAACTGAATACAGAAATTTTATGGTCACATGTGTGGCCATATAAGCCTATAAACCTAGAAAACAAGTTCCCACATCTGTTAACAATGACTGAATGAGGTGTAGCCTTTCATCATTCCCACTGGCCCCTTGAATTACTAAAGAGGCACCTGAGAGTCATCAGCCCCCTCCCTGGAAAGGAATTTTAATGTGGATTGAGAGGCTGCAGTGGACTAGAAAATGTACCTCCGTCTGATCCATACCTGCCCTACAGCTTATCAGTTTCTATTCTGGTGGGTTCCTGAAACACAGTGATCCTTCTGACCCCCCCAAGCAATCCATTTGCATTAAGACTGCTTGACAAGAAAAGTCAAGAGACTTCTGGATCACCCTGTCTCTCCTGACAGTTTCTCAAATAATGTCCCCAACACTGATCCCTTCCTAACTTAAGCTGGGGAGATTCCCACCTCACTGTGGGATGTTCAGCTCCTCTTCTTTGGGATCTTACTGGTCCCTGCATCCTGTACCCCTGAGGAGGTAGGAACTGGGCCATCTCTCTAGCCTTTGTTTTTACTTTTTCTTTGTTCTGTCTCATGTCTCTGACTATTCCAGAACTTTGACATAATTCCTGAAGTGCCTTCCAGGGGTATCAAAAAGTCTTCACCCCCCTTGCAGAGATCCTTGACTTGACATGCCGCAGGCGTCCTTACCTTTTTACTCCCTGTAGCCTCCATTTCAACTCAGTGCCCAGTGCCTGTTGAACAACAGCTTCTGGCAGACCCAAGGCTACTTACTCTTAATAAATACCAGTTTATGCAGCTATGTGTTCTGTATTCACATGCATGTTACTAGCACTCTTTAAGCCTGCCAGATATTTACTTATATTTATTTTAATCGCTGATAGCTTGTCCTTCTTTTTGTCAGTTCACTAATGTGAGTTTACAGATCAGGCTAGTATTACCTTAACGTCTAGCTGAGAGCACAGCATGTTTTACTTTCCTTTCTGCTGGGCCTTTCTTTAGCATCATTCTGTGCATGAAGCACAGAATAAATATCACCCAGCCTTGCAGCACACAGGATTTTTCTAAGCACTTATGTGCTTGTTCAGGGTAGAACTTTAATTTAAAGTGCAGTTCACTGGAAATGGTTAATGGGGCCTTGACTCAGTATTCTTTTTTGTCTACCTTGGGAGCTTAAGCATCTGTTAGAAGAAATGCAGGAATTTTGTGGGTTTTTTCGCTCTTCTCAGTATGCTGAGACTCACACCAGTGGGCCTAACACCACTTCTTTGTCAGTGCCACTAGACGCAGGCTTTTGCACCTACATCAGGAGAGTACAGCGAAAGAGCAGCATGGTAACAAGTGAGTACTTGAGAGCCTGCAGATTTGGTCACCTTGAGAAAGCAGTTAGCTTTCACTAGAAAAAGCAGTTAAAGTTATATGAAGATATGATCTAATGGACATACCTGATATTTTTGAAATATCAGGCTTTGAAATCATCTGGGACTGACTGTAATTGCAGTTTACCATTACCAATTGCAGCCATCTGTGATAAGAGAGGATCTTGCTGCTGTTCTTTTGCTACACTAATCCAGGATCTGTGTTTTAGCTTGGGCCAGATAATGTAACTTTTCACATTTTGGGCTTCTGGCAGAATGTGTTTAGATTCCATTTCCACAAATATGTCTCACGGGAGTTGGCTATTGCAACCAGTACAATGTATGTAGATCACAGTCCTGGAGAGGCCCATCTATGGACATCTGTGTGATTTGAAAAATAGAAGGATTTTTTTGTACAACAGAAATTTAATATTTTTGTCATAGAAAACCAACTGGAAAAAAAAAAAAGCAAGGATGAGTAGCACTGCTGCAAGTAAAACAGACACACTTCCCTGCCTGCATTTAGGTCTGTCCCCCTGCTTCCTTTGCTCTAATGTCCAGGGCGACTATAGAAATAATGAACTGAGTTTAGTGACTCCTTCAACTTTAAAAAAAAAGGAATTACTGGTTTTGAAAAACAGACCTGTTGAATAGTTTAAAGGCAGAATATGGTTCAGATATTTAGTCCACATCAAATTTAAGTCATTTGTTGTTCTTTTTCTTCTTACGGAAACTGTGCATCTGCATTGAAATAACAGACCTGTCCATCCTATTTATGGGAGGATAGATCCATCCCCTGTATGAGAAAACAAAAGAAGACAGTAAACACTTACTTTATCATGTGACATATTCAACATTTCACTTAACCAGCTTTCTTTCTCCAAACAGCTGTATTCTAATTAAAGGAGCGTGTGCGTTCATGAGCAGAAAAAGATATCTATGAAACAAAAGATTTGATAACGTCATTATTACTTTGAGATGGACTGAAATGTAATCCATAAAGGAGTCTTAAATTCATCTTTTCACCTACATTTCAGCTTCCTGAGATTTTAAGTGCTGACTGTTCCTTCTCAGATTACCTCTTTGTTTGTAGAAGTATTCTTTGGTTGTTTTCTTTCTTAAAAGAATCAACAGAAGTGTTTGTTCTCTTGTCTTGTTTTGCTGAAGAGTTCTATCACTCAGGGGGAGACTCACATGTGTGCAGTCAGATCTTATTCTTCAACTGACAGGAAGATGTTTTGAAGGGTTAGCCAAACACGTACTACAAATTGTGATAAAAAGCTACTAATTTATTTTTATTTTATTTTATTTTTTTAAGGCTGAACATTTCTCAAAAATCTGATGTGGTATCTTTTTTCCTTGAGTTTTTAGTTCCTTGACTATAGTGACAAAATCATTTTGCCAGTTCCCTGTATATCTTAATTTTGTAAGAGCCAAAGTGTGATGTTCTGACCAATGAGAACATCTGTTGCAGGAGAGTTCTTTTAGGCCCAGTTTCTTCCTCTCTTACATGTTTGTACCTTTGCAGAGTTCCTTAAAAAAAGCCATAATGTTGACCTTCCTGATTTTTATTTCTATATTTTTATTTTTATTTTTATTCTTATTTTTTTTGCACCCCCTAAGCAAATAGGGGTGAAAGGGTGAGAACAAAGAAGTAGAGCAAATAAGGTTGTGAACTAACAGAGAAGACACTGCTTTGAACTCTGGCTAGTAATTAACCCCTGAGCTCTCTCTGCTTATGACAAAAAATACAGAAAACACTTTTCACGTGGGGAGGGGTTAGGTTTCTCCCAAAGTAAGCAAGAGCTTGGATAGTGTACTTAGCACAGAGTTGTGAAGCTCATTTAGGAAAAAAAGTTATTCTTTGTAGGATGCAGAGTTAAGGCTGATTTCCTAAAAAGTGCTTGTTAGATTTTGAGTGATGCAGCAGATGTCAATGCTGCTTATGCTTACAGCTACTAGCCTGTGTTTTTCTCAAGGAAATTTCCTGCTTTGTCTTTCCTAGCCACCACAACCCCATGACTCCCCATTCTGAAATATTCTCTTCAGTATATTGTGCTCTGGCTGAGAATGGCAGAACTCCTAATCTTATGTTTGCTTCAGAGAGTGAAGAGTGATTGCTCACATTTTAGAAACAAAATACGTTGTGCAAAAGCAGCATGAATAGTTACTCTGGCAGTTGCTTTGTTTATGGAGGATGACATACATGCTCCACATCCTGTCATCTCCAGCATTTGGCAGTGCTCTTAGCAGGAACTTGTTTGGTTAATCCAGTGGGATGCAAACTTGGGGCCCCTTGCACTGCGTACATTCGGGAACTTATACTCTCATTTTCAGAGGAATGCTGAAATAGATTTGGTTGCTTTAAACATATTTAAAGTCATTTTTTTATACGCAATTTACTCGTGTTTACATGAGATGTTATCTAGAGGACGCTAAGCATTTAAACATCACTGCTCATTTATGCTTACCGGTAAAAGCTGATTGCAAACATCTGTTGTAAAATAAGTTCGGAAAGAGCTGACATTTCTGGGGAGAAGCCCTTGCCTGCCCAACCTCAGCCCAGAAGAATGAGTGAGCAGTGGAAATGCTGTCATGCTGCTGGGTCCTGGCTGAATAGCATAGTGGGGGATCCTAAACACATGGCGCAAAATAGGAATTGACGTTTCTGTTTGACAGAAACTTGAAGTTGCACATAATTTTTGAATGCAATTAGCAATTTATTTGGCAGGGTTTGTGGCAGCAGTAGGACTGCTGCTTTGCTTGCAAAGCAAGGTACTGGTAATAATATTTCTGTTGAACTGTACAACAAGGCAAGGCTCGGATCCCCTGACCAACTCTGAATGGAGACAAGCATATTTACTTCAGTGAGGCTACGTGCAAGTGCAAAGATCTACCCAGACAACATCAGTTCATTAAAGGACTGAAGAACTGACACTTGGCATGCCCTGTCCTGGAGAAGAAACTCTTCAATTACTGTTTAAAATTGAAGTTTTCTAAACAGAAATATTTTAGTTTTAATATGCATTGATAGTAAGTGTTTTGAAAAGTACAGATAAGTAAAATATTGACTGTGAACTTGATGACAACTCTCTGCTGGTGTGACAGTGTCACCTGAAATCCCGAACGTGTGATGTCAACAAACTGGAGATGCCAGAAGTCTGCACCTCTGCAAATGTGGAGTCCTCAGTACAGAAACATGGACCCCCTGGAGTGTGTCCAGAGGTGGACAACAAAAATGATCGAAGGGATGGAACACATCTCCTACAAGGACAGACTGAATGAGTTGGGGCAGTTCAGCCTGCGGAACAGAAGGCTCCAGAGAGACCTGACAGCGGCTTTTTAGTATCTAAAGGGGAGCGACAGAAAAGAAGGGGACAGACTTCTTAGCAGAATCTGTGGTGATAGAACAAGGGGAAATGGTTTCAAACTAAAAGAGGGGAGATTTAGGTTGGATTAAGGAAAAAGTCTCTTACAGTGAGGGTGGTGAGGCACTGGGACATGTTGCCCAGACATGTGATGGATGCCCCATTGCTTGGGACACTCAAGATCAGGCTGGACCAGGCTCTGAGCACCCTAGTGTAGCTGTGGATGTCCCTGTTCACTGTAGTGGAGTTGGACTAGATGACTTCTAAGGGTTCCTTCCAACTCTAAGGATTCTATAAAGCAGATAAAACTGAAGGGAACTCACTATATGAAGTTCATGGGAAGAGGAAACTGCTAAATACTGTCAAGAGGTGATTTCAGAACTGACAGAAATAGGACTTCAGAGAATTATATTGATGACATTTATGAAGATCAGGAATGAGAAAGCTGAGGCTGAATAGGACAATACAGCAGAGAAAGGACACCAACTTAAGATTTTCAAGAAACTGTAAACAAAAGCCTAAAATGTATTTTGGCTGAAGCTCTTGGTTCCTATGTTGGTTAAAAAAAACATCATTGGATAATCTATTTGATATGATTGTCCATTCTGTATTTAAGAGTGGGTATTAAGGGGCAAAATTTATGAAGCCTCAATATAAAGACTGATCCTCATGGCAAAATCATTAATGTTATCACAGCTCTCACTCGTTTAGTAGAGGGGGGTTCTTACCCCAAACCTGAACAGAAAGTCTGCAGTTTTGTAGCTTGCCTTCTTCCTTGTTGATAGTATGAGCAAGTGTTAAGTGGCTCAGCTGTACAGCAGAGGAAGGACAAAGGGAGAGGCAGGTGGGATAGCAAGGGGGATTTTCTACCCAGCTCCAGATTATGTTAAGTATTAATGCCAATGTTTGGCTTACAGTGAGCACTAAGGTGTGGTTATGAACTTGCAGTAAAATTTAAGTGATAATTACTGCAATTGGTTGGCTGTGCTTCCCTGAAGGCCAGAGAAATTTCACTTTGTTTTCTACTCCTGCAGGGCTGCTCTGGAGGGAAAGTCAATCCTGCTTGGGAGATGCAATAGGAAAGTGAGAGGTCAAGTATGTAAAGGATGCATTTTAATAAATATTATTCAAAATTATGCTAATATACAGGAAATAATGAGCTTATTTTTGTAGTATTGTTCTTCCTCTCCCTTCAGCAGATTTTATTGATCTAAATCCAGGTGTGGGGCCTCCAACAAAAGAAAGACATGGAACTGCTGCAGTGAGTCCATAGGAGGGCCACCAAGATAAGGACTAGAATGCCTCTTCTGTGAAGAAAGGTTGAGGGAGTTGAGCTTGTTTAGCTTGCAAGAAAGAAAGCTCTGAGGAGACCTCATTATGGTCTTCCAGTACTTGAAGGAAGCTTATAGATAGGAGGGAGGCCAACTTTTTACACTGTCTGATAGTGACAGGACAAAGAGGAATGATTTTAAACAAAAAGTGGGGAAATTTAATTTGGCTGTCAGGAATAAATTTGTTATTCAAGAGGGCAGTGAGTCCCTAGCACAGCTGCCAAGAAAAGCTGTGGTGCCTCACTCTTGGAGGTGCTCAAGGCCAGGTTGGATGGGGCCCTGGGCAGCCTGAGTTGGTGGCGGGCAGGGGATTGGAACTGGATGATCTTTAAGGTTCTTTCCAACCTAATTCATTCTATGATGGTAAGTGCAATGCAGATTTACATCGTCTTTTCAGACAAGGTGTGAAAGCAAGATAGTGGTACTTGTGAGCTATTACCTGCATCAGCCACGAGCAAAAATACCTTTGCTTGTCTGCAAGGCTGAACTAAGTGTTGTGTGAAGTTTAGCTACCACCTCAACTCTCTGTAGAAGTACTATGACAGAAGTACTACAACAGGCTTGTGAATGACAGTAACAGTCACAGCAGAAGAAAAGAAATGTATGGTCAGCATGATGCACGCAGGGAGAACCAGCCTGTGCAGTACTGGTTCACAAGTGCTCAGTGCTGCACTGGCAGTTGTGATCTGGCCTCTGCCACAGTATGTGCAGGGCACAAAGCATCTTCCAACAGTGGCAAGCCATGGTGGGACTTGCTTCTGATTTTGGTGCAGGAGGCAGTTGTGCTGAAGGTACTGATATTTTGTTCAGAAGGTCAGTAAGATGAGGGGACCCAAGACATGTTTGGATAACAACTTTCTCTCTGAACTTTGTACCTATCTAAATGGCTGCAGCTGGGAAATTGTCTCAGTCATGAACATACTGTCCCTCTCCACTGCACAGCAGCGGGACTCCAATCTCTACTGTTGTATGCATGCAAATACAGAAAACAGTCTTAAAAAAATAAGACAAGTCTCAGGATATGCTTTTAGTCTCATTTATTTTAATTACCTAATTTGGTCCCTTCTACCTTATCTTAGAGCAGTTAGCAGAATACAAGACCCTCCAAGGATTGAAATTCAGTATGTCATAAAGCATGTGAGCCAAGACCATATCAATGAACATGGGTAAGAGGCCTTTGATACTGCTCGTGTAATTCCCTTCCGAGTAGTACATACATGACCTGAACCTGCGATTTAAAAGCATCAAATCAAGTTTTTGGCCAGACATTTAGTGGGGCTTTTGTTGTCTGCATTGGTTGCTTTAATAAAGGCGCTGGCTGAAAAACTAAATAGTTCAGTAAATTCCATTGGTGAGGCTGCTGGCTAGTCTTGCTTGAGCTTTGAGCTTCGGTGAAGTTTGGAGTACTTCATTCTGGTAACATTTAAATTTCCTCCCAGAATCTGAAGCACAGCCCAAGCATTTGTGACATTAAAATTCTCTCTTTTTTTAAAATGTAAAAGTTATTTAACAAAAAGTCCTTTTCAATACTGGAATCTTCTTAAAATATCAAATGATATTGCTGCGGATGGTGATGCACTGAACTGTTTGGAAGTAAGAGATCCCTGTTCTGACCCAGAGAGGATTCTGTCCCATTAGCATTTTACAGCACTTGCGTCTCATTGGACCCCGTCTTCAGTCTTCAGTTAGGATGACAAAATAGCACATTTTCTGGAAATGAACCAACAGTCAGCCATTGGAAAACTTTATTTATGATCACAAAACAGTATTTTAGGTGGAGTAAAGGTTTTAATGTTTTCAAATCAAAGGCCTCTCTTTGGGGATTGAAGCAGAGCTGCTTGCTTTGAATAAAACCTTGTTCTATGCTGGTTTTCAGTTCCAAAACATCAGCAGTTCTGGCCATATCCTAAATGATAACAGTTGCTGAGACTTGTGAAATAACCTGGGGGCTGTCTTGGTCCTTGTGGTGAAGCATGTGAGGAGCACCTGGGCAATCTCCTGACCCTGCTCCAGGAATCCAACCCCTGGACAAAGGAAGTCACAGCTCCTCGGTGGCAGGAACCATCCCAGTATCTCTCAGAGGGTGTCAGTGCTGCCCACTTACTCATCGGTAGTTTCTTTTTTCTTTTTCATTTTCTGACATCTGTTTTACTCTGGTTCAGCCTACAAAGTCCCATTTCCAAAAGCTGTGCAGGACTGAGACTCCTTATAAAGTGAATAAATTAATTTAATAACTCTGGGGGGAGATGCTTCCTGTTCCCTGTGTCTGCATGCATGGCTGAATAAAATGACTGGATATTTTAATCTAACACTGACACTTAAGACATGTCCTCCCCTCCTTGTGAACAAATACACACTACAAAAGGGTCTACTGCTGACCTTGAAATTACCCAGCTTGCTCCTGTGTCTGAGAGAGCCCAGTTTCTCTGTTTTTGCTATTAAACCTTAATCTTTGTGAAGGGAAGGCCAGAATATCGAAGAATTTTTGCGATCATTCATTCATATTTCTGTGCCTCCACAACACCTAGATCCCTTGAGAAATACCTGCATTTCTGGCCATCACACTGCACTTCTCAAGAGATTTGCTTTATGCTTTTTCACACTGGCCTGGTTTGGCTGATTTCCAGCTCTGTTTGAATGGTCTTCTGGGGGAGCAGAATCTTCAGTATCATTCAACGGTACTCTGTAAAGAGTCTCAGTTTAGAAATAGGCTTTAAACCAAGATTATTTATTTTTTTAATTGAGCTCACCATCTATCCAGTGCAGGGAGGAAAGTGAATGACTTCTGAACCATTACCTTGCTGAAAGTTTTAAGAAGAGCAGCTATAAAAAAATCTAAGACCAGAAGCAGATACTGATTCTAGTCAGGCATATAGTTTAAGTTGGTACAGCATTCAAAAGAATAATTTTTCACATGGAGATAAAGGAAGATAAGATATTAACTAACCAGTTTATAACTTAAAATCCAGGCTCAAGGATCAGAATAAATTACAAGAAACAGATACTGAGGATTAAAAAAAAAAAAAAATGCATAAAACATTTCCAGGATAAACTAATGGATCTACATCTTCTGGTCATGTAAAGAATTGGGAAATTATATTTGAAAAAATGATAGGAAGAACACTAGCAGGCAGGTAAAGAAAAGGAAGCATTAGGTTTCTTTAAGAAAAATGCTGCCAGCTACCTGTGTGACTACAGGGCTGATATTTTAAATTTCTGAGGAAGTATTTGCTTTTGGTAACTTCAGGTGTTTGGGTGTTCAGGTGTTTTGTGATGTGTTTTTTACAATTTTCTAGAAAAGGAGACTATGAAGTTAACACAACTTAATACACGTAGGGAGGACCCTGTGTCAAGTTTTCAGAAATTTTCTCTCTCTTATGCAGATGCAGCTTAACAGTAATGCTTGCAGATTTTGCAATGAATTTTGTTTAATTTTTCATTAATTTTTATTTAAATGTAATTCTATATATTCATTTATTTAGCTGTGGTTTTTTTCCCCTCTGTACATCTGGGGAACTGTTGCAAATGCACAAATACCAAAACAGAGAGGCATGCCTTGGGCCTGCATGAGATGGAGCTGCAGGCCGTACCTTGGTGACTGGCTTTCAGGTTCTCTAATTAGAATTTGTTCTATACTCTTATCTCTCAACCTGGCACCTTCCATTCTCTCTTATCTTCCACGTATCTCTCATTCTCAGGTCGGTACCTGACCAGACAATGCTGATTGCTGCTTAGGTCTCAGCTGGACTTCAGCTTTTAAGTAGAAACAACACAGGAATATCTGTACATGCAGTGACAGTTTTCTGGAGAACTGTGGATTTTGCACTTACAGTTGAAACTTTCATTCATTGCTAGGGAGTATCAGATCCTTCAATTACCACCATAACCCAAGTAACATCTTCCTAGATTCCCCAAACTCTCTCAAGGTGAGGCTTCTTTTCTCCCTGTATCTCAGAAGGCTCATTCAACTTTCTCTAATTAAACTGTCACCTTAATAATACCTTGGCTAAAAGCCAATATATGAGAATTCTTCAGGAACTAATCTTTTTAGAGGATTATATCAGATTAAAGCTCCATCCTGTGCTAAAAGACTTTGGCATACCTTCTAAACTATTAGTGCTTGCAGTGGTTTTAGAATATGCTGTTGCACTTATTAACATATTGCTGTAAGTAAAAATGTAGACTTAAGAAAGAATGGAAAGTATTTATGATGGTTAGCATTCCTGGGTCCTGTGTGTAGCTCATACAAGGATAGGTAAAGGGTAATTTCATAATACTGAATGTATTGTTTTACCAGCTGAGATCTGGAGTTTTATCAGTTATAAGAAGTTAGACTCAACAGATTGTGCATCTGAGAAGTGTTCTGACTTTGGAGAACTTGCATGTTCCTGCAGAAAGCGAAGTGAAATGCATGATATTTTTCAAATACTTTATTTTGCAGGTCCTTCATAGTCACTGACAATGTAAGCTAAACAAGGAAAGTCAGTGAAACTTCAGAAGCATTAACTAGATTGAAAATCCAGTTGTGCCAGCTGTGGTCTAAATCCATGTAAGCCAAAATTAATGGCTTGTCTCTGAAAAGGCTCAATTTTCAAAGACTCTGGGCACCTGATACAAATGTTCAGATCCCATTAATTTGCTTTAATTGATCTACATTAAAATAGCTAAGGAACATATACTGAATGTATTGATATTATTTTAATGACAAAGCTATATTTCTAGAAGTTGTAGTAAACTGGGTAGTTTTGTAATGTTGACAACAATTCTCTATCTGCATTAATGGGGCCCTGTTACCTGAGTTTTTTGATAGAAGGACTGTAGAGGGAACAAGAGAATTTAGAGTAAGGGAAAGAAAATATTTTTGGACATGTATTTTGAAGTGCTGTTGTGAGTATTGTTACAGGAAGCAGGCAGACTGCCAACATATAGCAGTCTTTTGCATTTTTCTTTCAGTTTGTGAAGACTGACTACATTTTGAATAAGCAGTCTTTACCTTTTTCCTCCTATACTTCTCAACTTAAAAAACAAAACAAAAAACAAACAAACAAACAAAAAAACAACCCCCAAAACAGAAAAGAAATGGTCTTCTTATATCCTATATTTGGTACGTTAAAAAGTAAGCCAGCTTTTCTCAAGTGGTAATCCAGCTATTACTTCTATTATGGGGACATTTTTTCTCCTGTGATGCCTTTTGTAAGTTTCAGTTATGCCAAGTTCATTAATTTTGTAATGCTCAAGACCTGTTTTTGCCTCCTTTGAGTATCCTGCTGTCTCAGGAAGAAATAGAAAGAAGTTCATCCTGGGCTTTCTGTGTGATGTCTGTGAAACAGATCAGCCCATTCCCACCCTCAAGAGTCAAAAATCCAGGTGGCCATATTAGCTTTCTGCCAACCAGTTTATACTATCCTACCTGAACATCTGAAAAACTCAATCTCTCTCTCTTTCCTTCGATGTGCAGCTTATAGTAGCAGCTTGGATTAGAAATTAGATTAGAAATTTGGAGAATTGTCTGCCAGCACCCTGAACGTCCAAACTGAGGGTGAGAGGAGTGGATTCTCCAACAGTGGAACAAGTCCAAGACCTCCATATGAAACTGAATGTATGTAAGTCCGTAGGGCCAGATGTTATGCATCCCAGGGTTCTTAGAAAGATGGCAGATGTGGTTGCTGAGCCTCTCTCCTTCATATTTGAAAAAACATGGCAGTTGGGTTAAGTCCTCAGTGACTGGAAAAAGGGAAACATTGCTCCCATTTTCAGGAAAGGGAGAAAGGATGACCTGAGGTAATACAGGCTGGTGATCCTCGCCTCCATGCCTTGGAAGTTCATGGAGCAGATCCTTCTGGTTACTACGCTATGGCACATACAAGATGAAGAGGTGATCCAAGACGGGTGATCCAGGGGCAGATCTTGCCTGGCCAAACTGGTGGCCTTCTATGATGGAGTGACAGCATTGGTGGACAGGGGAAGAGTGATGGATGTCATCTATCTGGACTTCTGAAAAGCCTTTGACATGGTCCCTCACCACATCCTTTTCTCTAAATTGGAGAGGTATGGTTTTGAAAGATGGACTGTTTGGTGGATTAAGAACTGGTTGGCTAGACGCAGCCAATGGGTTATGATCAATGTTTCTATGTCTGGGTGGAGGCCTGTCACAAGTGGTGTCCCTCAGTGGTGTCCCCCAAGGACTAGTGCTCTTCAACATCTTTATCAGTGACATAGTTAATGATCTTGAGTGCATCCTCAGCAAGTTTATGGACAATACCAAGCTGAGCAGTGCAGTTGATATGAGTAGTGTAGTATGATGTGAGGGGAGGGAAGCCATCCAGAGGGACTTAGACAGGCTGGAGAAGTGGGCCCATGTGAACATAATGAAGTTCAACAAGGCAAAGTGCAAGGTGTTGCAGTTGGGTCGGGGCAATCCTGGGTATACACACTGGGAGAAGAACCACTTGAGAACAGCCCTGTGGAGAAAGATTTGGGGGTCGATGAGAAGCTGGACATGAGCCAACAGTGTGTGCTTTCAGCCTGGAAAGCCAGCTGTGTCCTGGGATGCATTAAAAAAGGGGTGGCCAACAGGGAGAGGGAAGTTATTGTCCCCCTCTACTCAGCTCTTGGGAGGCCCCATCTGTAGAACTGTGTCCAGGCCTGGGGCCCCCAGTACAGGAAGGATGGAGCTCAGGGAATGGGTCCAGAGGAGAGCCACTAAGATAATCAGAGGGCTTGAGCACCTCTCCTGTGAAGAAAGGTTGAGGGAACTGAGCTTGGAGAAGAGAAGGCACGGGGGAGACCTCATTTTAACCTTCCAGTACTTGAAGGGAGCTTATAAACAGGAAGGGAAGTGAGGGTGGCTAGTGATAGGACAAGGGGGAATGGTTTTAAACTAACACAGGGGAGATTTAGATTAGATATTAGGAAGAAGTTTTCATTCAGGGGTGATGCTGCATTGGAACAGGTTGCCCAAGGAGGTTGTGGATGCCCCATCCCTGGAGGCATTCAAGGCCGGGCTGGATGTGGCTCTGGGCAGCCTGGTCTAGTTGTTGGTGACCCTGCCCATGGCAGGAGGTTGAAACTAGATGATCTTTTCAACCCAGACCATTCTATGAATCAATATCTTTATAGATGTTGGAAGTACAAGAACAAATACTCATAGCTGCATTTTGTAGAATTAAAATTCTCTGATAGGCTTCAAAACACAAACATGTCTTTTACTGATATGGAAGATGCTCTGGAAGAACAGTGTTAGTTTAAGTTTCTCATCCTATAACAGCTTCCCCCAAGTCTCTCTCACAATTAGGAAAGGAAAATCATGGCTATGATGAGGTATTTTGATGATTAGCAGTATGTACACTGCCCCTCGAGACTATATAACTTGAAGAACCCTTAGGAGCACTGATGTGTGCTGAGGCCAAAGGACTTCGGGGAATGACAAGATGCTGAAGTCTTTGTAGATCTTCAGTCACCATTTCTCTGCTTCAAGACAGAAAGAAAATCAAGAAAAATGTGTTTAAAACAAAGGAGAATAGCAACAATTTTGTTTTTTTTTTTCAGTAAAGCTACACATCTTCCTGAAAATTCTACTCCCCTGGAACTCAGACTTCCATTTCAGAAACCATTCTGAGGTTTGGATCTTCTTGACACAAAGTGAGTGCTTTGTATTGTCTTGTAGGTTATTTTTAGTAGTTTGATTTTCCAGAATGACATTCTTAACCTTAGAATTTATGCCCCTCCTGTAGTTACAAATTGGAATAATTTGTAATCAAGGGCTGTGCTATTACACATACGCTGCATGTAATTCCCAACAAAACAGCTGTCGTGACACACTGCATTTGATCTTCTAATAACTGTGCTCTGTGTTAGAAGTTAATGTATCACAGTATTGTCTTCACAAATTCTGTGAAGTTAAGAAGTGTAATACCAATACTTTACTGCAATGCTTGGTTTCACTCCCTGGAGTTGTATCCAAATCTGAAGTGGACTGTTGTCAGACTTAGTCAAGAAACAGTTGTATGTTGTCAGAACGATAAGAAACAGTAAATCACGTCTTTCCTGTAACAATCTCAAATGTTAAAGACACAATTTATAGACAGTTGGGGAGATTAAGGCTTTGCAGATGTGAGACAGATTTTGTAAAAAAGTTAGGCAGCTGTGCTCGTGGAGAGATAGCTTCAGCTTACCTTTCTAGTATGTGAGTGGAACTGTATGCTAGTTAAAACTCAGTTTAGGTTACAGCTTCATGGTCTTTTTTTTTTTTTTTTTTTTTTTTCTAGACAACACAGCAATGTCATGGTTCATGAGGTCAACTGTTTGTCATGAGAGCTGAAAATATCTCCCTAAATGTTAGGCATCTGAGAAATTCTTTAAAATGCTGTTGAATTTTTATGACAATGGTCCTTTGAAAAGAATGTTTTCTGATACTTACCAGGGAAGAAATATCAAGAGTATGATGCCTTTTCATTCTGGACTCATTAGCTGAGAAATCTGCGCTACATTATCTGTATAGAAGTGTATGTTACTCAACATTTCTACTATTGATTGTAGGGAGATTTGAAGCCTTCTTCTACGCTACATTAGATTTAGTAATGCTGATAAATAATAATTTTAGTCTTTTTGTTTCCTAATAAAAATTTTTCTGAAGAGGGGAAGTGAAGATGAAGGTCTTCTCCCAGATGACAGGTTATGCAGGAACAGCACAAAACAGTACTGGGGAGGGTCAGACTGGACAGTAGGAAAAAAAAATACTTATGACGAAGGTGGTCAACAATGGAACAGGCTTCCTCAAGAGATGTTTTATCACAGAATCATAGAATCATAGAATGGCTTGGGTTGGAAAGGAACTTAAAGATTATTCAGTTCAAAACTTCAGTCATGAGAGGGTTACCCCTCACCAGCTTAGGCTGCCCCAGAGCCCATCCAACCTGGTCTTTTCTTGCTTCCAGGAGTGGGGCATCCACAGCTTCTCCGTGCAGCCTATGCCAGTGCCTCACCACCCATGCAGGGCTACCTTACAGACAGACAGAAGGATCAGCTCTCCGTCAGCATGACTGCACTTATTTTCCTATTGACCATCGAGAAGTAATTGTTTCTGTTTTTCTCCACAGTTCAGCAGATCTTCCCACGTGCATCTTCAGGCTTTGGATGAGCATGTGTTTTTTCTTGCATCTAGAACCTCATCCTTCTTACAGAAGTGCTGACTGAGTGAAGATCAGTGTACTCCTCACAGCAGTAGACGTTGTATTAATTTAGGACATTGCTTATTAATGTAATTTGAAATAAAAGAGGAGATCACTCTCTTCTTGTGTGTTCTTGTCTATCTTATATCTCTGGTGTTTTTCTTTGCAGGTAAAAGCCAGGAAAGAAATAAACTGATTGTTACTATATCCTGTTAAAGAAAGCTTTCAAACAACAGCTGAATGAGCACCTTTGCATCAAGTCAGGGCTGTGAGATTGCAGCTGACAATTAGGGAGGTATAAACTGTACTTTTGTTTAATTCACAGGAAACAGAGCATTCTGTTTCCTGTGTGGACAGATGTTGAAATAAGAAGTTAGTGTATGCACAGAAGGCGTATCTTCTCTTCAGTGCTCTAATGTTTCTCAAGAAAACTTGGGTAATTTTGTTTTACTCTTTAGAGAATGTGACAGCAGATCACAGTACAGCACAAATAGATTCATCTCATCTCAGATAGACTCAGATAGATTCATCTCAATTCATCTCAGTGAATTGGAATCCACGTTTCAGTAAGCACAAATACAAACATACAAATTACCGTCATCCACATGGCTCAGAGCAGACGAGCACTCATTCCAGATTCTTCTGAAACTCTAAAAAATCCAAGGATTAGTATGGGTCAGAAAACCAGGATATTATACATCTCTGATACTGTTACTGTAGTTGAAGGGCTTTCTTTTTTTCCTAGTGTTTTTTTCTTAAGCAAATACAGCTTGGAGTGTAAAGTGTTACACATGGTATAGCTTTGAGTTTCATTCTAACTTTCAACAGTCAGTGTTTTCTTCATCTGCCTTTATGCTGTGCCATGGGAATATTTACTGGTTTTCTTTTATACCATTGATATTTTCCTTTCAATGTGAGGGTTGAACTCAGCATCCTTGATCATGCAAGAGGAGGCGACGTGCCATGCAGTTACATTCACGGTGGAGTTGACCCCTGGTTACATAAAGCAGCCACCAACCTTTCCCCTCACCTCCCTTTGACTTGTAGCAATGCTCCTGTGGCTGAAAACCTTTGCGTTCTCAATGCTTAAAAATGCCTTTAGCTTTAAAATACTGAGGTGGGAATAAAGGTGGTTTGATCTGTCTCTGGTAATTCTGAGAAAGGTTACTTTGCATTGCAGCCTCTGTGTTTTATTAAGTGTGTGCTGTTGAGCTCTCGGGATACACTAACGAACCAGAGTGGCAGAAAATCTCACAGAGGGTCCCAGCAGACACTCATAACTACAAATCTGATTTAAATCTGGGGACAGAGGCTGGAGGGGTATCTTGAGATACTGTGCCACTGCTGGGATTTAGCCTATACCCTTCCTCTTTCCTGTGGTTCTGAATGGGGAAAAAAAAAATTGAATACTCATAGCAACAGCAACAGTCAATGAAACGAATGTGTATTAGATTGAGTACTTAAAACTTTCATATACAATAGGACTTAGAACCACATTCAGCCAAACATTTGAGTTTCTAAAACAGATCACACTTGTAAACATGCAATATACATCACAAAAAATCAATAATTCACTTGAGTTTAATTTAATGGTCTGTCCCAAAAAAAGGATCAAATCTGCCTTGATGTTATCTTTGGGAAGAAATGAATCATATCTGTTTTTCAGTAAGGATTCTCTCTCCCTTTTTTTGTGGGGATAAACTGGAACTGAAAAGATTTTAGCTCAGAAGTCTTTCTCTTGTCTTTAATGCACACAGAGTTTGTGTGCATGTGTCTGTGTGAGTGCACGCAGCAGACAGGCAGCCAGCAGAAGTGGGAAGAAAAAATGAGCAAACGCTATTAACAGGGGCTCAGTTTCTAGTCCCAACAGACTTAACTAGCAGAAGGGGAAGCGAAGATCCGGGGGCTGGCTGCCAGAGAAGCACTGCTGAGTGTAAACACTCCAAAGCATCTCAGAATGCCCTTATCATAGGCAGCCCGAAAGCAGTTGTGCTCTGGGGCTCTGCAGCCAGGAGCAATCCTGCAAGCAAAGAGTGTTTACTGTTGATTATTAGGACAAAGGAAACTACAGCCAAGCTGACCAGAAAGACTGGAATTTCATCTCTCTCACTCTGTCTTCCCCTCTGTCGCCCACTCGTTGGGTTTCTTTCCTGCCAGCTTTTAAAACCAGAGATTACTGGGTCAGTGACACTCATTCCTTTCATACAGCATGATCTTGTGCTCAGCCTCCTGAAGTAATGCTGCTACCTGTAAGTATCTGCTTCAAGTTTGTCGAATGCTGTGAATACTGTTGTGTTTGTGCTTGTAATAGTCTTGAATGGCTTACTGAATGCCTCAGTGAGGCACTCGCTCGTTTTTGTACTTGGAGTGGGTGAAAGCTCAGTTCCATAAGAGGGAACAGGCGCTGGGTTTCGCTGGTTGTTTGTGGCTCCAAGTAACTTAGTTTACACTAAGGTTTGAGTTGATACAGATTTCTAGCCTACGCTGGCTGTCTTCCACCAGCACTAATAAAACTTTATGCTTTTACGTTTTATAAAAGCTTGGAAACAGTTAGTGAGCATTCCCATATTACAACTGTCTTTTTAATAAAAACACACTGAGGGAGAGAAATGTGATACACAGCACTGAAAAAAAAAAAAAAAACCATGAAATCCTTCAGTATGGAAGATTTTTTTTTTTTTTTTACGTGACTGCTTCAAAATTGTAGACTTTTATTTTGCAGCAGGTATCTGTGAGAGCTTTCACGTTTGTTCGTATTTAGACAGCTGACTTTATTCATTTGAATTAGATGGATATTCACTGATTGTACATACGTGTAAATGTTTATGTGCTTCTGACCACACAAAGGCATGCTTGTGGTCTTTTTGTTTCTTGCTCACTTATATACACTTGTAATTAAACTCTGAAACAGCTTTTAGAGATTAGTTACTCTCACTCTGTGCTGTGCTGAGGTACTTCAGCAAGTCCTGTAGGCAATCACACATAGTTTCTTGAAACAGTTACTGAAAGGGTATTTCAGAAATTACATTTTCTGCAGTTCATAGAATTGCAGAAGTTCATCATCTCAGCTCACTCAGGACTTCACGCTAAATGCATCGCTGCTGTTGGCCACATGCCCCTGTGTCCGTGGGAGGCAATGACACTGCAAACCACCTGTTGCTTGCACAGCAAAAGTGTGCACACACCTGTAGAAGTCATCTCAACTCATTTCTCTTACTTGGGTGTTATTGCTGTGGGCCTGCCAACGTTTTTGTTACAGTTCTTTTCTGGTATTTATTTTGCATGCAAACATGAGTGCGTGCACCTTGCTTAAAGAAAAAGCTGGTTTGCATTGAGGCACCTCAGAGTTTGAAAATTTTCTTCAGCATAGATCCCTGCTCTGAGAAGAGTTAGGCAAATGTTCTGACAATGAATAAAAAGTTTCTTAGGCAGTGATTTGAATTTTTAATTGGAGTTGCTCCAGGCCTTTTTCCACATCAAATTAATTTTCTGCGGTCCCTGAAGGATCTGCTGTAATAACGTTTGTGATACTAACTACAGCACAACAGAAGTGAATCTATTCATGAGGAAAAGAAATACTGACCAACTCATCAGTCTATCTAACAGTGAATTTAGAAAGCAGCAGTAACATGTAGTAACAACAGCACAGTAACACAGCACTAACTGATTAGCACTACTTTAAAAGTGGAATCTGCTTGATTATACCTGCTGAAAGGTTATACCTGCATTAAGGTAGGCTTCTCCCATTTTCTGAGGCTCTGTGGCTGTGACTGTGTCCCCTGATTAACTTCCCTTGAGCTAATGAAGGCTGTGAGGGCTACAACTGCTGCAGCAAGGGTATCCATGCACAAATTCATGGTTTCACAGCTTGCAGCATTACATCTTCACGATGATGTGACTGCCTTTTGGGCAACGGGGCAAGAGGCCTGAACAGGCTGTCTTTGGGAAGTTGCCATCCCAACTGCTATCGCTAGCTGCTATCGTTGTGAACAGCATGTCAAAGAACTCTGATAGCTGGCTGTGAAGATAAGCCTTGGTTAGACTCTGATTTTCTGACTAACGTCACCTCCAGTTCCCTGAAGACACTGTATCACCAGATGAGCCCACAGGCTGTAGCTGTAGCATGCAGGCATCCAGAATGCATAAAGATACGCTCTTATTAAAGAAAACTCTTCATAAAAGAAGAACTTTGAGATTTTGCAGCAACTTCCACTCACACCACTTTGGAAACTGAAATTTATGTCTGCCATAAATCCATTCTTTTGCCCTTGGACATCTAAAAACAGGAGACTGTCTTTTTTTTGGAGAGACAATGGATTTGGATTTTTCTCCCAGATCATAGCAGCAATTTAGATGAGAAGCTCAAACAAACCTTAAAGTTAAACATGTCTAAGGCTCAGAGAGATTAACTCTGTTTGTGGGAAAGTGTAAACCACACCATCTACCAGCTGTTAAGATTTAAGCATTCAAAAAAAATCCTCTGTGCAGCATGTGCAGACGATTGCAGCTCTTTCTCAGTAAGCAGCAGTACACCCCTGAGCGAGCCTGACCTTGTGCAGAGTGGTCTGCGAAATCCTCTTTTACAGAAATGCAGAACTTTTTCCATTAAAATCAAGGCTCATCATTCCTGTCGACCCAAAAAACAGACAACTACTAACAGTGTGTAAAAACATTGAAACCTCTCCCCATGGACTTTCATCCATAAAAGCTGGAGTTTGTAACCCCTCTGCCATGCTGTTGCTCCGCAGTGTGAGGCACAAGGCCAGGCATTACCACACAGAGTGTGTGGTATCCATCAGCAGATACACGCTGCTGTGGAGACCTGCAGTGTGTTGGTGGTGCTGCATTTCATCACCACTTTTGGATAACTGTTTTGCAGAAGCATCAGATCTTGCAGCTCATGGTGCGGTGCAACAAGGTCAGCGTAGTACAGTCAGACACAGGCTCCTGTTCCTGTCTGTTGCACAGGAGGCTTTTTCTTTCCTGTTTAGTGGGCTTTCAGGCCAGGGATGTGTTCACCCCCTGGTGGAGCTGTCCTGCCACGAGCAGAGCTCCTCTAGTGACTCATGTTTGAGATCTGGCCATAGTTTGCAAAGGCCATGAAAAAGAACGAGGCTACAGAGCTAGAAGATGTGTGTTATCAAAAAAGCAATGAATGCAATACCCTAGTTTTTGCTTTCAGTTGACAAATTATGAATTTGTCTTGAGCTGAGGCTAAGAGTTTTATCCTTGCAGGACAGAGTACAGTGCTCACTGACTAGTCCTAGGCTGCTCGTTGTGTATGTCCTGTTTCTCTTCTATCCATTGCTAGTTGCTTGCTAAAACGAAACATCTCTTGTAAGTTAAAATCTCTTGGGAAATTCCCTCCTTTCACCTTTCCATGGTTGCCATTATTACAGGTGTTTTTAATAATCACTTTCAAGTTCATTTCTTTGTGGACCAGGGAAAACTATTCTTCCACCTACTTGTTGTTATAGATTGCTTTTCTGTGAGGAAGTGTAGTTCTTGTTCCTTCTCTGCAGTGCATTTGATTGTATACAAAATCAAAAGAAAGGCTAATCTAGCCATTTGGTTTTACTGTTTACACAAGTTTTCTACTAGTTTTTATCCTGTCCCATGACTGAGAATCTCCAGTATCAATCTCTCCCTCCTCTCCTTCATATTTAAATTTAATTATTAAGTATTGTCCTGCTGCAGCAGAGGATAACAGAGGAGCATCTGGACATGTCTGGACGTGCTTTACATCCTGCACATTTCTAATTTCATGAAGAAGGATCTATTCATTGACTGCAGTGAAACACTTGTTTCCTTACTTTCCAGAAAAAAATGCAAAGGTTTTGTCCAAACAAACAAACAAACAAAACAAAACAAAACAAAAAAAAAAAAAAAGAAAAAAAAGAATATATGGCACTAAGAAGAAAACTGCCACCTAACATTCATTAAATCAGCAAATACCTTGTTCAGTACTTCGTTTGGCTGTGGCCTGTAATCTTTGATTGTAGTTTGTGGAATAAAGATGTTAAATAACAAACATTTGAAGGTCATGGATTAACTGCACATTCTGAAGTGGCAATCCCCCAGTTAAACATTTTAGGGTCCTTTAATTGCCATGGGCTAACTTTTAATTGCCATAATAACAGTAATCTCTGTTTCTTAGAATGTGTGCAAGGCCACTATTTGTTTTCTTTAATCTTTCCTTTAAAAAAAAAAAAAAAAAAAAAAAAAAAAAGCAACCAGTGGTCAATCTTGTTCATTAAAATAAATCAGGCCAACTCCCCACCCACAACAATTGTCCTCCTTTCAAGCTTTGCGAAAAATGAGGGTGATTTTGAATGCCATTCTTCAGTAAAATCTCTCAGGCAGCTGGAGGTTTTGTCACACGGAGAGAAGCTCTTGAAGTCTCATCCAAATCTCAATGATGATTTTGGATGTCAATGCTGTTCAAGTTAGCTAGTGATTACACATTTTTTTAGTTAGATTTCAGGTATTACAACTGAGAGCTGCTGGTGTTTTTTTCTGATCTCATTTTCAGTAGTTCTATATTAGTAGATGTCTCTCCACATCTACTTTGGGATTAGACTGTAACTACATGCCATTAGCTTTAATTACATTCCTCAGAATCAGACTCAGGATTTATAACTTTAAATAAGAATTGCCTGAAACTTTCACTGATATTTACATTCTTTAAAGTAAATTCTATTCAGTGGTACATCAACGTACCATTGCAGTGGTATATACATATTTTTGAAAGATTATCTAAAAGACCAGTTCTACTTTGACACAGCTGGATGGGTCCTACATAGATTTATGTTCTCTCCACAGTCTGCTGTTGGAAGAGCAACTAACATTCCCTAACTTATGGATAATTTTAGGGACTTATATTTTCCCTTTCCTTCCCTTCCTCTCTCTTCCCTTCTCCTCTGAAAGTCAGTTGTATTTGGTGAGAACACTTATGTTTGTAATTAACCACTGCAAAATGTTTCACATATGCACCAATAGCCCTAAAGGAAAATAACTTTAGTATTTGTAGAAAATGTTTAACAAATGGTATCTGAAGTTCTCTGTCACTCTCCACTAAATTGCCTCCAGTATGCTCTGTTCCTCCTTTAGCTCCTCAGAGTCACATCCATTGGCTTTCCAGAGTTTCCCTTTCTCTCTGCCTTCTCACTCAGGATCGTCTGAAGAGCAGGGAGAGGGTTCCACTGCTAGATGAGAAGCTTTTCAGAGCCCCCTTGCTGAGCATCCCTTGTGCCTTGGATACATCCTTAGGGTCATGTTTTGGGCCAAGAAGAATAATCATTGTCCAAATAAGTGGAGGCAGACTCCTTTTCCAGGTTCCCAACTTAGGGGTTGGTAAGTCTACATCCAACCATGCCAAAGAGGTCTCTTTATATATCACCACATCAGTATAATTTTAAATTTGGTATCTTGGGAATCACTCTACAGTTTGGAGAACACAGTGCAGTGTTTTGCAAAAATAAAGCAGGTAATTAGCTTTGTCCCAGGGTCTAGAAAACTGTGTCATCACAGCCATACAATCACAGCGTGATTTAGGTTGTAAAAGACGCCAGACAAAAACACCAGCCTGAAAGATAACTCTTATGACCAATGTGATATTAAGAAGCAGTCATTCTTTTACTGCGGCGCCAGATGCAAGGGGAACACCTCCACCTAAACATATGTATCTGGCATGAAAGACCTTCAGCTTACCTACATTACTTATGTTACATATGTAAATGTTTTCCCGGACAGCACATACATATTCAATACTTTCCCTGAAATCACTAACATGGGGTTCTACCTCCTTGCACATGCGTGGTCTCATTGTGGTGGTGGTCCTGAGCCCTCTGGTGGTCATCTCAGTGCGTCCTTTGGATGAACTCTGATCTTTTTATCTTATTAGGGACGGAAAGTTCCTTTGGGGGATGCTTTGCTGACTGCAGCCCCAGAAGGCTATCTATTACTGGTTCTTATATTTGGAGTGGCTTTGTGCAGTGCTCTTGATATGTGGGCAGCAACCACCTGCAAACAATCTATCTCCTGTTATCTAAAGTGGTCATGATGCTTCAGGACACCTGCAGTAACTCCTCACAGAGAGACTACAGCCTCTCTGGGCAATGTGTTCCATGGTGTGCTTGTTGTGTTTCTTTCCCAGTATCTGAGGTGAATATCCCTTGTTGCATATTTTGGTTGCTGCACCTTGGCCCTCTGGTATGCACCTCCAGGTTCTCTTAGATGTCTGAAAGTAGCAATAAGCTTCCCCTTAGGCCCCTACTTCAGGCTGGGCAAAGTCAGCTGTCTCAGACTCTCCTGTACTCCAGACCCTGGTCATCAGTAACCCTGCTAAGACAGATAGCAAATAGTGCAGAATACAACAACAGTGCACTGACATGACTGCTTTGCTTCTGGCACACAGCTCATCTGGTTCAGGTATTCTTGCCTTCCAGCCAGACTCTTAGAAAATCAATTAGGAAACAACTTAATCTAAAAATGCTGCACTAATCTTCCTAAAATTATGAATGAAACATCATTGTTTCATTAAGTCTCTAAATTTATCTGAAATAACATGGTGTATTTGACATTAATGCCTCAGCCTTTTGTTCTTTCTGGATGCAGAGGCAGAGATGACACATCAAGAAACAACAGGGGAGAATCCAGCCCCGCTATGGTGTGAAGGGCAGAGCAGTAGGGAGGCTGAAAGGATCTCTTGTAATTTCATTTTGCCATCCCCAGATTGAGAAAGTGAGATCATGCTTCTCAAGAACTTCAGTCAGCTGCAGAGGAAAGCAGTCCTATAAGATCACTTGCAGGAACATACGGGACAAGCATATGTGTACTGTGACAGAGGAACAATGCCTTCAGGCAAAAGCAGTTAAAGCGAGTCTGTAAGACACTGACACTATGGGACCTATTTTGTGGTAGGGAATGTCTTACACTTTCACTGTGAAATTGGACAAAGTGCTTGTGGCTCCTCTGGGAGCCTTTCTGCTCTCAGTGTTTGGTGCAAGGTAAGAAAAGGAACCACTGCCTGTGCCTGAGGTTGGTATCTGCACTCAGTCTTGGGTTTTATGGTGGGTGCCAGAATTTAGACTGACTTTCCCCAGGATCAAGCTGTGGATGTCAACCATTAACTCCAAGAACTTGCTGGGCAGGTCATGCCTTGGATGCATGCTGCTGAACACGCTTTGAGTCAAGCATTCTCCATCTTCTCATGTCTCAGACGGTTGCATCTGAACAAGCTTTGAGCCAGGCATTGTTCCCACTTCTCACACCACCCACTGGTGCAAAGCTTGTTATCACTGTCCCATGTGGTTTCAAGAAAAAAAGCATTAAGGGGAATGAGGGAAGAAGGGAAAGATACATGTTAAAATCACACAAAAGCAAAGGAACAAAATGAGTGTTGCCAATGTGCATAACAGGACTCACCTTACCCATGGATCACCTGGAGGCTAGGAAAAGTAATCTAACACCTATGCCAACTTTCAGACTCCTTGGGAAATTTGAGCCGGGCTATTTGCCTCAACATGTGCCAGACTTTCATATACAATACAATTACAAGCAATAAACACATTAGCATTAGGATTAAGAAGATCACAGCAGAGTGAACCACAGAATTAAAAACTCCTCTTGCTGCTGGTGACCATCCAAGGAGTGTTTCCCGCCAGTGGTGTTCTCCATCCTTCTTCACCCTTTCCAGGACATGGTGTATCTCTTCTGTATCATGGTTAACAGTAACCAAAGTTTTGGGTTTTTTTGTCCATTATCTTGGATGTGCTCTAGCAGTTGGTACAGATTGTCATGTTGCAATAATTTCTTCACCAAAGCAAGATTCATTCCAACTGGGGCAGGTGGCAAATTGTGGATTAATGTGTGATTGGACCACAACAACTGATATGACACAACTGGAACTGAATAATTAAAATCACATCCCATAATGTTGGTAAGGTTACAAACACATACAAACAAATAAAGTTACAAACATACAAACACAGACATTTGAATGATTGTTTGTATCTATAATAATATCACCTATGAGTATAAAATTATAAGAGGTTCTCATACACACACATCCTTTTGATGAGCACTATTTCAGAGTTATCATTGGGATACCTCTAAAAATGCCAAATATTTTGCTCAGTGTCAAGACAAATGTCTTGAGTCTTGATGGTATTACTCTCACAAATAAATCCTTGTTGTTCCCATACAGCACATGAACTAACATCAACAGTTTTCCATTTGTTTCCATTTTGTTGGGCCCACACTCAGTGTTCTAACAGGTAAAGTATAACCCCATTGTGATTCAGAGCCACTGCAATGATTGGGTATACGGTATATACCAAAGCACTGTGCATTGTTAGGACAAAAGCTGTGGCAAAGATATTAACAGGATCATAAATAAAATTAACTAGATGACACTAAGATTGAAATTCTTTCAAATTTGTTAACATTGACCCAAATCACTGTCGGCACTCAGTCGAGTTAGAGAGCTCTCACAGTTTCTTGTAGCATCAGAACAGTTCTCCAAATAGTTCTGCTTTATTGTGTTCAACATACATCTTATATACCATTCACTTATGAGAAGGAAATTTTTCCTGTCCCTCTAATCAATTAATTGGCCTAGCTTCTCCCAAACAACAGTGATAAAGGATGAAATGTTTCTGAAGTGTGATAAGATTAACAATGCATACAAACTGAACCTCCTGTTTACCCTTAAACTCAAACAGATCCCATTTGCTCTCTGTCTTACACTCCAGACTCCCAAGGTTTCACAGTAATAGGGTCTATCAAGGAGTCTGATAAACTCTTTGGTGACTCACTCACAGTTACATCCTCCCTCATAACATTGACCCAAATCACCTTTCAAATTTCAGTGGGTTAAGTGTTTCTTTTTACCATCTACAACTAAGAGCTAGGAATACATTTTGAGTTATGGTGAGTGCATCTACAATTAACTGGTGGTCTTTTATATTAATTCTTTCATTCTTTCCCATGGAGATAATACATCAGAAAAGAATTGCTGATTGGTTCCCAGTGCTGGCAGGGAAGACTGCAGGTGTGTTTCAATATACGTAGATCACTTGTTCATCTGACACCCTACTATTATTCTTTGTCCTGCATCTTCCCAGGGTACTATCCAGTACTATCCTGGCCTCATTCATTTCCTGAATATATTTAATCACATTGCTTAACCATGGTTGAAAGGGTTAAGCCTCTGTTAAGATTAGAATTCAGTCCCATACACTCAGTATGCCCAATATGTGCACAGGACTGTGACCAACCAGTGAATGTGACAGGGTCAGCATAAGCAATTACAAATATTAATCTGAAGAAGATGCCTGTCTAAAACAGTGACATTAATGATACCACAGGGATCCCAGAGAAAGGAGCAGGGTGAGAAGGGAATATGTGAGGAACAGCAACAGGATCAGCACTCGTTAGTATCTGGAAAACAAAAGAGAGAACTTCCCAGTTCCAGAGGAACCAAGGTTAGAGAAAGCATAACTGGAAAAGAAAACATCAACAACAATTCCTGGTCCCAACTGAACCAAAGTTGGAAAGTGAGTGAAATCCAGGTGGTTAATTTTGTACATTTTTCCTTGATCATCTTGAGCCTTCCAGATGTATTTGTTAAGAGGCTCTTTGAGGGTTAAAGGGATAGGATCAATGTGCAGCAAATCAATCAACATCAGTTGTCCCGGGGAGTAATCATCCCAGTAAGCAGCTCTTTGAGTAAGGGAGCACAGGGCACAGCGGTTGCCAGTGGTGAAAAGTCCCCAATAACGCTCTGATTCCTTTTCAATCAACAGGATCTGTTCTCCCCCTGTTGGTGGCACTTTCCACACATACTCTGTCTCTGATTTCCTAGGGGTGCGACCAAAATCTTTCTTTAATTTGGCCACCTTGGTAACAGAATAGGTGACTTCCTCAATACCAATATCAGAATACCCACCTTCATTCTCTTCATGTGCATGCCCAATTTCTGTCAGAGGGCAGAGAAGAGTCACCAGGTTTTCTGATTTGTCTATTTGGGCTCTCACGTTTTCCAGATTTTCTCCTGGTAGAAGTCACTACCTAGGGAACTAGCATTAATTTCCCTCTCATTTACCAATTGTTCTCTAAGAGCTTGCTGAAGGAGGACTTTCAAATGTTCTTCTTTTTCTGACTGTCCCCTAAGATCTTCTACTTGGTCCTACAGGTGTGTAGCCAACTCCTGCAAGGACTGAACAATATGGGTTTCTGCTGTGTGCTGTTTGTTGTGGATTTCTACAGCAGCAGTGAGAGCAGTTCTTAGAACTGCACAAATGATTGATTTTCCCTTTTCCTCCCTCATACGAGTTTGCTTGTGGAGCTATATGATCTGCGACTCCCTCTAAGTTGGGCCAATTATTCTGTGCCCACTCCAACTCCACGGGAGAGGGTTTGGCACCATGCTTTTCTAAGAGGTTGAGGAGTGGATTCCTGCTCTCATTCCCTCCCCAACCCCCCCCCCCCCCTTTTTTTTTTTTTTTTTTTGACAAATGTGGAACAATCTCTTTGGGGGGAAATTATCAATAACTCAACACTTTGCTCCTAGTATCCGCAAAGGGTACACACATATTCTAAAAACCTCAAAAGTGGAGTGATCTCCTCGGGGGAAAACACGTAAAATCAACAAATCAACAACTTGCTCCTTACACCCCTGAAGGGTCCACACGTACTCTCTTCTACAATAAGGCAGTTGCTACTACCACCTGGACACATCTGGGCTAACCTTGAGATACAGGGTTGAGTAGCTTAGGCAAGTATGCAATAGGTTTTCTTTTGTCTCCCTATTCTTGTGTTAGAACTCCTAAAGCAGCTTCTTCACTTACAGTTACAAAAAGGTGAAATGGTTTCTTTAAGGCACGCAGTTCTAACACAGGTGCTGTGAATAAGTCCTGTTTCAATACTTCCACTAATTCTTTTCCCTTCTTTGTCTATTATAATACATTGGGTTCTCCCTCTGATAGTTTTAGATAAAATCTCTTTGGTGTTTTTTTTTTTGTTTTTTTTTTTTTTGTACATATGCTTCTACTCGTAATTTACAGTATCCAATTAGACCTAGAAACTTGCACAACTCCCTCTTTGCCCTGGGCAGAGGAAGCTGCACATTACCCTGAATTCTTTCAGAATTAATTCTCCATTTCCTTTCAGAAATTAAATGCCCAGAGTATTTGACTTTTTTTTCCAGTGCTGCAGTTTATTTTCAAACACCCCTAGCCCATGTTTCCCAAGAAATCCAGAAGCTTACTTGTAGTCTCTTTTACTTTGACAGACTCCTCTGTTCCACAAATCAGCAAATCATCCACATACTGTAACAGCTTTACCCCCCTCTTCAACCTGAAACTTTTCCAAAACTTTCTCCAGCATTTAATTAGTTAAAATAAATATAAAATATAAAATAATATAATATATAATATATAAAAATAAGATAATACATTATAATACTATATATATATATATAAATAATATAATAAATAAAATATAATAAAAAGAAATAAAGTAGGTGATTCCCTGAATACTTGTGGTAAAACAATCCACCTATATTGCTACTTTTGTCCCAGTTCTGGGTCCTCTCATTCAAGGGCAAAAAGATCTCAACTTCCTGAGTCTAAAATGCAGGTCTAGAAAGCATCTTTTAAATCTGTTGCATTAAACTATTTATGTCTGTGAGAGATTTGACTCATTAAAGTACAGGGGTCAGGAACCAGAGGGTTTCATTTGAGAATTATTTCATTAATTTTTCTTAGATCTTGTACCAGTCAATAGGTGCCGTCTGCCTTCTGTAATGGCAAAATTGAAGTGTTATAGAGTGACATACAGAGTCCCAGAAGACCATTCTTAACCAATGTTTGTACTACAGGCTTTAGACCCGTTATCCTTTCTAAAGGTATGGGATATTGTCGCTGTTTCACAGCTTCACTCCCTCCTCGGGCAGTTATTTTTTCTTTAAGGGAGTAATTGTGAGTCCACCTGTGGTTTTCTTCCCCTGCCCATACCTTTGGATTTATTTCTTTTTCACCAGCAGCTGTTAACAAGACCTTTGACACTTTTATACCTGTTCCACAAGTATTCAACTGCAATCTAATTTAACTATTAAATCTCTCCCCTGTGAATTGGTCCCTGCTTCTGGCACACATAACAATTACCCTGTGGCTATTTTATCTTCCCATGTTCATTCAATAGTCTCATAAAGTGAACCAACATTCTTGATCCCTCTACCCCTTTTATTCTGAAGGTGTTTCCAGTTAAATTAAGTCCCAATCTTTATAAGCTAAAGATGACCAAGAATTGATCAAACTGTTCTGCTAATCCAATAAGATCTTTCACTCAAGATTTCATTTCCTTTTTAAAATTTCTCACCTCTCCACTAGTAAGTAGTAGGGAGTTTACATATCCTGTATCTTCTGATAACACTGGAACTTCACTAAGAGGATACATGGAAGTATTAGTGGGGTTAATTGAATTAGATTTAGCAAAAGGAGAATTTATAATGTCCTTTTTACATTGTTTCTATATTTTCTCAAGCTGGCAGAACTTTTTCTTTTCAATATCAGCACTAATCACAGAGCTCGGTTCAGGTGGGCTGTCAAGGGGCTGATCCGAGCCAATATCCTCCGCTCTGCCAGCTGTCTCCGGCCTCCCTCCTGTAGTTACAGGACTTGACTCAAGGCCAGGATGTAAGGGGGGAACACCATTTCGTAGAGGAATGCGAGTGAGTTTAATCCTAGGGAGAAGTACAGGGAGTAAACAGCTTAAAGGATCCCATCTGGAGTTTCTCTGTTCTTCCTTATCTATACAATTTTGTCTAGCCATGATTAACTGCTGTACTCCCTAAATATAACAAGAAGCATATGCGGACTCCTCCTCCAAAACAAAACAAAACAGTAAAATAATTGAGTACTTTTACTTTTAAGTGCATGTTTGAAGCCTGACAAATGTAATCCTCCTCAGACCCGTATTTTGGCTAAAATACTGATTCCCTATAATCCGCTCTTTAGGCAATACAATAATACAATTCCTAATCATTTTCTGTTTATCCTTTGCCCTGGTTTTTGAGTTTCTCTTCCAATTTTTCAACATATTTCCTAAAGGACTTATAGCGGGCACTCCTCCAGGGGCCCTCTCTCTGTCCCCCACCTTGGAACTTATTCCCCATTCCTCTCAGCAAATTGGTTGTGCTACTACAGGAGATGCTCTTCTGCAGCACTGCACACACCAATTCTCAGTTCTAGGAAATGAGGTGTATCGTCAAGCAACCCTTTTGCAAGACACTTCCATACGACATAAGAGTCCCAGACCTCGACCTCCAATGCAGTACTTAATCACACTTGATTGTTCTTACTTTGGTCTGTGCACAGAATTGCCAGGAATTATAAGGGCAATCACACATCACTGCAGTGCCCACTGTCCGTCCCTTTCCCCCAGCTGTTCACAGATCTTGCCTCTTAAAAACATCCTCAGGTCCACAGCCGGTTCCACGCTGAACCACCGCTGCCAGCTCACAGGATTGCAGAAACAAGAGCGAGGTGCACTGCCCTGTGCTGTAGAAGTGCAGGCTCAGAGCAGGAGACATTGTTCCTGGATTTCAGCACCAAATTGTGAGAAACATGCTCAAGATCAAAAATTTCCAATCAGGCAAAGATATCTGTGAAGGGCATTTTATTCATTACTGCAATAATGGGCATACCCCCCTACTGGCAGGGGAGAAATGGCACAACTAGTCAGTTAAACCTATCGAATGCTACATACAGAAATACTGGAAATTTCCACTGCAAAAACACAATCTACCTCTTACACCTTCTGGCTAGAATTGTGTATTTTTCTTCAGATTGATCTAGCTGCATAACTTTAGGGCAAAATGGAAATATTTTTAGATAAAAACCAAAAAAAGAAGAGTAAAGGTTTGGGATCCAAATTACGTAGTCAACACACATCTAACTTTCAGCGTATGTTAGTTGCAAAGACTTCAGTCTTAAATCAGGGCTGAAACGAATGGATGTCTCTCGTGTTACTTTAAGAAGCTGATAATTTTGATCAAATTCCTAAGTGTTGTTCAGTGAAATGTAGGACTGGTCTGATAAGTACATGCCACTGCAGACCATTCAGAGGTCATTCTGCAGTAATCAGTAAAGAGAACACTTTTATGTGGACATTAATGGAGGAAGTAAAGAGAGATATATGCATTTTTTCTTTTAAATCATTTTCACGTATTTTCACTATTGATAGGGTCATGGTTAGATAGTGTAATTAAGTAGTCAAAATACTAAAAATCTGTCAGAACTTGAAGGAATTCTTGGAATTTTTAAGGATTTAATCAGACTTAATTAAATCAATGTTGTTTCATATTCTTTGGGCCATAGACTCAGTTTAGAGAGCTGTAATAAAGATTCAGCAGTGCTCATTCAACAATAAAATATCTGCTTTTTTTTTTTTTTTTTGAACTTATAAACATGAAAAATAAGATTAATCTCAGCTTCAGGTATCGTATAGAATCATAGAATGCCATGTAGCAATTGTCACTGTAGAAGGAAAAATAGAGAGGTACAGTGAATGTGTTCTAAACTAAAGGTTAAATGCCTCCTCCCTCTCCATCTCCCACCATTAAATGGCAAAATGACAAGGTATTAAACAAAAGACCACATTGCCTCTATTTTACCTTCAGCTACATTGAATCCAAATGAATGCTCCCTTCTGTACTTCGAAATTACTCAGATACCCATACTCTTTTATTAAAATGCTATTTAGCTTAGCTAAAGTGGTCCAGCAGCAAAAATGTCCCATAGCAGAGGGTCTCACGCAGAAAATGATTCTATGTGCTTAGGTGCCTGAAATCCATACTGAGAGCTGATCTGTTGAGATAGAAAGACTCATCGGTACAAAGCTAATTTTCAGAGCACATGCATTCTTAATAATTGTCTTCAAAGGTAAAGTTCATTTGCTTGTTGAAATAAACAACAATTATAAAGCAACAGTAAGGAAGTGTGTTTGTTTGTTTTCAACAGACGTTCAATACCTTATATCATTTCTCCTTCTCTGTTTATTTTTAGGATTTACAGACATTAAAAGTGGGGTGAGAGAACATTCACCATTTTCTCAGGCTTGACCAATGAATTTTATAAAAACTTGAGGATATTTTGAAAGGCGTCTGTTCAAACCACAGTTAAAAGGTGCATCCTAATAGAAAACGTGGTACGTTTTTACCTGTGACTGACGTTTTGGTCCTCCATTATACGGTGAGCGTTTGCTGGAGAGGGAAGAGAAGACTCCTTTTGTCAAGAACTTTTCCTCTAGCAGAAAAGAGCTGGCGTAGCCTCACAATATGAAGCCCTTTGAGAAAACCTGGTTGTTGCTACTGCTGTCTGTTCTCCTAAGAGTTGTCTGCTCCTCTTTTATAAGTGTCAACCTTGGCATTAAAGTGATGAAAGGACAGTCTGTTTTCCTGTCAGAAGATGACCTCAAGTTTTCCATCCCCAGAGAGAAGGATGTGTGCAAAGTTGAAGTTGTGAGAAACGAGCCAATAACGCAAAGGGTTGGGAAGCTAACCCCACAGGTATTTGGGCCCTGTTTTGCTGTTCTGAATACTGCTTTACATAATTCTTTTTGGGTACTGCTTAAAGCACACAAATCTGAATGTTCTGTGTGAATAAGATTAACTTTTTTTTTTACTAAAAGTAGCCAGTTGACAGAGAATAGCACTCCTGAAATAAAAAAAAGCTGAGTTAAATACCACAAATGTATAAAAATGATTTTGGTCAGAGCTTTCTTTCACAAATGCAGAATGGGCATTTCAAAACTTTGGGTTAGGAGACATCTCTCACAGTCTCACAGTTGCCTGTTTTTCTACCACTGCAGTATCCACTGTCCCTTGGGTAATGCATAGCCAGCTAGAGCATTCTGCATTTCAGTCACACAGCCACTACCTTGGAAACAATTAGGAAAAAACCATCACATACAATAAGCACATTGTGTATTCTGCTCTGCAACTGCCAAATTGCTAACACATGGCAAATTGATTTTAAAAAACTGTTTACTTTTAAAATTTTGAGCTTGTAGGAATGATGAAATGTATTTTATATGTCACTGTTCTGCTACTCATTTGCTTAAAAAATCTCCCCATCGAAGTCATTGGAAGAAGGAATTAGAAATAACTGACAAGAAAATATAACGGTAGAAATACAAGATTAATGATTTTAAAATGAACCATAACCCAACAGCTTTTGTCTATGTTTGAAAAGTTTTGTTAAGCATACACTTCCACAAATTGGCATATGTCTAGTTTTTCACTTCCTCTCAGGCTTCTGGTGGTCTTTGCAAGGCCAATGCAGAAACACCAGTCTCAGGTTTTTCAAGGCTTCTGGCCTGCTTGTCGACTATTTCTTTTTTGCACCATTTTGCCCCATGATTACTTCAGGCAAACCAGCCGAAGTAACGGCAAACTTTCTATCCCAAAGAAAGCAGCAGACATTGAGCAGTGAGCGTGTTTTCTCCTCCAGAGCCTGGCCCCAGGAGGTACAGGGCCTCTGCTGGGAATCTTCCCCAGAGCTTCTGTAAGCTCAGGGTTCTTTATCTCCCTGCACTTCCCTGGTCCAGTCTGATCCACTAGAAGAAAAGGAGAAACTTACATGCCTCTTTGCCTAGAACACTTTTATATGCAGGGCAGTTAACTGTGTGGTTGAATTTGCTTTCAATTTCTGCCTCAGCCACTAATGTGCAGTAGGACCTAGGTACTTTGAAAAAGCCACTTTTACTCTGTAACCTAGCATGCTTTAAGCACAGAGTCAGCATTTTCTAGAGGCCCCAGGAGATATGTACGCATCACAACTTACTTTCTGATATACCTACGGTCCTTGTCTTCCTCTGCTCTCAGACTAATCTCTTTCAAATGTCTGTTCTGTCATGGTCCCAGTCTGAGAATGCACAGCTGAGTCTCTGCCTGTGCAGAGGTCTCTAACCTCTTGGAGGCTGTGCGTGTACCTCACCTGAAACAGTAAGCATTTCTGGGCAGGTGAATGTGGGGTACCAGGCTGGTGGTGTGGGATGTCTCCCCTCTATATGTCCTGTCCTGAGTCCCAGGAAAAGTTAGGAAAAGTGCCTTCTCCCCTCTGCATCCTCTTGGAGGTAGGATCACTGCAATATGCTTCCAAGTCAGCTTATCTACAGTCCTATTCCCCAGGTAGGAAAGAACAAAACAACTTTTAAAAGATGAGGGCTTCTCTTTTTTTATGACACATTTGGATGTGCTGCCTAAACCTTAACCATTCCTGAAAGAGTTTGCCAGAGTTTGGCCATCCTGTTGCCACTCATGATCCTTCTATCAGGAAATAATGCATCCAGAAAGTATCCCTGATCAGATCTGTTTTACTGTCATTAAACTGAGTAATGCACTAGGAATGTGTGACAATGTAATTATAATTTGTAATTTAAAAGCAGTTGAACTGGAAAAAAACAAAGCTTGGTGGTAATTAGGAGAAGATTCAGATCTCCTTTGTTGTACCCACTGAGTTTATAGACAATTAGAACTGGCTGTTTATATAAAAGGAAAATATATTAGGAAATATAAAACAGATGTTTCTTTTTTGCAAAGCAGATTGAGTCTTATACACATATAAGATAATCAATCAGTGTTAACAGACTTTTGTGGAAAGGTCTTTCATTTTCTACCCCCTTGTTGACAATTAAGTGGTGAAAATAATGATGTCTTGTAAATAAAGAAATCAATTATCTGATATGAGTAACCAGCTCCTCTGTTGTAGGCAGTCTACTCTGATACGAACAGGAGTTGTATCATCGGAGGAAAATCTGATTGCCATGTGCAAGTCGAGCCTTCAAGTCAGACAGTCTTACAGACCTCGAGGCTCTACACTGATTTACACCAGTGATGTTACTGAACTGCAGGAAGCTATAATATGAGCAGCTTTTCTCTATAATTTGTATTTTTGTTTAACTTGACCACTCGACACCTCTGACTTCTTATCTTTTTTCACATAATGTCACTTAGGACTATCTAACTCATTACTTACCTCTCACTTTCATGCTTTTTTATCTTGCACAAAGAAAGAGAAGTAAAAGAAAAAACAAGAAAACACATATTGTTTCCCAAGTTCTGGAAATAATGAGTGTCTCTGTGATTTGGAAACAACCACAACATAGTCAGAACCTTCACCATATGTGAATCAGATTTTCATGAGCTGTTCTTGTCCTCTTTTTCTAAGCAATTCCAACAAATAAAAAAACCAACTGTGCCTTCTGTGGTGCAATATTACGGATTGGCCCAAGGTTATTTTAACCAATTGAAACAAAGTGGTAAATTCATGTAATATGTATCTGATAATAAACAAATTAATTACTTACTGGAAAAAAATGACTTTGCACGATGTACTTTTTGATAAACAATAAACCAGGCAGCACCTTTTGAAGTCACATGAAATATAGAAAAATTATCACATATCTTGAGACTCTGAGAATAACTTCAGTGGAAATGAACACTTCCAGTAACAAGAAGAGATGATAAACCTTAATTTCTAAATTAATTATTAATGTGCAATTAACAGACATGCATCTTGGCTGTTTCATGGATTCATGAAGAATGTAAGAACTACTGGCCTTTGTTTCTATCTAGCTACTGCATAGAATTAGAACTTGCATGTTTCTATACTGAATAAATAATCATAAGGTTACTTCATTTTTACATTGAAATACAGAGCATCTAATAATTTCTCCATTTATCACAATTTCAGTTAACGTTTTAGAATCTCACCAGAATGCCCTTTCCATTTTACCATTCCCCAAAGTGGCTGGGAAGACGTAGCTAATGAAAGCAAGCCACATTTTTAAGAGAACCTTGGTAGTATGAAATTACCTCTATTTTCTGCAAAGAGTTGCTGTTTGTCTGACAACTGCATCTGCTGTTAATTCTCATTAGTTATGGCCTCATCAGAAGTACTAGTGAATGCTGAACAGATTTTATTTTAGTCCATGGAAGAACTAATCACATGTGAATACTGCCCTTAAAAACTGAATCAAAACCAAATTTAACTTCACCAGGAATCACATGAGAAATGTTGTGATTAACTTCTTTCTTCTTGCTGACAATAACATGCTCTTTTTGCAAATACAAAATATGAGCATCCTTTGCCTATGAACAAGCTGTACAGTGGCCAGGCAAGTTTTCAAAATCTTATTCATACCAGGTGTGGCATAAGAATTAATCTCTTTTAAATTAGTTAGTGCACATTTGATGTGAACTTCTGGTTGCTTTTATGTCACAGGATTAGACCGAGTGTTGGTATGGTACAGAGAAACATCATCTGATCCAGCAAAGGGCTGCAAGTACAAAGTCAGTGTTCCAAAAACATCCGATGTAGCAAAGTTTTCAAAAGAAAAATTTCACAGACTCGAAGTTGTATTCCAATTATAGTGGCCAATCCAATAGTAGGATTTACTGTATAATCAAGCTACAGTCACAAGCAATTTTAAAAGCAATTTAACTCAATACAATTCTGCAGGAACTGCTGGCAGTTCAGACCAATTGAAAACAGTTCTTGTTCTGAAAACAGATGCATCCATACACCCACAGTCTTCAATGACAGAGAAGTGAGAGCTCAAACTGATTACTAAGTTAGAGGAGAGAGGAGGGAAGTGGTGGCAAGAAACAATCGTCTTGGTATGCCTTTCTTATGGCAGAGTGCCAGCATCCCCAGTTGCTGTGCTTGTTCTGGCTTTCTTTGAGAGACCAAAGAATGGGTGAATAAACAGAAAATTAAAGATTTCCCAGGCCAACAGCTAGAGAGAAGTGAAGCTGTGAAGTTAGCTTCCTCAATAGCATTGTACTTGTCTATTCTTTCTCTTGCATAGGTTTTTGACTGTCACTTTCACCTTAATGAAGTCAAGTATACCCACAACGGTTGTCCGATTTTAGACGCAGACACAGTCATGCTTAGGCTGTACAGGTAAGCAACACCGGGTCATCATACTTTGTTGTCACAATGCAGCACTCTCAGGAAGAGCAAGCAGACCATTTTTCGTGGGAAAAACAGGTTCTCTTGTACCTGAGGTAACTACATAGATGCAGCTGCAGCAGCAGCAAAGAGCAACCAACCAACCATCTATTTACAGGCACATTATTTGCAGTGCATTTCAGATACGCAAAAATGTGAATGTGAGAATGTGTTTGTTATTACCAGGCTTGTTCATTACAGAAAACCAGTGATTTTTCTGATTTTTCAGAAAACCAGTGATTTTTCAAGCAGTACTTGAGAGCACAGCATTTTCTGTTTTTACTGCTAACAGGGACGTGTGTCCCTGAGTATACACAATAAATAACCCATTCCTTTTCAAAATCTGTTTACAAGTAGAAAGAGGTGAGCAGCTGTGTCTCATGGCCTCTGGAGATCTGGGGTTTGAGTGCACAGGAGAGAAAAGGCTTCAAGTAATTTTGTTAGAAAGTGAGATTAACATCAAATTTACGAAGAGCATCAGAAAGGGGATGAAGTGCAATTATTTTTTTCTTATTACCCGTAGGTTTACAGAAAATGAAACATTTGTAGAAACATTCACCCTCCACGTACAGTTACTTGAGCCAGACTGTAACATCATCAAAATGCGCTCCCGAGCTTTGGAGGTGCCTGAATACTACGGTCTGTCCAGGGCAATTGACAAGAACATCCTCACTTTTGACTACAACAGGAAGATGAATTTGGAATGCACCATTTCCATAGCTTCTTCAGAAACCCACCTCCCTGCTCATGGCCAGCTCATGCTGGAGGACATGCAGCAGGAACAGCTTCGAGGGGATCAACCACAGAGCTTCCTCCTTGGCCCTAGTATGATGTTCTTTAGTTGTTTGTATTAGCAGGTTCAAAGAGTCCTGGCAGATTAAGTCTGCTGTTTGCTCCAGACATGCTGGGTAAGAGTGGGTCATGTGAAGTTTAATGAACAGCTTGAGCTGTCTTGCAAACTGAAAGGATCATGAAGTCTGTGTGGGGCAAAATTCAGTTCACTGATGGTCGGTAACTCCCAAACAGGAATCTGGTTTTTAGCTCCTAGATCTGTGGATCAATGTGATGACTCTGGCAATGCCAAAACCTTGTACAAACAGCACCGGGAACTGTTGGAGGTAGCACTCCTCCAAGAACCAAGGGAAGCTGGAGCAGAAAGATCTCAGTTAAGAACAAAAGCCTGTAGGAAAAGTTAGGATGGGAAAGGAGTCCTAACTGTCATCACACTGGCTTTTTGTCAGGCTTTGTTCAGCCCTAAGAAGAGGCTTCCCACACTGGTTTCTGCTCAGCTAACTGTTTCCTTATGGTTTCTGTTCTATTACAGAGCACAGCCCAAGCCAGCAGTGCAGAAACGGGAGCTGTGTGTTGGGACTGAGAGTCATCCATAACACAAAAATGAGCTGTGAAGAGTTTCTGAGGAAGGGCATTCGGTATCAGCACCTTGACCCTTGCTCACCAGATATTGATTATATTCCAGTGAGGCTGGATCTCACAGATAGCAGAAGCAAAACTCTGCACAAGGTAGAATCTTATGCAACCTTACAATGTTTGATTGTCTTCCTGATTAAAAAAAAAAAAGAAAAAAAGAAAAAAAGAAATTTGTTGCTCCCTTTCATCTTTAAGATAGGTAGTGGGTCTTTGTGGGTGTTTCATTGTTGTTGCTGCCAGCTGGAGAGATTAAATGCATTATGACAGTATGCTACAGAGATGCAACCCTGGATGTTTACTGGTAGTCTTAAGTAGTTTAGACTGGGAGAGAAAATTAACCCTGGCATTATTCCACATCTTTATAGAGCATGAACTACACTGACTTCAACATACATAGTAATTAATAATCTAAGAGCTGTGTGAACATATTCAGTTAATAATAATTAATGGCTCATGTACATGCTTCTGTCAAGTAAAATTATTCATGAAACTCGCATCAAATTAGGCATGTTGTTTCAGCCCAGAATTAAGAACACTAATAAGACGAGTGAACCTGGAAGACCTTTCCTGAGATCAAAATAATTTACTCTGGGCATTTTTTTCAATAAGATGTTTAAGTTCTTCTATAATATATCACTTTAACAAGTGTCCCAATTATGAATGTGCAGGTAATGAAAATTGAACTTAGTTGGCTTCACTTCATCCTTTCAGTTCTCCTTTTTCTCTTTGTTGTAGACTGAGTATGCGTGGCTCCCTGTTCAGATTAAAAGTGCTACGCCCAATCAAATACCCAAAGCTGTTCCAATGACAAAGTTCATCTTGGAAGTAGACCAATTTATTTTAACTCCCATTACAACCACAACGGTTGATGCTGAAGACAAGGAAACTCCAAAGTCCCTGCTGGTGTTCAACATTACAAAGCCACCTCTGCAAGGCTTCATTACTCACCTATCAGACCACACAAAGCCTGTTGGTTCCTTCACATGGAAAGATCTCAGTGAAACACTTATTGCTTATCAGCCTCCAAACAACAGCCACACAGAGAAGAGGAATTATGAGGTAACAGTGTGATTCCTGAACATTTTCTGTTTTTCTTCTCAAGATTCTATAAGCTGTAAATAAACACTTATTTTTTTTTCCTTTTTTTTTTTTTTTTTTCCAGAAAAAATAAATATTGTTTCTCTAACTGTATGCAATGCAGGGTCTAAGACAGTATCTTTTACCACATGCAGCTATTACTGATATCAGCTTACCTGTCTAATGCAAACCAGGTCTTTGCTCACAACTAAAGTAATTTCTTTGAACTCAAAGACTTCTAACCCTTCCATGAGTGAATATCAAAACAGTATGTTTCAGATCTTCTTGTTCATCTTCTTGTTCATCTGCTGCTCTTCTTATAATTATTATTTCTATTATCCCTTTTTAATGAAGGGAATAGAAGCATCATTCTTCTTTTAGACACACTCTAGAGCCTTTGGTAGGGCAAGCTATTCTTTTTCCACTTCTGTTTCATGCCCATGCAACAGTAGTGAACTCTGTGCTCTTTAGACACATACCTAAAGCCACAGAAGGCAGACAGAGGTCAAGACTGCCACTGGATCTCATAGCCTACTGCAGCAGAGGTGGTGTAAGGGTAGCATGAAGGGGTCCCTAGTAGTTCCTGCTAGGATGATTAAAACTATGTCACTAACTCTGAAAATTTGATAGAAACAGTGAGAGTAGGCTGGTGCAGATCTGTGGTAAGTAAGTAACTAGACACTGCCAAAGTGAGTAAGGCCAAGTTTGCAGAAACACATTTATATTTTATGTGGAAGAACAGAGCATCACTTCTACCTTTTCCACGTTTGCTGTAAGTGATGTTTGTCGCTCTGAGTCTGATCTGCCACAGAGTGCTGAAAGTGAATGTCTCCCACCTCAGGGACAGTGTTGCTTTATTTTTTAAGTAATCAAAACATTTTGTGGAATTCAATAGTGTGCCAGCAGAAACCATAAAATAAGAAAAATAAGTGGCAACCATAAAAAAGAGGGATGGGAGGAAGAGAAATCAGTTGAAGGAGAATATAAATACATTGAAATTAAATCAGATGAGATAATTAAGAAATAACCCAAACAAAACAAAACAGTTGATACTAAAGCAATGAAACTGTCTAAAGAAACATGAAATCAGAGGAGGATAATCCAGAGAAAGGGTAAACTGGAAAGCAAAGCAGATGCAATACAATTTGGCATCTCTTGCTGATAGAACTTGCCTTTTTTAACCTCAGCTGTCAGAGGAGCTGCCTTTTTGCTGTTTCCTTAATGTGAGGAACTGTCATCCTACCAAACTCTGCTCTCTGAGCACATCTTCACCACCCTGCTTTTGGAATTCACTGCAGATTTAAGAATTTCTAGGCCAATGAACAGTTTGACAGTATAACAGAATATATTTGACAGATATATTTATATATATAGATATAAAATTTTAAAATCTGTTTCTCCATGCCGGTCCATACTTTTCCTTCCAATTTTTTTTAGTCCGATAGATGTTAAAAAGTGGGAAAAGCCCTATTCCTTTATTACTGATATTAAAAAGTCTTATGTTAATTGCTGTGTTGATTGTGTCCCAATCTACAGTTAAAATTGATTGCTACACATTGCAAATTACCCTTCCCATCTTTTGCTGGGAAGAACACTGAAGTCAAGATCAAGTACAGAATCTCAAATACACTTTATAAGCTAAATCAAGTTTCTTTTTTTAACTTATTATCTGATGTTAAAATCTCCTAGGATTTCTCTCTCAGATAAGAACCCACTGCATGGGTTCTGAGGTATATTTATTTTTTCAGGCTCTTTTTACCAATAAGCTCTTTGTTTCTTTATATTATAGCTGGAGGTTGAGGTTCACGACTTCTACTTTGAGAGGAGTTTACCAATCATAGTGCAACTTTCTATTAGAACAGCAGATACAAATGCTCCTCGGGTTTCATGGAATACAGGTGAGATCTCTGTTCCTCAGTTTATTCTGCTACAGAATTTATCACACTTTGGACACAGGAAATCTTGACAGAGCTATAAAATTCAGTTCTACGTCTGGAGTTTAAGGATCACTAAGTGAAAAGAATGCAAATCTATCTTTTTCTCTACTTGTTTTTTTGGGGGAGAAATGTAGAAACTCAAGTTCTTTAATTGAAATGAAAAATAAAGAAGTAGTTACAAAAAAAAAAAAAAGAAAGAAAAGAAAAGAAAAAAAAATCAGGATTTTTGTATACAGCATTTTCTCTAAGAATGAACAAGACATAAAAGAGTTTAAATAATAAAGACAAATATATGATGGAGTAAAGGTTGTAGAATAGTGTGTTGTCTGTACTATTTTAAGTAGAAATCTCAAAAGATGAGCAGAAGAGTCACAAACTAGAAAGATATGCTCATTCAAAATCTGAAGGAGAATGGGATGGGAAAGCAATAGAAAGGAGCTGAGAATTGATGAAAATGGGAAAGAGAAAACACAAGTGCTAAAAAGTGAGTATATGGAAAATACACATCAGAATGTACGTGATAACCTGCAAGTGAAAAAAAAACACCATATGGCATGGAAGGTTTGACTTGTGTAGGTCACTGTTGTATTACATTCTGGGAACACAGGTCAGAGCACGAGACATCAACAGCAATTTGAAGCCTACAAATGTTGAACTCATTCAAACATGTTTATTATTTCCTACTGGAGAAGGGACAGACTCTTCCTTTCACATTAAAATTTACACTGATATTTGGCCACAAAAGGCAAAGGCCAAACAAGTCTGAAGCTATCACCAGAGAAGGTGCAATCTCTTAGCAGTGGAATAGGATAGGATTTCAGAAAAAGAAGCCTTGTGTTTCTCAGAGAAACTTCACCTGAAATGGCTGTCTGAACAAAAAGAAGAGATACTGTCCTCCATTGTGAATATCAATATAATTTTCAAATTCAGACTCACTAAGAAATGGAGTGCCCAGCTTCAGACACTGTGAGACCTCAGGCACAATTCTTTCACCTCTACAGATGTCCAGAAATCATTCTAAATGGCCTATTTGATAACTGGGAACCAGAATATGTAGTTTCTCTGAAATATAAATTCCTTAAATGCAACTGACTAAAGTAAAGGTAGCAGTAGAGAAGATGGTATCAAGCTTTTAGGCCATTCTTGAGATGTCTGTCTCAGATACGTAGATGGAACTAAGCATGACTTTTTCCTGACTCCAGAAATGTTTGGAGAGGGGCACTACCAACCTTGAGTGATGCTTTTGTGAAATAACTCTGCTGCTTGCAGGCCTCAGCCTCCTGGAAGGGCAATCCCGGCCGATCACATGGCAGCACCTGCAAGTGGTAGACAATGATGATATCCAAAATGTTCGCCTGGTCACAGTTGATGGCTTACAGCATGGGCGGCTCACGGTGAGAGGTAAATAAATCCTTGTTTACACTTGGATCCTGGAAATACCTTCTCCAGTGATGACTGGTGGCAGACCACATGAAGGTCATGGAGACACCAGCAGATACGCATCAGAGGCAGATGTGCAGGAGAATGAAGGTGCAGAGGGGAAGATCAGGAATTTTGAAAGTTCAAAGGTTCCTAAGGAAAGTCGGTCGCATAGCACAGACATTTTGGCAAACAGTGCATTTACGTGGTCTCCATCATTAAGCGGGGGAAAAAAAAGTCTGGTGTTTTCCCTACAAGCCAATTTCATACATGCAGTTGGATATCATTTTCCTCGCTGCGCATGAATTCAGCCCGGTGCTGTAAGTGACCCCAGGCAGCAGCTCTCATGCGGCTGTCTCCCCAGAGACGGTGCTCGGTTGGCACTGCAGAGTCGGAGAAATGGCAGCGGGGCTGTGTACGCCCTCGAGCTGCTCCAGCAAGGAGGCCACGGGCACGAGAGGGAGGGCTGCTCCTGCGCTTCTCACTTCGGGAGAAGGCAGCCAGAGGGAGCCGAGGGAGCGCAGCAGAGGCCTTGGCCACGGCAGGCGAGTCGGCGGCCTTCCACTCCCTCTGCTGACGGCCTTGCTCCACTGCAGCCCTGCAGTAGGCACAGGCACGGCTGTGCAACTGCAAAACGAAACAAAAAAGCCCCACAACCCCAAGCAGACAAACAAAAATCAAAACAGACAGCAACCCGAGCAACAACAACAAAAGTATCTATTTAAACTTCTTACTTTCTGAACTTTCAACTGAATCCCAAAGGTGAAAATTTAAAGAAATCATTGTCATAGAGCAGGCATGGCCTAGGCTAAATGCAGGTGTTATGTTTTGCCATTTAGATACTAGGATATTGAGGTATTTAGGTATTTAGGATGCTTAAGGAATGATGAGTGATTTTGATTCATTGGCAAATACAGAAAATATTCGGATGTGGTTGCTATTTTCTGTCAGTTTAAAGGCTTATATGAAAAAAGAGGCAATTAAATTACTTCTAATTTTCTAGCCCTCTGCATTTTCACTATCACTGATTTCGCTTTGCAGTTTGTTGAGTCATTGCAGTGCTGCTCCTTTTAGGAAAGAAACAGGTATAAGAAATTGCTGCTGTTAGCAGGGTGGAAAGATGCTGCCACTCTTAATGCTGGCCTTTTGATGGTTAAGTGTTTTTAAGTAAAACACACAGCCTAGAAACATAGAACAACCATTTTAATAAAGGAAGAAAGCGATGCACAGAATTTGATAGAAATAGAAATTATAGAAAGTATGTTTCATCTCAGGAATCTCCTGGCATGCAGTTTTGGGGTCTGTGGGACCAGCTCTCTGCCACCTTATAAGCGGAAGATCTCAGTGCCTTCATTTTCAGAGGAGCTCATGTGGGAGGTGGACCAGGGACAGTCTGATGTGAGCCAACACCCCCTGAATCAGAACAGGGATTCCTGCTACCTGCAATGTGATCAATGCAGTGCTTTGAGTGCTTATGCGCCAGGTTTTGTTATGCCAGTCCAAGGCAAAAGCCCTGAGAGAGAAAGAGGAATACATGGTATTGCTCTCTGCCTCCTGTCACCTCTAGCAGGCTTTTTTGTTTGATGGAGATGTAGTAGTTATCACTGCATCCTAAAAACTACCTGTAATTCTCTTAAAGTAAGGAACAAAGGGAGGGAAAATGCACCTGCAGCTGTGGGTGTCTCTGTGCGTGTCAGACAGCTTGGAGGGCCAGAAATATTTTCCTTAGAGGCCCTTGGTATAACATCTATTCCTGCATCAGCTGGGAGTTCACAAAACTTTTAACCTGCCTGAAATATTTTATGATTGTATAACATGCTCAGTGAAATGCCCATTGTCTCTTTCATGCACAGTCATCTGCAGAGAAAAAAAACAAGAGCTGTAAATGTAATTTTTTATTTTCACTGAAACAAGGAATCGTAATTACACAGCACAGCATCCTCAGTTCTTGAAATAAAAGCAAAGTGTCCTCATAAGAAAGCAGTTTGAAAGTCATAGTTAAAAATCACTGGCACCTCAAACTGTCTTAATGCAGTACACATTTAGAAGATTTTTCTGTGTTACTATGGTTGTAAATTCTGCATTCTTAACTGTTCTGATATCTGCAAGTTTATTTCCAGTAGAATAATGTGTTTGTTTCTTTCCTCTTCCTCCCAGTTAGAAATACATTCTCCTTGTCTTTACCTTAGTAAGAATTTTTGTCAGGGTTGAGCTACGCATTTGTGATGCATTTGTTTCTACTGTTTTGACAGGAGGAAAAGGATTCATGTTTACAGTTTCTGATATTCAGACTGGAGCTGTTTACTACCATCACGATGACAGTGATTCCACAAAGGATTTTGTGGTGTTCAGGATTTTTGATGGCTTACATAGTATTCGCCATAAGTTTCCGATCAATATCCTCCCTAAAGATGACAGCCCTCCATTTCTTATCAGCAATGTGGCAATTGAAGCACAGGAGGGACAGACGATCCTGATCCAGGGCTCCATGCTTCAAGCTTCTGACATGGATTCCAGTGATGACTACATAGTATTCAATATTACCAAGCCACCACAGGCTGGAGAAATCATGAAGAAACCAGGGCCAAACTTAATAGGTAATGAGACACATCCACAATAGCACAATTTTCTTTTTCCTCATTTTTTTTAACTGTATTAAGCATGACAACTAGACTTAACTTCTGCTCAGGTTGAATCAAGGAAACTTTAGACTTTTGTTATTACATGTGCAAATTCCCACTTTTCTTTAATGTTGGTCTATGTTTGCACCAGGAAAGTTATAAGCGAACACAATTTCACACACAAGTTTTCCATCTATTTCTACAATTTTTTTTTTTTTTTTTTTTTTTTTTCCTCAAGAGGAACTGAGCTAGTCAGGAGATATTTTATCCACAGGATTAAAGCCAGCAGATGAACTGAGCTCAGAATTCCTGTGTTAGACTGTGGAGTCTGGCTGTAATGCAGATTTTTTTATCCTCTACATAGAGCTGTTAGCCACTTTGCTGTGTTGCTTCATTTTTTGAATGGTTACTGAGTGACATGGAAATGAAGGTGATGCAAGAAATGTGAAAGACAATGAGAAAACGTTTCAGAGATCTTGCCTTAGCTGGAGTGAGAAAGGAGGCATGATGCCTCACTATTTACTTGCATTGTTAATGGATAGTATTTATGAAGGATTAAAGTCATGCACAATTCAATAGAAGATATATTCTTTAACTAAACAGGGTATCCTGTCAGCAGTTTTCTTCAGAAGGATCTGTTTAATGGAATTATTTACTATCATCATTTGGGAGGAGAAGTATTTGAAGATTCTATTGAGTTTGTGCTGTGTGATAGCCATGACCCTCCCAATCTCTCAGAGCCACAGGTATGACATTGAAGCATCCCTGGGAGGGAGCTTTCAACTTCTGCAAGACTTTCAAATAATACTAGGATAATTCTCTCCTGTTTGCCGTCAACCATACTTCTTGGCTTGTTTTTCATGGGGTAATGCTCTCTGTCTGTTCTCAGTGAATTTCTCCCAAACCGTAACATTAAATGATGGAAATATTAGATTCAAAGACGATACAAACAAACCAAACAGCCCTCCTGAAGCCAACAGTGAATGGACTATTCCACTCAGGAGTTGAACATCCAGGATTGCTTGTGAAAAAAAGGAATACTGCTGAAAGTTGTGAGATTTGAGCACCATGTATCTCGTATTCCAGTGATATAGTTATTTCTGTGTGCAAGTGTGTAAATTACTGCTTGGACACTTTCTCATCAAGGGAACAGTTGTTGATTTTGCCATCTTCTGATTTTAGGTGATGATGGTGCACATTATACCTGTGGATGACCAGCTACCCAGAGAAGCCCCAGGAGTGACCCGCCACCTGGTTGTTAAGGAGACTGAGATTGCTTACCTAACTAAGAAACATCTCCACTTCATAGATGTGGAAGAGCATGACAGGGAGCTCACGTACACCATAACCTCTTCCCCATTTTTCTCTTGTGTACATGGGTAGGTGTGGCCTGCTTGCATCTTCCAGGTGCGATGGAGCAAAGCCTCATGTGAGATTGGCAGTTTCAGTGGAGACAGAATGCCTGTATTTCAGGATTTCCATCTGTTTGCTTAAAGTGCAGGTGATAATAGCTGAGCGCACATCTCTTGTTAATATTTAAGGCTGAGTTACAGCTAAAAGCAGCAGAATAATACAGTTGCATTGTTTAGCAAGAAAGAAGAAGAAATGCACCTGGAATCTCTTTGTTTATCTCAGATTTGCATTTTATGCTGAACAGTTGGATTCTATATTTCCTTGGATACAGTTCACAGAAGCTTTTGTAATAAATAGATTGGTGTTGATCTGGAGCTACCCCAGACTGAGAACATGAGGTGCTACAGCTAATTCTAGGCAGTGCTCTACTGCCATGGTGTTGTGAAGTTCTGGACCAGGAATCTGTGTAGCACAATGGCAAGCAATATGGCCAACAAGGGCATATGGTAAACAGCTATAAGAGCAATTTGCATGTCGCTGAAGCTGTTTCACTGTTTGGTAAAATGTATTTTTGCAGTAGGTTGCACTGACAACTATCTGCTAAACAGAAAAGTTTAAACCACTGTATGGTTTATGCTGCAGATCAGCATCTGCAATTCTGACCTCAACAAGCCAGAAAGAATCAGTAAGTAGCAGAGGGTTTAGACAGCTTCCTGTCCAGCTGATGAGGCACAAGTACTGCTGTTGTCTCCATTGCAAAGATGGCTTGGTCAACCTTGTTGACTGGAGAAATTTGTGAGATGGAAGAGAAACAGAATGATTTCATTTTTTTACATACTGATAGTTGTAGGCATGTAAGCATTAAGAATGTGATGGGCTAGCATTGCAGGTGGTGTAAATAGGCCCAGTAGCACCGAAGCTGATAGCTGAGATGTGCAGAGACACAACAGAATAAATCCCTGTGCTTGCTTTTAAAGTATGCAATAATTTTTTTCACAGTGCTGAAAGACTCACTTGTGATGAGAGTTCTGTCATAAACTTTGAAGAATAGTAGGGATAGAAGAAAGAAAAAGTTTTTCCTTTCAGTGAAGTTGGGAGTGGGAAATTAATTTGAAACACAAGACTAAACTTTGTGGCTGCTGTTTTTCCTGATCTTTAGTATTGCTAACATACATGTTTTTGTACAGCCACTCCGATGCTGGGAAGCTATTTATGGTGGACACCATCCCCAAACTGGTCAAGGATCCTGCTGCTCTTGCTCTGAGGTCATTTACTCAGGTTTGTTGTGTTATACATATTAGTATAAGTGGTACCAAACACTCTTAAGAACAATCACACATATACAGCTTTTTCCTGATAAGAAAACAAGAGGTGAAAAGTGAATTGCAGTATTATTACATGAACATTGTTTTAGAAGAGCTAATTAAATTCTTGCTAATTCAATTCCAATTTTTAAAATGAATTTTCATCATGCTTCATATCTGCAAATGTAACTCTCCATCTGAAATCTTTAGGGGTTGCAGTTGCTTAGGGTGGGCTGAATTTGGCTTATGATTCTGAGATGGAAAAAAAGTGCACAAAATAAGAAATGGAGCCCTGACAGTTCTCTATTTCTCCTCAGTGTTTCCACTGGTAGCTACGGAACAGGATGGAACAGGGCTATGTTCTCTTTTTCAGGATTTTGTTCTGTAGTTTGACAGATGTCTTTTTTTAGAATATTGTTAACATGTCCTGTTCTGTATCATGAGGAATGGTTAAGGCTGTGTGGCGCTGACCACTGTAATACTGTAGTGGTAGGAGCTCTGAGTCTACCTGGCCTGAATCTTTGGCCTAGTATGTGTGTTTGAATGGAAGATTTTGTTGATTATTTTAGTCTCTTTCACTGGCCTGTCTGTGTGGGTACCCTACCTTGGTGGGCAGGATTTCATGAACAGGCATTAGATAAAGAATGTAAGCAGTTTATGGAATAAATTTTGAAAGTTCATGTAACATCAAAAGAAGGGATGAAAAAGTTTCTTAATGTCCTGGCTAATGGCTACACCCATCTTCTCCTCTTAAGTGAACACCTCTTCACTTTTTGCAGCACGCTGTGAACTATATGAAGGTTGCTTACATGCCCCCACTGCAGGACATTGGGCCCAATCCTCAACAAGTCCAGTTTGTATTTTCTGTCAGCAATCAGCATGGTGGCACTTTGTATGGAATCTGCTTCAATATTACTATTCTTCCTGTGGACAACCAAGCCCCAGAGGTAGGACGATGAAGAGGTGAAGGTTGTGAAGAGTTTGGAAATGGCTTTGGGTAGAAACAGAAATGTAGGGAAGTTTCCTGATTGGACAGACTTAAAAAAAAAAATATTGCATGGGACAGTGTTTCTGTGTCTGGCATGTTGGCTTCACTGGGGCAGAGGAGGAAGGCAAAGTTTGATGAGAGTGCAAGGTGATTTTTTGCAGCACGTAAGTTAAGGGTTGCAATCACAAGTCCTAAATCCTTCCTTAATTGCTTATGGGATTCTGAATGAGATCAGATCAGGGATGTGTGTATCAGGATATATTGTCTGCAAATTCCTTATGTTTTTCCAACAGAGCAGAAAGGAGTACGTCTTTTGGCATTTTGACTTTAAGGTGTCACATGAACTAGTACTGCAGAAAATTGAAGTGCAGATGAAAACATCAATTCAACATTCTCCTTCATGCAGGTTTTTACAAGCCACTTGAGGGTGGAAGAGGGTGGCCTGAGCCCTGTCACAGAGGGACACATTCTCATCTCTGACGTGGACACAAAACAGGAACATCTCCTCCTCCTTCTGCAGCGACAGCCTCAGCATGGGGCAGTGGAGCTGGATGGTGTTCCCATGAGGGAGGGTGACAAGCTTTCCTGCAGGGACCTGCGTACCCTGGCAGTCAGGTTAGCTGCTTTTCTTCTCGTGATAGCTGAGTGTCCTGGCTAGATGAGCAAGATCCCTGTGGAGAGGCTGATCAAGGAGGCTACAGCAGGTAGTGCTCACCACTGCATTGCTCAGATAGTGTTGCTCCAAGCCAAAACTTCTTGTTTAACCTGATGACCACAATGGTCACTGTGGTGTTTGAGCAGAAGTGTGGCCAGTAAATGGAGCTGCCATGGTCAGAATATAAGTAGTTTTCTCTATAAAGTACTGCCCTGTGCAGGTGAGGAGGCAATTCTATGTTGAGCCTCTTGTGAAGAGGGCAGTGCTTCCTCTTTTATGGAAGTTATGTGTTTATCAAGCTTACAAGAAGGCTTGTTTTGACAGTGATTACTCTGAAGATGCAAATATTGCTGCTGTATTTGTGGTGAGAACAGGATGCTGACTTTGTACATATGTGCAGAATTAGAGCTCCTTGACTTTATTTCATTCTGTTAGTCAAAGAAGGCTATCCTACATTGGCTCCTAAAGTATTGCTTCCTACTGTATTGTGTTGTCATCAGAGGTGGATGTTGGTGGTATGGCAGCGGAGGTAGAAGCTCCCACCAATAGTCCCTTACATTTTGTTGCTGTGTGACACATGGCAGCAGAGGGGCAGTCTGACACAAAGGTGTCTGAGATGGAAGTGTCTGTGAGACAATGGTGTGGAACTGAATTCCTCCATGTGGGAAAAATGGCACTTTGACATTTATTGACAGTTGCTGAATGTTTATGAAGACTAAACAGAAGATGTGAACAGAGTGAGGCTGTAGGTGGTATAGTATGCAGGTTCTTTTTATTGCTGGTGAAAATACATCATGACTATGTTGAAAAATATTGTTTGAGTAGTTGAGAATTTCCTCTATCCAACAGTGTTATTGTGCTCTTTGTATCTGTTGTAGTTTTCATGGAAATAAATAGGCATTACTTCATTGCAACCTATGTACTGCAGAGAGAAAGCCTCTTTAATTGGTAGCTCACAAACAGCCATACTGCAGATGACAAAGGTTCAGTGAAAACTTTTCCTAGCTGATAACTTTCTTATTTTGGGGGTATTCTTCACGCTAGGTATCTCACAAGCTCCTTGAACCCACTGTGATCTAGAACTCCAAGTCTTAGATAGGCACCCTTGCGCAGGAATTGGCTTTCTGGTTTGGAGAGATCCACACTATCTGGTATGACCAGGAACCACAGCTTCTTTGTCTGTGTGAAAGTATTTTAGCTCTTTTTTATTCCAGTTATCAGCATGATGGTTCTGAGACTCTTACAGACGAAGTCCTTTTTGCAGCCACAGATGGCATCCACTTCTTAGAGTTCACCCTGCAGGTCAAGGTCAGTGTGTTACAAACTTCTGAGAGCATTTGTCTATGTAAAATACTGCAAAGTTTACCTTCTGAAAATCTTTAGACCTTAGAAGCTGAGAGATAATGGGTTTGTTAGGCTTCTTTTTTCACACCATCTTTCAGTTTCAGGGTACTATGCCAAATGTAAAAGCCAGTTTTTCTCAGACTGTTTGAAGGGCATTTGTGTTTGCTTTAACTTGAGCTCTTCTGCCTGGAATTATTCTCTCTGTAATTAAACATAGGAGGGAGTTTTCATTCTCCAACTATAAATGTCACTGCCAAAATTGTGCAGTGAATTTAAAGATAAACAGTGGATTTTCATCTTTCTCACTGAGAAACTGAAGACAGTAGCAAGTTAAGTGTACCATTTCCTCCACACGGTCTTCTCAGTTTGGTTTACTTTTTTTCTTGGTTTTTAACAGTGGCCCTAATTCAATTCTTTCAATGCAGTTCACAGAGTGAACCGTGTATTCTGACCCTAACACTTTGTTGCTGGTTTGAACCGGAAAGCAAAACGTTTAAAACAGCAGGTTTTCATTGGAATGACAATAAAAGTCATGTTAAAAGGTGTTAAATTCTCTTTCTGATTAGGTGTTGCCCGTGAATGATGAGCCACCTGTTATGCAAACAGGGCTTATCAATGTGGTGCGTTGCCCGGAGGGTGAAGAAGTGGTCCTCTCCTCAGAGTACATATATGCCACAGATGCAGACAGTGATGACATGAAGCTGGTGTTCGTGTTGGTTCGCCAGCCCTCCCAGGGGGTGCTGAGAAAAGCTGGAATTGTTGTGGAGCGTTTCTCCCAGGCTGATGTCATCTCTGGCTTAGTCACCTATAAGCACACTGGTAAGGGAGACTGGGAGGTGGTCAGACAGTTTTGGTGGAAAATCTTCACCTAAATCCACAAAATCTTTGCAGCTGGAGCTGCTGAAAAACCCACATGTTGTGATTGGAGAAAAAACTAAGCTGGTTTTGAAACAGGTCTGATGGTGTAAAACTACTAACTGCTTCAATGTCATTTCCAAATTCCTTTTTGAACTGAAAATTAAAGTACATCAAACACATGAAATCATCATAATCCTGGAAAACATCTTTCACTGTTGCAGATACAATATGATTTTTTTCCCCCGGAAAATTATTGATAAAACAGGAACTAAATTGAGTATTTTTATTTGCTTCATGACATTAAAGAAATCTTTGACTTTTTTCCATAATCGTGCATAGCTCAAGTAATGTAATGTTTGATATGAGGATGCTGAATTTTAATAGAAAACTGCTGACAACCTGAGATGCTAACTGCTCGCCTTGCCAGTCTGCAGAGGTGCTCATTTTTGGAGAGATTACAGTCCATCTTTGCCTCAAGATAAAGAATTGTTCCAGATTCTTCAAGGAAATGGTGATTCTAAAAATACACCTTGTTGTGGCTTTATCTTCAAAATCCCCAAATACATTTTGTAAAATTACTCATAGAAATCAATGGCTGGTTAACTCCCTTTCCTGCTTAATTTGGTTCTTTCATTAGCACGAAAGGGATTCTCTTTTCTTCATTCCTGATGACAGCTTTAATCTTTTTTTTTTTTTTTTTTTTTTTTCCTCCAAAGGCTCTGGTTTTCTGTGTAATTAGTCTTTAATTTTGTGCTAGCGTGGGGAATATATGTGATATTTTCAGGCTTGGCACTGTCTAAAATGAACAGCTGGTATTTGAGAAGAGAATGAAGTACTTGATTATGGCTACTCATAACAAACTTTTCTTCAATATCCTTTAGATGCTGGGAATGCTGTTTTAAAGGCCATGCTTCGCACGGGCAACAAGGGGCAGAATCTGACTTGCACAAGCACAATTGCCTGTATTTCATGTTCCCTAATTTCTACATGGTAAATGCACTGCCAATACTTACTGTAAGTGGGGCAGGGAGTCACTGCCCTTTGTAGTCAACATATCAGCCTGAGAACTGGGCTCACCATTGGATACTTCTCATAAGGGCTGTCAGCTTCCAGTCATTTTACCATAGTTTTTTTTGAAGTCATTTTGGTCTCTCTTCTGCCTGCAGACTCTCCTAGCAGGATACAAGGTTCTTCTTCATGAAGTTTCAGTTCCCTACAGTAAGACGTTTATTTTCAAATGCAATGTTTTTTTGTTTTTTGTTTTTTTTTTATTCTTCCAGGTGGGGAGATTGGCTTGAATCTTTCCTTTGAGATCTTAACTTTTGTTGTTTCTGATGATGAAGCCGGCCCAGATGTGAAAGACTGCTGTTATGACAGACCTCTTCCTCCTCCAGTTCCTCTTCACCGTCCACTCCCAGTATATAACCTTAACATCACTGTACTTCCAGTGGACAACCAACCTCCATCTATTGCAACTGGTGAAAGTTTCCTCTCACTACAGCATATTATTATAACTGTACTATGCAGTATTGATAGAGTCAGCTGAGATCAGCATGTAAAAGTTTTGAATCAAAATTTCCACTTTTTTTTTCTTTTGCTAATGCAGTGTAACCGCCAAATTCAATTGCAAGTACAAATGTCAGTAATGGCTTGTGGCTCTTCAGCTGCGTGATTAAACCATGTGGCTGGAGATTAGAGTGCTTGCATCTGCTCCTATCCATCTATATACCTGTATTGTTGCACACATAAGTTGCGTCTGAGTAAAACTGAGCAACATCTCATCCTTGAACTTAGATTCAGGCAATTGTTAGGCTTACACAGTGCCAAAATACAACTCTACATCAATCTTTGCATGTTAAGAACACAATGAAGTATTAGTTTGAATAAATATTTAAATATCAAGGGAGGAAATATTTTATTTCCTATGTTCTGTTGATGAATAAAGACAATCCTAGACTATGTCTGTAACTGACCAAATTAATAATGAAACTACATTTTCACCAGTACTTTTCACAATCAAAAACACTCAGATGAAAAAGAAATAGTAGTGGCAATGTACATTTAGCCTAACAACAGGACAGAAAGTTAGATTTCCATTTAATCACAGGGTTTGGACGAGATATACTTGTTAAAGGTGTGTTCTCTGTACGTTTGTCATTTTCAATGTCATTTGTTTGTAGGCATCATGTATATGTTCTGTATTCCAGAGAATATTTAAACATATGTATGAGTAGTTCTGTAATTTACAGGCTATCACCTAAGCAATGTTCTGGAAATGAAGCATTGTCCCAGCAGGGAAATTAAGCAGTGGTGCATGAGAAATTGTTCATTATATGCAATTCGTAACAGCTATCATGTAATTAATGCTCTGACAAACAGAGGTAACAACTGATTTTGAACATCACGTAAACCGTACTTAATAACTTACCAGTAAAATCAATTTGCAGTACCCTTCCCCTTTGCTTTGTGATGGGGAAAGTCAACAGTGTAAGCAAAAATCTCAAAAGCAGACCAAATTCAGTAACAGATAATTTATTATCGTTTCCTCCTTATTTATTATTTCTGTTCTCATTAACACATACAACAGTAAGTGAGCTAAACATGCAGTAATGCTTCTCGTGTATTTTTGTGCAGGTGCAAGATTTGTTGTGGAGGAGGGCTCCTCAACAGCCCTTACCTCTAACCATTTGTTTGCCACCGACCCTGACACCACTGCAGATGACTTAGAGTTTGTCTTGGTTTCTCCTCCTCAGTTTGGTTATATTGAAAATATACTGCCTTCTCCTGGGTTTGAAAAGAGTAACATTGGTATAAGTATAGGTAAGTGTATGCAATGTATAGTAATGAAGCAGAGGAAACAAAGAGTGCTCATAGAGGGCAATACAATGGGCTGTGGAAAGGTAGATGCAGGTGTGAGCATTAATATGGTCTTATTGATGAAAGCAGCTGCTGGCAAATTAAGAGCAGTGGGACTGTGCAGGAGGACTTCAAAGAGAGTCTGCAGTTCTGCAAATGTGAAGAAGAGGTACTTGGAGTAAACAAGGCAATTCTTCTTTTATGCATCCCAGCTGCAATCTATTAGAGGTAGCAATATGAAACATTAATCTGCTTTCTCTGCCTCCCCCTTTACTCTCTCAAGCAAGCTTCTTCCAGCCTCTCTTCACTTCTGTCAGTAAAGTGCTGTAGTTGAGAATTTGAAAATTCCTGATCTTGTGTTTATCTCCAAGGCAAAGTTTCAGAAGTGATTTGGTCATTGAAGGACATCATTTCAGAATTGTTTACGCTGTGTCAGACCAGTGGGCAGGAAAACAATAATGCTAACTCAACATTTCTAAAATTTCTAGCTTCGTTTCAGTTGAAGCACCTGAAAGCCCTGAGTATAAACTATGTACAAGCCAGGCACATGCGAGTGGAGCCAAGAGCAGACCACTTTGTACTTTATGCCACCGATGGCCTGCGTCGCTCAGCAGAGATTCCATTTTTTGTGCTGATCAACCCAACCAATGATGAAGTCCCAGAATTCATAGCAAGAAACATTACTGTAAGGAAAAAAGTAAAATGCCTGCCATAGAAATACTTTATACCAGAAAATACTTTCTAATTTAAATCAAAACATTTTTTGAACACATATTTCTCTAGATCTTTCCTTTCCTTTGCATGATTCAGCTTGTTTTAGGAAACTGCTCTGTTAAATCCCATTAAATCTGTACGACAGAGCTTTGGTGAGATTGGAGCTGTGCACAGTTCTGTTTGGTAACCTGCAGTAAAGTAAGCGAGGACTTAAAGAAAGAAGTCATCTAGAATGCAGAAGGATGTTTATACTTCTGTTTTCACTAGTGTCTTTCATAATTTTTGCAGAGTAATTTTTGTACCTGGTGTAGTCTATCCCCTCTCTGTAAACTGTGGTTTTAATATGAGTAATAACTGTGTGACAAGCAAGCTACTGAGGAAGGGATAGAGGAAACAGACTCCTGAAAAAAAGAAGCCTACTTAGGAAACCATGCTAAAATATTTTAAGTTCTTTTTATGTAAAAGAGTATGACTTTTGTTCTTTTATGTTCAGGTTCAAGAAGGTATGCTGAAAGAGCTGGATCTCTCTGTTATCAATGCTGTTGATCTGGATGTGCCTCAAGACCATTTGGTATTTGATGTTGTGCAGCAGCCTTCACATGGATTCCTCATTAATGGAGTTCATGGCAATGATATTCTACAGTACAAAGAGTTAATTCACCACCACAGCAGTGGGTTGCTTGTTCATGACTTTTCTATGGAGCTACTGAAGAATGGTAGGTGCAGTGCTCTTCTGACGCTGGTCTTTCATTCCTTTAGTAATTTGTAACAGATAAGGAGGCACAGTAAGAAATCTGCATGTTTATTCATTTGACTTAGGGGTACTTTCAAGAGAAAGTTTAAGAATAGAAATAAACCTATCTAATGCTAATGCTGTCTAATGATTTGAGGAGGTGTCAATAAATTCACCCTGAGAGGCCTACATGTCAGAAAGGGTAGTAGTATGTCTAGAGAGTCCATCTACCCTGAAAAAAACAAAGGGAGTATTAAAGCATATCACCAAGACATTTCAGAGTGTTTCACAACACCTAAAATAGAGACAAACTGATTTAAAAACATATTAGCTGATTGTGAGAAATCTTTGGGATAGATATAGATATAGATAAAGCTGTAAATGAAAAGAGTATAAAACGGTTCAATAGCTTGCCATTATCAGTTACCCTACTTTGAAGTGGCAAACATCTTTCAAGAACATGTGATTAAATTTGTATTTAACATTTAAGACTATGGTAGATTCTTCCATACTGAGGCCACTGTGTAGAAACTGTATCTATCAGTATCAAGAGGGACATAAACTTAATTCAGCCTCACAAAACGTAGTTCAGTCCGCAAATCCTGAGGAAAAGACTTTTTTTCCACCCATCAAGAAATATCCCTCAAAAATGTGTAAGCAACAAAAATTACTAAGATTTCTCAAGTTTTATTTTCTACTCTCTTCCAATTACTGGGCTTTTTCATCATTTCCATAGTGGAGAACCAGTCATATTCAGGTCAGCCATAGCCACAAGTACAGCTTTCTTTTCCAAGATTTTGAAGCTTCCTGAAGATTATGTGGGGTACAAAGAAGTGTTAACTGATGATCCTATCCTTTCTATGTTTCCTGTTAAAATGAGTTGGAGTGAGGGGAGCAGACAATAGGGACCATTTTATGAAGGAGACTGCTCCTTCAGATTGATAGGCTTAGTGTCTTTGAGTCACTAGTATACTGTTAGATTAATGAACAGAAGCAGCCCACCAAGCCCATCTTTTGGTGTTGAACAATATTTAGTGTGGCCAGGAAGTGTATAGAGGGGAGATGCAAGAAGAGTGATGGAAGCAGAGCAAAACAGAACAAAATATTTTGCAGGAGACAAATTTATTTGTTTTGTCTCTCTCTCTCTCTCTCTCTCTCTCTTTCTCTTTCCTAATTTTTTTTCCCCGATGTATAGGTATGAAACTGATGTACATGCATGACGATTCAGAAAACCTCAATGACAGCTTTAAAATCCAGCTATCAGATGGGAAACATAAAGTCCTCAGAACCATTTCAGTAAAGGTCATCCCAGTTAATGATGAGAAACCAGTGCTGAGCAAGTAAGCCACGTGTTCCTGTTTCTGACAGGAAAAAATTCAGACAAAATGATCCAAAAATGATCAAAACAGCTAATCAGTGACTGATAGGGATAGGACACCATAATTAGTCACAGCCTAATGCCAACACAGATGTTTCCATGTGGGCCATTCACTATTAGTCTGTTTTGTAAAAGTATTTTTAGAGAAAGAAGGACACACTGAATGTTGCTATGTATTGAGAAAATAGGGTTGGTGTTTGCATTTAGAGATAAAATATTTAAAAAGATGGACAACAAATTTGTTTTATCTTTCAAAACCAAGTTCAAAATTGGACCAGGGAGCCCCAGTACTTACACATGTCCACCAAGTTATCCATCCCAGATGCTTTGCTTTCCTCTTCCCTAGGGAAACTGCCTGTATCAAACACCCCTCTGGAAGCAGCTCTGGATTTTGGCATGAGAGAGATTACGAAGTTGGTATCTTCATGCCTCACTGGGGAAAGTCTTTCAGTTTGATGATTATCTTATTTTCTCCTAAAAATACTCCATATCTCAGCCATAATTCAACTTTTGAAGAGGTATACATTAACTTCCTTTACTGTCTAAAACTAGAATTCATAAATGAATTAGATCTGATCAGAAATCTCCTGGCAGACAATTTTCAGATAAACAGCTGGCTGTGAGTGAGTTGAACCTCCTGGACATTACAGCAGGGAACTTGTCCCTTGGGATCCTCATTTTTCAGCTGCGGAGTATTGTTAGGGACTCCATCCCCCTGGCTGCTTTCCAGCCTTAGGAAGGCAGATGGAGAGCTGGGGGCCTGAAAGCTTTGGGGATATGGCTCCAAAGCCTACATTTTAGAAATGACTCACAGCCTGTCAAGCAGGCTGCCATTAAAATAGGAGTTCTGATCCTTCAGGATGTTTAGCTACAGAATATCCTAGTTTTGGCTTATCTTCAAACCAGACCTACATTTACTATTCTAGAGAATTCTGAATGTTTTGTTTACAATGTAGATCTTCCTACAGTAACAAATGTTGGTTTTCTAGTGAGGATTATCAAGGGGCACATAGTGATAACAAAGGGGAAAATCAGTTTTGAATTAGAATAAAGGATATAGTTTATGTAGTCATATCAGATTCTGATAATCTGATAATTAAGTGCCACTGCTAGTTTGTTCTTTGCTTGTTAAAGGTTAGTATATTGTTTTCCATTGTTTTTCTCTGAAGAAATGTGATGGAGAGCAGGAAGCTGAGTTTTTATTTTTGCTCAGCTGAATCCAGAAACCATTGCTTCTTTGGCTGGGAATGCTAATTTGCCACTTCTGTTGTGAACAGTAACATATACTGAGCCATTTCCTTGCCAAACAGTTTTTTCATTGTATGCTCTTAGTTGCTTCTTACCTGTTAGACTTCCACTGTGATGGTTGTTAGCTGTTACTCTTCCACTGTGATGTGGTGTAATGCCAGCAGTTAGGTAGTAGTACCCTAACTTGTCCAACTTGACAAAAATGCAGTTTAACCATCATATGCAGCTGTCCATCTTTGCTGTGGGGTAGGAGCTCCCTTTTGCTATCACTGCAGTGTGTTACAGGTGAACATATGACAGTACTTTGATCTAATTGTACCTTTTTGCCCTAAGGAGTTTCAGTTCTCATCTTCATTAGCTGTGGTCCACACGTTGAAGAATGGCTGGCAAATTGTCCCTATCTACAGTGACTGCCAAAAACTCAATCTGTCACTACTTGGATTGCATCCTTTAGCAAGGAGTGCCCTTGGGGAATGTAAGGCCCTCATGCATTCCACTTGAAAGTTTAATCTCAAGATCAGATATGTGGGTGCTATAAAGACTTAACTGACTAACTGCTATGCAGAAAAATGTGTTGGGATTAGAATGCATTTGGAGAATGTAGCTAAATTGATCTTCTGTCATTGTTTGTTTGAGTTTTTACTCCCTAGCTTACGCAGTCTCTGGATCAAATACCTGGTCTTCCAGTTTGCAAAGCCCCAGTGTGATTATCAGTGACATGAGTAAAACTTTGGAGTTGCCTGACCTATCATTAATATGGCTTGATGTGCCTTGTTATATGATCCCATTCTGGTTGCTTCTCATTTTGCCAGACATGAAATCTCTATGCTTCATACTCAGTTTGAATATAGCAACTTTATGAAAAAAGCTCAATTTTTTCCAAGGACAGTAATTATATTTTCAGATATCAATACATAATTTTTAGACCTTATTTGGAAATCTTAGTTGTTACTCTGTCTTGAAGCAAGCTCTTCATATTTAGCAAATGAAATGGCTGATCCAGGGAGAATGCCTTTGGCAATTTTTGTGAAAATCCACCAGTACTTGGCCTGTGAAATAATATGGCTTGCACATGTTCAGTTGAGTCTGGTAGAGCTTATCTGCCAAAATACATAAGGAATATGTCCTTTTCAAACCTGCTCTGTGCCCTCTGTACAGATTACCTTGAGTAGGTCCCATCCCTGGGGTGTCTGAATATGCTGAATTCCCTTCAAGCTCTATGAAATTTTTCTGTAGTCTTATAATGTGATTTGGATGCTACATTACAAAAATATAAGGTAGCTAACAGAAAAAATAGTAAAGCAGTATATGCAAAGGCAAAATGAAGGATGGTTACTGGCTGAAAACTGAAACAGAAGAGACACAGTCAATTTTGCTGAAGCAATCATCTGGATTTATTTCAAACCATGTGGGATTTTCCCCAAAGCTCTCTCAAATTTTGCTTTGGCTAATGATGACTATTTCTTCTGGATCAAGAACACAGAAAAATTCTGCAATGAGGAGCATAGAAAAGTCACTTAGGACTTTGTCGGGCAAAGTCTATTAAAGATAAAAAGTTAGCATGCAACTGAAAGAGAATCTTTTATTTAAGTAACAATGGAGCTAATATTCTATGTTCTGTAGTAGCAGTAGCATGTAAAGACAGCCTCTCTGCTTATGTTGCCATCACTGTGAGAGGGTAAATGGAATAGGACCTGGGGGAAAAGACAGATGTGGTGAATTCCATAATGTTGTAGGTAGCTGCTTTGTTGTTTTTCACCACTACTAGAAGTAGCTGTTCTGTCCTGTTTGGTTCTCTTCTCTGTTGAACTGAAGTAGGGGCCCTCATTCCATTCTTTCTTCAGTTTTTTCTGTCAGCATGTGGGTAATCCATATTCCCAGGAGAGAAATTGTATGTTGCAAAACTTGTGTTTCTTTTGTTATGCCATATATAACTTCTAATTTTTGCAGGAAGGATAATATAGAGGTGCGTATGGGTGAAACTCGAATTATTTCTGGTGCTGTTCTGTCAGCTGAAGATAAAGATACTCCTAGAGAGAGAATTTTCTACCTATTTGAAAGACTTCCAGAAAATGGCCAGCTTCAAATCAAGGTTAGTCTTTGTACTTCAGCATAAAGTAGGCATGCAAGCAACTCTGTCTTGTTAGCACATAGTGAAGTTGTCTTCCCTTTCTCCAAATCTCTTTCATGTTTTAAAGTAGACTGTTATGGCTAGTTCAACAGTAAAAGGAGTTTTTAAACTAAACAATGCTTTCTCAGAGAATTTGACACTTAAGGCCAATATCCTCAACAAGAGCAGAGGGAAGATGAAAAGCATAGCAGAACATCTGAGGTGACAATGAAGAGAGATGCTGTAAGTCAGCTTAGAGTGATTGAAAGCAAATGACAAGGCAGGAGGCAAAAATTCCTAGGTCAGTAAAGGTGACAAGACAGTACTTCAGAGTTCAGAAAAAATGCAGGAGATATGGCTGAAAGAGGAAGAAATAATGATTTAGAACGAAAATATGGGCAGAAAGAAGGAAAAAAGAAATAATATAGAAAATATATAGCAAGCATAGATCGACCTAACATAAGCCACTGTAACAAAAAGAAAAAAAAAAAACCTCCTTTTAAACGTGTGCATATAATAGAAAATAACTGATTTTCAAGATCTGTGAATGTAATGTATTTTAATTGTGGATCTCTGCAAGAATCTGTAGACCCCATGAAAATTTTGACTTATAAGAGACTCATACACTAGGACAAAAGTGCTGACGGTTTGAATACAGAAGGTACCTGTCAACCAATTCCCATCTATTTCCCAAGCAGCGGATTCCCACCTGGCCAACTCCCCACTAGTTTTCAAGATATGGTTTGGGAGATAAATAGCTTTGTCTAATTAAGAAATAGAAAACATAAGCTGGGTCAGCAAACTAATTTTCATCTTATTGATGTCTGTGTGTAGAAATGTACTTACCTGAGTACAAGTGACTGAATTCCATTTACCTGCATTTACTCATGATAGCTATATTTTCTCCAGCGTTCTTACGGAGCCTTGGGAACAACTGCAGCTATATACCGCCCTTCAAAACACAAAATATTCTATGTGTAAAGACTCTAAAGCTTAGGAAGACAGCCAGGAATCTGTCACTATCAGCTGTCATAGCTGCTAATAACCAGAATTAACTATGGAGGATGAATAGGAGACCGCATCTGTTTACTGAAGGATATTCAATCTTTCTAGGTAGGCAGAGACTGGGTGACTCTCCAAACCGGAATGAAGTGCACTCAGGAAGAACTGGATATGAACCTTGTCAGATACGTCCACACAGGAGCTATAGGGTCCAAGAACCAAGACTTGTTCACATTTTATCTGTGGGATGGGTACAACAGATCCCCAGCTGTAGACTTCTACATAAATATCAAGAACATGGAAAAGGGTAAAGATCTGCCTGATCTTGTTTCATAGTGCCTCTTTCTGAAAAAATGTCCTGATACATGTCCTGATACATCCCCAAGCACTATGCAGGCCCGTGGCAAATCTCCCTGCAGACCCCAAAGTCTATCTGCTCAGATTTCCCTGCTGCTCAGAGCCCTGATGTTCCTGCTGCTGCAGAAGTGATTTTGAGATCTGAAAAGGCACTGCCCAGAGCAGTGGCGCATTGCACCTTTCAGGAATCCCAGCTGCTGTTCAAACAGAGTAGAAAATATTCTTCTGAAACTAGCTTTTGTGAGTAAACTACAGTGCAGAAGAATGGTAAGAGTGTAATAAGGTAAGAAAAACACTGTTCAAAACTGTCCCTGCCTTCCAGGATTATGCTATGGTCTTACAGTCACCATTCATGGGATAACTCTTAGAGCACTAAATTAAGTGAGTTTGGAACTGAGATTGGAACAGATGTCCAGGGATGTTGTGCTACTTCCACTCTTGCCAGTTTTCAGGCCCCAGTGGAATTAAGCCCTGTGCAGCCTGGAAATTACTGGTGGTATGGCTGACTCTACTCTGAGCAGAAGATAGTTTAGAGATATCCTGAAGTCCCTCCCACTGTGAAATTCCCTAAAATCCTATGATTCTATCATTTTTCTACTGGAGAGGGACTGTGTATAGCTAAATGATAGGTAAGAGATCAGCTTTCACTTCAATACCACTATTTTAGTGTTGTTTTGTTTATCCTGCAGGAGACATTGCTGTTTTCATAAAGCCTCTCAAAGTACCAAAAGGGGATCGAGGCTACATTACGACTGATGTACTCCTTTCACTGGATGGTACTGACAAGCCTGAAGAGCTTCTCTATGTGATAACTTCCCCTCCTCAGTATGGACAAATAGAGTATGTTAGCTATCCTGACATCCCCATAACGAGCTTCAGTCAAATGGATGTTGCAAGTCAGATAGTCTGCTATGTTCACAGCACCAAGGCACATTCAAGGCAAGATGCATTCAGGTAAGACATTAAAACTCTCCACATACCCTTCTCCTATGTGTTCTTGGGTATCTACTGATAAAATATGTATAAATAGGAAGAGGAAGCTCTGAGGGAATTCTCAACATTCATGTGACAAAGATATTTTCACTGCAGTGCACGTAGTTGTGACTGCCTTAGTAATAAATACATTTTCTAATTGATACTGAAATAGTAACTAGAGCCACATTTATTAAATTATACTGGCTTAAGTATTACTCTAACACCCAAACATACACAGATGTTAACATTTAAGTGGGGGAGATGGACTTAGAATATCCTGTGTAGAATTTTTCTTTGACTTCTTGATATGCCTGCCTTTTCCATCCAGCTATTAGCGAACTGCTTGCCTGTCTTTTCATGTATGTCTATTGTGTTGTGGGCTTTTTAAATGCATAAGTGGTTCTTCAATACACCGAAAACGAGTCTACTTATCTGTTCTGACATAACAGTAGTTCAGAAATTCATACAGACAGCCAGGTTTTTTTGAGCAAAGCTGACTACATATAGGCCACATTCAGCTGTCTAGTGATATGTAAGTTTACTTTCATCTGATTCTGAACTTTTCTCTTAGATTAGCTTAAACTGAGCTCCATCTCAATGTGAATGTTTTCTTATTTTATTAAATAAACCTCCATTAGCTAGAGAATGGAATAATGCAGTGAGTTATTTCTAGGTAATGATTGTAGAGGTGTCTTTAGAAAAGAGCAAATTCAGGAAAAAAAAAAATAGCTCAGAAGTAAATACATTTTTTTTGAAGGAAGAATGCTAACTCCTTCTAACATTGGGAATTTTGTCTAAAAAGAGCCCTTGACAAGAAAAGAACTTCCTGTAAAATTCAAGATTTCCATGTGAAAAGTTAATTGTTTTTCATTTGTGATTATGAAAAATGAAATGTTTAGCTCCTAGAAGTTTCAACTCAGAGCTATTCACACACTTCTAAGAGTGTGAAAAGATTCCTGACTTGAAATGCATTTTCCATGATGCATGTTGAAGCTGCGAGGATGTGTTTCATCAACTGTTTTAGGAGTTTTTTTCCATGCAAGCCAGGAAAGTGGGGCATGAAAATATCAAATAAACCTGTTTATTCTGGGACTCTCCTCAGTTGAAAAACTTAAAACTATCCCTTCTACTAAATTCAATGTGGTGGAAATTCTGATTTTGAATTTACTCTAATTCTGAGATTTGTCTGATCCACTTAAAATAGAAAAATGGGAAGGAATATTCTTTGGCTGTATGGAAACTTAGCAATACAGTTGTGAAACACTGTGACCAAAACTAGAATTACCTTAGACAATGAAAGCACTAGGATAGGTAGTGTATAAGTGGCTTAAATCAGTAAGACTTTTGAACCAGGCTAATGAAAATAGACCAATAATTCTATGAAAACTATGCTTACAGATAAGGCCAATGTCCTTTGTTTAGGCCAACAGCTTAAAACAAAATTAGAAAGTCAGCCTTAATAAAAGTAAGATTGTGATTCTTTAATAAATATTTTCAATAAATATTTTAATCACAATACTTGATGTTCCTTGATGTTAACATTTGGTCAATAATTTGGTTTTATATACACATAAATATTGTGGCACAATACTATTATTATTTAAACAAGGAATGGTTATGTTAATTATATGGGTAATTATGGGGAATGGGTGGGTAGGAGGCTGGGAAATGATCTGATCAGATTTTTACCTTCCACTGAAGTACTTTTTTTGGTCATAAATTTGTGTGCATTGTTTGGTGCTGCTGGCCTGGAAGAAAGATTTGGCAGTGCTTGTTTGGACAGATGACTTCAAGTGATTAGCAACTTGACATCAGATGCTGGCAGCAGGATGCTAAAAGTACATGCTAATGTCCTCCATTTTGACACGCTGGCTCAATTTTGTAATGAGCTGGCACTATTTATGATTCCATTTTTATCTTTTAAATGCCATGACAGATGGTAGGTTCTACAGCCAACTCTATTGCCATCGAACTGCAGAAAGCATGAAATATTGGTAATGGTGAAATCAAACCACGCAACATGTCCTCCAAACTGTGCCTGAGAGTTGTCCCCTAAATTTCATCAGAGTGAGGAGAATATTGGCTGTTCTCCACTCCCAAGGGGAAAATGAAGCAGCCATAAATGAGAAATAAACAAAGGCCCCAAACCCCCAAGGTGCAGGAGAAAAAGGACTTCTTGGGCACAGACGGCTTGATTTCACATCACCTGTGAAATCAAATGGCATACAACATTTGCATTGTAATGTTCAGCCTGATGTACATAATCAAAAGGTTTTCTCCTGCCTGGCATTCTGTAGAAGATTATGGCTGAATCTTCATTTTCACAAAATGAATTATCCTAAGTCTTTCACTTATGTATGATTTGAGATATCATCCAAAACAATTTTACAGCTGTCAAAGGAGCTGGAGGAAACTCACTTCAGCTGCAATCTCCTAGATTTTTTGAGATGCAGATAAGGTCTTGACAGAACGTGTTTGGCTTTTTTTTTTCTTTTTCTTTTTTCCCTTAGCATACTATTTATCATCACTATTCTAGTTCTGTGTTTGATTTTAGCTAGATTACTAATAGCACAATGCTTTTAGCACTGGCACAATAGCATTAGGTCAGTGCAGACAGATGTCTTTAGGTTCCCAGCTGGGAATACCATCCTCAGTAAACATATTTCTAACTGTTATATTGTCCCTGTTATGCCCATGCTCATTCCCATCTGCTTCATGGCATATTGCCTGCTTACAAGTTGATCAAGCCCTAATCATCCAGCATTGGTGAAGGTAGTGAGGAGTTTTAGATGGACAGCCTGTGTGATGCAGTAAGCTGCTCCCTGACCTACTGAAGGTGACATATTCAAACCATGCAAGAGCAGACCAGTTTCTGTCCCTATATTTCTTTTAATACTTCTCCAGTGTCCGTAGGCAAGAGAGTAAGAGGAGCGAAATAATCTAAATGTCAACCCATCCTCATTTCACTGCAATATGAAAGTGTGATAGATGGAGAGCAGCTAAGTAGGTTGGCCCACATCTATTCTGAGACATGCAGTGGTACTGTCCCAATCAAGATCAACAGTGTAAGTGTGGGTATATGTGCCTTCAAAAGACTGTGCACTGGTGAATAGGAAAAATGAAAGGATGAAAAATATGAACATTTTCTTTGCAAAGCAAAGAAAAACTGGCTCAGACAGAACAAATATGGCTGAAAACCACTCTCCAATAAGCTTTTCTATGCACTATGCACAACCACAGAAAGCTTGGTAGAAAGGAAAATAAGCCTTATGTACTATGTTGTGATGTGGCATAAGAGATCATGAAATGTTTCCAAGGCAGTTTTTATTTTCATATACCCTCAGTGGATGTGCAGTGTTATTTCCTTTAGAAAAAAATACTGAAGTAGTGATCTTGGCAGTGATTAGATGGCAACTTAGATTGGTTTTCTCTTTATCCACAACAAAATTTGATAAATGTCTGCAGAGCACGCTGTCAGTTGTATGGCAAAAACCCATATCCAGCTGGTAGATTTCCAACATATTTTCTCTCCAGACGTGGATAGTTTTATCTTTTTCTACTTTAGGCAAGGAAAAGTACCAGTAAAGTCTAATCATGTATTTTGTTTATCTGGAGCTATTACTGCTTGGTAGAGAATTATAAGAAATTATGCTGCTGTTAATACAAATTGCCAGCATGGGATAATAACTGCAGATCTGACTGTGTGGTATGGACAGCTACATTTTAAAAATTAATCTAGCTACTTGTACAGTTCTGCCCAATATATTCCACACAATCTTACTATTTCAGTGAAATTTCACTTAAGTTTTGTAAAGAAATGTTAGTTCTTCTGAATATGCAGAAATTTATAAGTATAATTAGTGCTTAAACTACTATGAGAAGCAAGATAAGAATGGATTTCTATGTTTCTTTTCCAATTTTTCTTCTTTTTAAAGTAGTTTGGGATTACTAGGTATGACAAGCGTGCAGCAGTGAATAGAACAAACCCATTGTCCAGGTAGATCATGTACTTTACACATCTCTTTCTGTGAGCTGTAGATAAAGCTAGCACTTTCACTGAAGATACATGAGGATATGTATAAAATGTGCATCTATGTCCTCAGCCAGCCCATAATTTCAGATCTGCTCCGTTTGTATCTGAGATAGAAGATTAGAGGACTTCGAAGACTGATGGTGTATCCTCAAAGCCATTCCTCTGGCATCACACCAGATTCCTGCAGATGCAGTGTAATTATTTCCGTATACCTGCCCATCTGTTCTCATGCTTTTAAGTTATACATCCACCCCATGGTCAGAGTTTGAGCTCAAATCAGCTCTAGTTCTCATGTTTTGCAGTATCACCACAGGCAAGCCCTGTAGTAAAGGTTTGCATTATCATTTTATTTCAGTACTTGGTGAATCAAGAACACATGCTGAAGACTACCTTGCCTCTCTTTGCCAGATTCATCATCAGCAATGGACTGAGGACTAAACATGGAACATTCACGATCTCCCTGGAGGCAGTTGACCAAACTTTGCCTACACTATCTAGGAACATGGGGTTAAGATTAACGGAAGGCAGTATGGTACTCCTTTCTCCTGATGTCCTGCAGCTTACAGACTCTGACACTGCCAAAGAAAACCTTACCTTCCTCTTGGCTCAGCTCCCCCAGTATGGTCATCTCTATTACCGAGGGGCTGTACTGCTACAATACAATTTCACCCAATGTGATGTGGACAATATGGATATTGCATACAAGCACCGAGGTGGGGATTCCCAGATTGACAGATTTACATTTGTTGCAACAGATAGGACTAATCAAGGCTTCATCGTGAATGGGAGGGTGCAGATTGAGCCAGTGGCATTCATCATTCAGGCAAGTGTGACCACAGGCTTAATTAAAAGAGATATATAAATATGGTGGAAAATGCAATGCTGTTGACTAAGAATTGCTTTTTGCTGAAGTCTTTGAATTAATAATGATATTTTTAAGCTAGAAAGGTTTCTTTCTGTGTTCAGTGAATCAATAACCTGGAGAACTAAAGAATTACTGCATTACATTACTCAGAAAAAATACATAACTGCGCTTATATAAATGCAAAGAAAGGGATTATATTTAAGAAAAGAAAGACATCCTGCTTAAATTTGCTATAATATTCTATATCAACATTTCAATACCAAAACTGAGTCCAACTATGGTAACAAATAAACTGATGGAGCTTAAATTTGCGATGAAGAAAATGGAGAAGGATTATGAGGAATGTGGGAGACAACAAGGCAGAGATATATGGTATTTGTGTTTATCTCCCAAGTATGTTCTGTCTCTCATTGCATGAAACAATTGGCTGTCCAAACTGAGCCTGGAAACCTCTCATGGGAACTAATGCTTAACTGTATATCAGATTTCTACTGGAACAGACTGCTTGTCAAAGTGACTACTGCTCTCCTAAGTGGGCTATTGTGCTTTTAGCAGAAGTAATACAGACAGAGAATGTTCTGATACTGTAAAATGAATATACATTTGTCTAATTTTGATTTAGGTAGATCATTTGGACAAAATGGCACCAAGAATCATTCATCTCCGTTGCTTATCTGATGTGGAAATGCTGAAGAATGGCAATTATGGGATCTACATTACTTCCAGGTCCCTGAAGGCAACTGACTCCAATACAGAGGATGACAAAATATTTTTTAAGATCTTACGAGGTCCTCGTTATGGTTACCTGGAAAATATAACAACAGGTACTGTATTCTATAATCTTTGTCCTTTAAGACATACCAGACCAGATTTCAAAACCATCGTGTTAATGCTTGCTTGATACAAGAAATCAAAATTTCTTGGCAAATGTTGGAGTAGTTTTGAATGCAACAGAAAAACTTTTGAACTAAGACTTGAGTCTCATGTTCGTCATTAATACCTCCAGAGTTCCAGAAGACTGTTAGTAACTGCAAGTGGGAATCTGCTTGTGGGAAAGGAAACCTGAAAGACTGTTGCAGGAAGTAGTAAAGCTAGAATAAAACAATTGTACTCTGAACTTTATGAAAAAGAAATAGGTGAACTAGGTCACTTGATAAACAGAGGAACTAATTGGCTGGGGCTTATAACGAACTAGGATGTTACTGTGTAGCCATATAAGCAGATTATGGGAAGTTCAAAGTCTCTTAAACGTGTTTTGCAAAACAAAAAGTTGAAAACAGATGGATTCAAGTGAGCTAAGTGGTTCTTGCGTAATGGGCTTTTGACTTATCTTAATTTTTCTTTTCTTTCTCAGGTGGACTTATTCATGAAGGCTTTAGCCAAAAGGATTTAAATAGCAAAATTATATTTTATGTCATCAATCCACTGTGGGAAGTGCATTCAGACAACTTGGAGTTTCAAGTCACAGATACCAATGGAAATTCAGCGAGTCCCCAAATGTAACTTTGATCTGCAGTTTTGACAACTGCAGTGTAGCAAATGCATCACTGCTGAGGGTGGCTTGTGGCTTAGAACAAATGAATCTATGCCTCCTTGAAGCTGAGTAGAAGTGAACCTAGATATAATTTTAAGGACTTAAACTACCATTTCTTTTTTTAAAGAATACAGAAGTCTATTCTCCTCAAGGTGGCAAAGTAAAAAGGGTTGTTTTGACTAGAGCACATTTAGAGTCTCAGAGTCTCGTATAATGGAGTTTACTGTAAGTGATTTAGACCCATAGCATTTGGAGATATAAGACAGTAGCTTAGGGACAGGTCTGCTGCTTCTTACAGCTGATTTTGCAGCTGTAAGTCACTCTTCTCCTGTGCTGACAGCAGGTTGATTCTCACAGGTCTGAGATCTTGATGGTGCAAGCATCATAATTATGCCAGCAGTAAAAGCTAATAGAATCATATTTTTCAAAAGAGCTCTGAGGAAAGGTGGAGGGAGTATATTAATCTCTTTGTCATGTAATTCCAAAATTTCAACTAAGCATGCAATCAAAATTTTCTTCTGACACATGATAAGCTTAATGTACAAAAATTGCAGAGTACTTGATGCTAAAGACCAAAAAAGGGATAAAGCTTTTCTGAGGAGACAATGTTTCTTTTATTTCTATATATAGGATTGAATTTTCAATCAATTTACTTAATCTGAAGTAGCTGGGAAAAAGAACCAATGTTATTTAAAAGGGAAGAAGCAGAAAGCTGGCTTCAAGCTCCAAGCTGCTCTGCAGAGCTCTTGCTTGAGTGACAGAGAGGATGCAGACAGAACAGCGGGAGACAGTGTTTCCGCAGTTACACTTTGTGCCAAGAGATGTCCCTATATACAAACACATCTGAACAAAACTAACCAGAGCATTCTCTGGCTGCCCTGTGCTTGCTTACAGAAGCACTGATATTAAATGCATTACTAACATGCAGCCCTATTCGTGGGAAATTATGGGTTCTTGAATAGAAGTAGCAGCACTTATTGTACATATACATATATTCTTTTTTTAGGAAGAGAGAAAAAATCCACTATTCCTGTGGGAAATAGGATTTTCAGAGAACTAGAACTTATATGTAAAGTGTGCTGATCTCAGAACAAAGAGAAATTTGTCTTTTAAGGGCAGAAATTTTGATTATTCTGAACTTCTAAGAGATTTATTTGAATAGTTCTGTATCTAACTGCCATTGGATTGGAAGAAATGTTTCATGTCAATGCTGATATTATTATAATGGAAAGCCACCTTTTATCTTAATGCTGCAGGACTGCTTTCAGCTCATACATGCTCTTTAGAAAAAAAGCAAATCAGCCTCTGTATAAGCTGTCTATCCTTTGAAGTTCAGAGGATATGGGAGGACAGGAAGAAATCTCTAGTGGTGCTAGAGCTGTTCAACCCAGAAAGGTCTAGGCTATGAGTGTTCTACCTTATGGCTTTCCTGGTCTGCACTGAATGAAGAAGAGTTGACTTGGACTGCATATAAAATACATAATGTCATTAATCTACATAAGTAACAAAGCCTTTTTTTATTATTATTAAAACTTACAAAAGAGGGCAACAAAACCGTAACACTAGTGAGATATTTGACCTTGTTTTCCTGAAACTAGTGAACATGTTAACTTATTAAATAATTTGATGAACTATCACAAGTACAAGTTCAGTAGTTAAATGAGAGAAATTACATCTGCTTAATAATGAAAACTACATATCTTCAAAGACACACACAGCTTGGTATGTTGAAATATTATTGGTAATCATTGTATTTTACTTGCCAAGTGTCACAAGTGCATATAGATGTGTAATACATGTTGGTTTTGATCTGACTGTGGTGGGTGCAAAAGGCAGTCAGCACTGCAACTGCACCCTCAACTCCAGTGCATTTTGTTGTCACCTACACAGTCAATGCTTGAGCTACGAGCAAAAATATTGCTAAAAATCACATAACGATATTAAAATTTCACAACCATGTGGGGCTGCATTATTATCTGTCCAGGGCCACATGCAGCCCACAGGTTGGACATGTATGGTTAGACATGTGTTTTAGAAAAGTTCAGGTTGATTTGTAAGTACAAAAGTTCATTTTCCTTCCTTCCGCTTTTCAAAAGTTGATCTCTTTATTGGTTCAACATATGATTCTCTGAGGTTCAGTCATATTCTCTATAGGCCATTCTAAATTTGAATAATTAAAAATAATTAAAATTATGAGAAATTTTTACTCTATGGCTGAAGACAAAAGCATAGGCATTATTAAAGGAAGGGTTAGGGGCAAGCATATGCAAAGACAGTAAGTGCTGGGGTGCGCCTATTCAGTAGAGGAGGCAAGTTAGAGATGAAGAAAGGAGGGAGGAAATGAGGATATTGCTGAGAAAATACTGAGGAGAGACAGTAAAAATAACTTACACAGGTGAAGAGAACCTGCCTTGGCCTGTTCAACGCTACAGACAAACTCTACTCTTTTCAAACTTGCTACAGAACCTCTTTCGTTCTGAATCAATGTTCAGTCTTTGCTTGGAGTATGTAAGGGCTCGAGTGGGGGATTTATTTACTGCTTCTCACTTTCTAATCTGCCAAGTCACGCATAAATACATTGACCAGGAAGCAAAGACTTAATATGTGTATTGGCTAGTCCAACAGTCAAGAGGCCACCTTACAGACCCTTCAGGCAGCAGGGCTGATGGCTTTGTTCTACATGGGCTTTGTTTTCTGTGCTTGCAGGCTGGAACTACGGTGGTCTCGCATTGAAATGCAGCAGACTGAATATGAAGTGTGTGAGAACATGGGGATGGTATCTCTGAAAATCACCAGGGCAGGGCACTCTACTGACTCTGCCTTTATCGTGGTGAAGGTAAAGATGAAACAACAAGTTTTTAACTGAAAATTGAATAACAGGCAGTGGAGCCCATTAATTTCTTCTTTGGAGCTGAGAGATATTTCATTAGTTAGTAAAAAAGCCATGCAATTCAATCCAGACTCACTGGGACTTTACCCAGCCCTGTACAGACAGCTGAAAACTTTCTGCCAGAATAGTTTTGAGAAGAAATGCCGGTAAGCCCAAACTGGAATGTTTTGGAGTGGTATTGTAGTTTTGATGAGCTTCTGTGACAGAGCAAGTGGTCTCATGGTGTGGCCAGGTTGGGTATATCCGTGACCTGATGCTCTGGGCAATCCCTGACTGGGGGACCTGGGATCTCTTCCTCTTCCCAGGCTAAGGAGCCCAGCAGCTATTGCAGCTTCAGCGTCACAGTAAACCAGTCTCCATCTCCTCATAACTCTCTGCCCAAGGAACTCCCATACCTTCAGTAACAGGCTGTGTTGCATGTCAGAAGAAATAAATTGAAAGCTGTACATTTTTATTTTTGTAAAATAGGTTTTGTGCAATTTGACATCACAAGCTCCCCTTTTATTTTTCCTCCTAGTACGGAAGTCCCAAGATTTTCTAGCAGACCTTGCTAGCAAAATACTAACAGGTTCCTTTACAGTTACATTGTAACCCTAATTGGAAATATAGTTCTGTCTTCTCTCCCTCAGAAGTCTGTGAGAGTTATGCTATGACTTCAGCAGGGGCCATTCTGCCTTATTCTTCGCAGACTCCAGCAAATTCAGGGGCACTGATGTCCCTGTACATGGATACGTTCTCATGTATCCCAAAGAGTCTGTTGGTCTGGCAGGCAGGCAGATCTCTGCACAAATTCTTCTTCTTCCAAAGCCTCTCAAAGGGCAGAACGGGCAAACACATCCTGGCTGATGCTGCCCTTCCAGGAAGCCATTATGTGCCCTTTCCAGAATTGGGTTCCCAGGATTAGTGATCAGCAGCATGATCTGATGCTGTCCAGCTGCAATCTGATGCAAGATTTTTAGATGAGTGAATGGTTTTTGTTTTTATTTTTTAATGGCAAGTTTTAAACCATAAGTGAGGATAAAATGACAGTTGCATATCACAAGGTTATCCTTTAAGCTTTCATCTTGTTTTTCAGCCTAAGCACAGGTACAGCTTGGCATGTCTCACTGGGACCCCATGAAGAGAAAAGTACCTTCACTGTAGAGCAGAATCACTGGTTTGGTGACATAGGTCACAGCTTGCTCTGTACTGCTTAATTTCTTTGCAGGTCAATGAAATATCTGCTGTGCTGGGAAAGGACTTTACAGCGACTCCCTCCAAACTTATTCAGTTTGATCCAGGTATGAACAAGAGCACTGACTCATTTTAAAATGTATTCCCTGATTTTGAAAGTGTAAACTCTCATTTTGGAGAGTGAAACGTGTTCTGTGTTCATAGATAGAGGAACTGAGTAGGAATAAAAATGCCCCAGCTCATTTTCTGGAAGTGCAGTAGGTCCCCTTACTGTCACACTGTAGGTGTCTCTAGGCAAAAAAATAATCTGGGAGAGAGTTGCAGGATTCAGCATTCGGAGATTCAGTTTCATCTGAAAAAATTGCTTTTGCCCATCTAAATAGATTATCTAGTAATCAGAGCCCATTTGTTATCATAATAATTCCACTTGCACATGCAAGCCTGAATTTTTGGAAGACACTGTGCAAGGCATAGACTAGGGTTCTCTCAATAGGTTGAGAACTGGCTGACTGGCAGAGCGCAGAGGGTCGTTGTTGGTGGTGCAGAGTCCGGTTGGAGGCCTGTAACTAGCTGTGTTCCTCAGGGGTCTGTGCTGGGTCCGGTCTTGTTCAGCATCTTCATCAATGACCTTGATGAGGGGATAGTGGCCACCCTCAGCAAGTTTGCTCATGATACGAAGTTGGGAGGATTGGCTGACATGCCTGAAGGCTGTTCTGCATTCAGCAAGACCTGGACAGGCTGGAGAGCTGGGCAGAAAAAAACTGGATGAGGTTCAACAAAAGCAAGTGTAGAGTCTTGCATCTGGGGAGGAATAATTGCATGCACCAGTACAGGTTGGGGGATGAGCTGCTGGAGGGGAGCTCTGCGGAGAGGAACCTGGGTGTCCTGGTGGACAACAGGCTGGCCATGAGCCAGCAGTGTGCCCTTGTGGCCAAGAGGGCCAATGGCATCCTGGGGTGCATTAAAAAGAGCGTGGCCAGCAGGTCGAGGGAGGTGATCCTCCCCCTCTACTCTGCCCTGGTAAGGCCTCATCTGGAGTACTGCGTCCAGTTCTGGGCTCCCCAGTACAAAAAAGACAGGGATCTCTTGGAAAGAGTCCAGCGGAGGGCCACAAAGATGGTGAAGGGCCTGGAGCATCTCTGCTATGAGGAAAGGCTGAGTGAACTGGGTCTGTTCAGCCTTGAGAAAAGAAGACTGAGAGGGGACCTGATCCAGGTCTACAAATATCTAAGGTGTGGGGGGCAGAATGGCGAGGACGAACTCTTTTCAGTGGTGAGTGGAGACAGGACAAGGGGGAATGGCCAGAAACTGCAACATAGGAAGTTCCGCACAAATGTGCGCAAGACCTTCTTTATGGTGAGGGTGACGGAGCACTGGAACAGGCTGCCCAGGGAGGTGGTGGAGTCTCCTTCTGTGGAGATGTTCAAGACCTGCCTGGATGCCTACCTGTGCGACCTGCTGTAGGGAACCTGCCTTGGCAGGGGGGTTGGACTCGATGATCTCTCCAACCCCTACAATTCTGTGATTCTGTGATTAATTCTGGATGTCAGCGTTGAGTTTTTAGAAACATTTTCTATGATGTTTTTATGATAGCAGTGTGTATATTTAGATCAGTTTCTGTTGCACTACCTCTGACTTTTTCCAGACAAATTTCAAAGCTTTCTTTCTAATAACCAGCCTAATCCTTTATGTTGGAATGATCTTTTCTCTTTCCCACTAACCCAAGTCTCAAGTTACGTCAACTGAGTCAAAATTTTGCAAACAGGTATAAAATATGTCTTCTGAAAGGCTGTACTTCAAGCCCGTGCAATTCTTTTATCCTTTTGCAGGTATATTAGATGAAGTTTTCAGCGCAAATATATACGCTACATTTTATCTTGAAAATTCCAGAAGTCCAAAATTTATATATTGTAGTGTCATTTCTCATGTTTGAAGCAGCTTTTTTGTTACAGTATATGCTCTCAAACTGAATCAACATTGTTTGGGAACAAATTTGAACCTTAAGTTATTTAGAAGAACAGCAGGAGTCCAGTCAGTTGGTAGCAGAACAATAGCATGCACAAGCTACTTCATTCTAGCTGCAGACATGTTAATTAATATATTTCTGACACTCTGATTGATTGAAACAGCAATTAAAGAGTAATTAAAATGTTTATTTCTGTTAGGAATGTCAACCAAGATGTGGAATATAGCAATTACTTATGACAGATTAGAGGAAGATGATGAAGTCTTTGAAGTAGTTCTGAACTCCTCTGTGAATGCTGTTCTTGGCACCAAGACAAAAGCTGTAGTGAAAATTTTGGACTCAAAAGGAGGTATTCTCTTTTGATCTTCATCTTTAAATGTGGGACAGTCTTGGCTAGGTAGCTTCTTATTTTCAACCAGAAGTTGTTCCTAACACTTACCTTCACATCAAAATGCTTACTTTCTTTTTAGAGAAAACAAGCCTGGCAGTTGCAGACCATTTATTCCCTCACACAATCACATCCGTCCTCTTAGGAAACACAGCATGGGGAAAGCAACAAGTACAAAATGAGAAGAGTGGAGGGGAAACAAGCCACTTTTCATAACAACATGAGTCCAGCTCTCATTTATTGAAGTGAAAAAAGGATTTTTGACTCCACTAGAATTGGCTTTTTTCCCCCAGTGATTGTATAACACTAGTCACACGCTTCTGAAAAAGATTGACTTTCCTCTCAAAAAAGAATCTTAACAACTACACTCAGCTCTCAGAAGTACATTTTCTAATGCCTAACAATCACAATCTACAACATTACAGTACACAGCAGTGATTACTGCAGAGTACAAGCCTTTATTTCCTTACTATTATTGTGTTTTTCAGTAAGTAAATGTGGTGCCTAAAAGCTCACCAGAAAGCAGCAGAAACATACAAAGGACTCAGCAAAGCAGCTTACTGAAACTACATTTTAAATGGATGTGTTATAATGAATGAGGCTTGATTAAAAAAAAAATAATCCTTTTAAAAATGCAGATTTAATTTTTCTCATAATGTAAAGATATTCATTGACTCAGTTAGATCGAAGGAGCAACAATGTCTGAGTTTCTTGATAGGAAACTGGCTAGTCATTATGGGAATATCACTAATCTTAGTTAAAGATACCCATCCTTGCCCAAAAACTGGGCACTTCAAACCCTAATTTATACCTGGAAACTGCTATGTTTGGTAGGGATTCCGACCTCTGGTTAGATAGACACAGTGCATACACAGATTGTTGCAGTCATAGGCAATTTTAATTAAAGAAACTCCATAAAAAAGGATGACCGAACAAACAGAAAACCAACCACATCAAGTGAAAGAATCTTCCAGCTTTTAATGATGAGCTGTTTATGTGGCCATGTCAGTGTGACCAGTTATCTGCTCATGCAGAACTGGAACTGACCACCTGCCATTTTTAATGCTTTCAGGTCAATGCAGTTCTTTACATTCTTCCAGCCAAAGCAAGCAAGACTTCTGGAGGAGAAGCACGTTGTTTGCAGTTTCCTCAGGCTCCTCATCACCTCCCAGGCCTGGCAGCATTAACTCAGAAGGGATCCCACCACCGCCTTCCAAAAGGATGAGAGAACACAGAGGTGACATACTGCAGGAGCCCAGCTTGGCAAATCGGTCAAGGGCCAGGCTGAGAGTGACTGGAAATGGCAGAATAGTAAGAACTTCTGTGTGATTTAGCTGATTTTTGAATTAATTGGTATTTGCTGTCTTCATTTATACTTGTTCTGTTTTTGCAGTGACTGTGCAGTAACTATAAACAACCAGTTTGCTTTGAGTCTGACCTAGGAGCTGTAGAATTATTTAAAATACTTTAGGGAGGGCTGGAAGGGCATAGGAATGTTTCCTGATTTTGAAGATCTATGTATATAAAAGGGAGGAATGAAAAAAGAGTTGGTCAAGGAAACATGCAACAAGCAACACCAGTAATTATGTAGGTTCTGATCTTGTCTAAATTGTATGTCAGTTACGAGAAAGACACAGAGTTTCACTGGAATCACTAGAGTCAAGCCAATGTAAGTCTGGTCTTGAAGTTGTAAAGATGAAAATATTGTCATCTTAAGCAGGGTATAGTTACTGCCCATTGAGTTTTCCTGTTTAAGCAAGGTTGGTTTAACTAGGTGGTTTAGTCACATTCAGATACTGTGATCTTAAAAGTTAATCTGGATTATAGCACATATTTAATGTGAGCTATATATATATATATAATGTGAGCTCACATATAATGTGAGCTATTTTTAGAAGCCATCGATTTCCTTTTTCAGAACTCAGCCCAAGATATGCTGTGTGTGATTTGTAACCTACACTACACAGTATATCTCACATGTTGGTTTTTTTTGTTTGTTTGTTTCTTTCTTTTATGCATAAATACACTCATTTCATTCTTATATTCTACCCTTTTTTCAGGTTCATCCTTCATCTGTATTTAGAAATGGAACAGATGTGGTTTACAAAGTAAGAGTATAATGAATATTGCTATGATTTATTTGTGATTCTGTTATTTACTGGCTTTATGTAGACCAGTACTTTCTTTTTCTATGTATCTTTCTTTTTCCTTGGTATAATTTGATTTACAACAATTGAATTGGTTGCAGGCAGGAGGAGAAGGCAGTATTCAAAAGTTGCTTGTAAGTGCTAACTCTCTCTTTTACCTCTCCTGTTTTGCTTGTGTCTGATACTGTGAAACCAAGTACCATGGGATGGTATCACTCAAAACAGAGGATGACATCTCATCAGCTAAAGCAAACAAGAAGGCTGAAGTGTCAGTAATTAACCAAGCACAATCACAGATAAATGCCATTTCCACTAGGAAGACAGAAATCCCACAAGCTGATAAGGCAGAACTGGCATCTGAACCAAGCTCAAGACGTCGGGTATGAAACCTTTTGTTTCCACAGACATTTTTACCATCTGTTTTCAGTCATGCTCTTTCCCAAAATGAGTTAACGCCTCTGAGATCTGAAGCCTGACTCTTCTTGTTCCAAAACAAAGTTTAAACAATACATAGATAAATAACAGTGCAGTCCCTTAAGAGTTTTCATGTCACTAAGTTTTAAAATGAGCTGTCTCACCAGTTTCATGTAGCTTGTTTTGTGTAAGTATTTTCTTTTGAATGTTCAGATGCTATTCCCTTTTCCAGGACATTCACTCCTTTTCAAGGGCCTGTACACCAGATTTGAAGGGGCTCATGCATTACGAAGGAAGCATTCAAAAGTTATTTCAGTGTGATGGGATAGAATGGAAATTTTGGAGTTCCCAAAGCAAGGTAAAAATGTCATGAGTATGCATCTAAATCAGAATATGGAATCTACAATAAGCAAGACTCTGAAGTTACGGATCACCCTGTAACAATAATTGATTTGCACAGGAGATGAAAGAATTGTCCAGAGCCAGAAGAGATGATTCCCAGAGACAAGATGAGCACTTTATTGCTAGGATTACCTTTCATCTGTCACCCGTGGGTGGTTCTGGACCAGCCATGTGGGCACAAACATACTGATACTTCTGGGAATAAGTATGAGAGAACCAGTGAATGAAGTCTGGACGTAATTGATGTGATTTAATAAAACCAGAAAACTTAGGCATTCTATAAGCATGGATCTTCATTCACCACTTACAGTCTCAGACTGAACCATGCGACACTGCATTCCCTACACAAACCACAGGAGCCAGAAAAATTATCCAAACTAATTTACACTCTGAGAAGGTTTCTAGATCTGAGACTTTATGTTGGTTTTAAGCTACTAATTACAAATAGTAGGATCCTCCAGTAGGTTTGTAGTTCTTTACTTTTTTTAAATGATGTTTTAGCTCTGCTGACATATGTCAATGTCCACGTTCAGTTAGATCCTGCAGAGGCTATAAGCAGCACCTCCAGTCTCCAGCATGATTATTAATGTGTAGAGCTGACTACTGTGAGCAAGAGTTGTATTTCCTTTTCATCTTTCATTGTAGGAGGCAGACATGAAAAAATGTCCCTCTGGATGGCGTCATCATGATGGCAGCTGCTATTTCCTAGTAGTGAATCAAAAGGTCACCTGGGATACTGCTGCTCAGGTCTGCAGAGAACAGTAAGAGACTTTTTCAAACACTTTTTTTTGTTTTGCACTGGTTTTGTTCCTGAAATGGCTGCTGTTCCTAAGGTTGTGGTGATTTGGCTAAGTCCCACTTCTATTATGCTTCACAGCACCAAAATGATTGAACAAGACTAGGATTATGGCCCTGTGGAAAACAGAAATATTATTAGTCTCACTACATTTTCCTTGGTTATCCTACCTTATTCACTACATTAATTCATGGCTGTTTCCCACTGGGAGATGTGGCTTATTTTGGAAGAAGAAAAATGTAGCAAAAATTCAGTTCTTCAGCCTTCTCTGATTCAGTACTTCCTTTGCTATGCCTTCAATAGATTAAAACAACAGCACAGTTCGCCAGCTCCTGTGTTCCTCATAATAGTCTTCTCAAGATGCAGCTTCTCAGAATCTGTAACTACTCAAAAATCTTAACATCCAGTCTTATCTTCCAGAAAATTTCTTACTTCTAAGGATAAATGAAAACTAATTAATAATAATAATAGTTATCTCAAAGAAGGAGGCAAGTATAAAATCCACCATTTAAGCTAGTCTTGATCTTTGGAGGCCTGCTTTATGGTTTTGGTCTTCAGAGTTTAGGATTGAAAGAAATGCTAGCCATGGCAACATTACCTTACCCTGGGATTATGTATGTTCTGGATACTGTGTCAAATTCTGAGCCCCAGATTGAACAAAACAAGGGAGTTTGATAGTCCATTTCCATTGCTCTGTGAAATGAAAATTGAAACACAGGTTGGACATGAAAGAAACAGAATATATTCAGTAAGCAGCTAAGGAGCATGCAGGGAATATAAAACATGGACCAGCAGGCATAACAAACCTTGATTCATTCTAGACAGTTACATTAGCTTATTCTGTTTTGGTAGTGGGCAAATGGAAACTTGACCTTCTAGGTGATGGAAGATACTTTTCATGGAAACTCAACACACATTTCACACTGTTGATTATTTTACCTAACGATTCAATTTATCCAAGTAAAGTTGTCAGTTGTGGATGTTCTAATTTTTTTTTCTGAAAGATTCAACGTTCAGTTGCTTCCTGGGGAATTCACAGTGAATTAATCATATTAATCGCTGGGAGGCATTTCCATTTCCTAAAAGAGTGTGTTCCCGAGGACACATACTGTTTGTAGGAGATAACTTTGTGCCGAAGGCTACAGTGTGTAATACGGAAGTTAAACTCAGTAACAGTAAGTTAGTGGCAGTGTGAAAAAGCCACACAAAGAGTCAAGGCATATCACAATCCCCAAGCAAATGAATCCTAGGGCAGTGACAATTTAATTAATGTCAGATTACCACAGACTGGGGAAGTTTTATCATGGTAAATGAAATACTCCTGACCTCCACCTGGAACTGATTTACAAAAGTGTGACCCCAGGCACACACTTAAAAGTGTTGCTAGAAGATAACTTAATACTTATTTTGTGCTTTTGCTCTCCTCTCTGAACCCTCATCATCCACCCCTTGCAGTTCTGGTAATTTCTGTAGTTAATATTCCTAATATTTCCACTGCTGACGTTTAAATGACTGGTGTTTTCCAACAAGAAAATGAGATCGGCATGATTGTCATTCCTCTGTTTTTAGTGTATCATACAAACATTAGATACTGAATCAAAAAATAATAATAATAAAAAAAAGAACTGACAGTCAGAATATCAGCTAATTCTCACTGAAAATGAATAATTCTTATTTAAACAAAAAATATGTTATTTTCAATTCTTATTCAATTTTGTTGCTAAACTTTTGATAGTATATAAAACAGGAGAAAAGCACAATGTTAAAGCTATAACAGTCTGCAACTAATCAGTCAGCCATTTGTTCTTTTAAAGAAAACACTCTCATCCCAAGTTGATGGACTTGAGACCAAACTATTCAGTGAAAGCAATGTTACTGATTTATTTTGTTCTCAATTACTGTCTGGATGTAACTGTGTATGCACATGGGCTTATACAGACCTGTTTGGGCTTCTTTTGCTGCATTTTGCATCACTGAGCTTTGCATCCATTTGTTACAAGAGGCATACCAGTCCTTGGTTTCCATGTGCAAAGGTAAAAGACAACAGAAAGATGTGCTTGTCTTCACTCAAGTTGATGTGTGCCATGGTGACAGTGAAATTGAAAACAACTCAGCTCACTGCTCTGAAAACCTTACATCATTTCAAAACCTCCTGCAATACATTAGAGAGAAAAGCAAATTCATTCCTCTAGTTTTGTTTCTTATGGATGAAGAGACTTGGCAATGTGCAGAGAAGCATCTGAGGGATATTATGGCTGAGTGATCACAGAGCAGCCTGATTCAGTAGCCATTTTGGTCATTTATGCTGCAGTTCTTGTTTATACCACAGGAACACTGTTTCTACAGGCATCAGGGCAGCAGGACTCACTCACAGGAGACAGTTTCACTGCTGCCACTGAGGGGACTCTTCACTGGAGAGACAGAATCCACTGTTGCTTGTTCTGCCTGATTAGTCAAATCATGCCTTCATCATCCTGAAGTTAAATATTTATTGAGAATCTAAGTATGATCCAATTTTTGATCCTTTACAAACAGCTTATTAAGGAAGGAGCTGTTCTTTTGTTCTCTGTGGAAGGAAGGAAGAGCCATACTACCACAATGGTTAGATCCTTCATGACAACTCAGCACTGCATGATGCAAAGCAGGATGGACCCTGTTGCTCTCCTCTGCTAACGCAGTGCTTAGTCCTCCAAGTGATTTAACCTACGTTAGTGCTGATGACTCAGATATCGAAAGTCATTTTAAAGGCTGAGGGTGTCTTGTCTGACCTTCAAAAGCCACTCCAAAAATGTAGGGCTGCTGTAAACTCTACAGCATGTCTACCAATCTCAACTGAATGTTTTGAATACCAAGAGGTGTCAGAAGCAACACTAGGCAGCTATTTCAAGGCACCAGGATTACTCCCCAGGCAGTCAAACAAAAGCCTGGGTTAATGAGAGCAGAGACTTTCAGACACTTCCCCCTTCCTTCACTGTCAGTTTGGGATGTGAATTTACTGAAGCAGTTTGTATCAGGTGTCCTCCAGGCTGTGAAGATCTCCACAACTAGTTGAGCGTGCTTTTGTAGAAGTTCAGTTTATCAGAGTGGTACAAAGCTGCTTTAAGTGTGCTGCTTAATTTAATGTAAAATCAGGAAAGTCTTCATGCTAAGTGTTTTGCATATAACTTTTGAAGCACAAAGGAATAATTTACTAATAATAACTAACTAATTTACTAAACTAATAGCTAACTGATTTACTAATAGTAACTAACTGACTTAGCACAGGAATCACTGGTGTGATTTGGTTTTGCTTGTTGATTTTTTTTTTTTTTTTTTTCTTTCTTTTTTTTAAAAATTTATGAAGCAGTATGATATCCTCTCTGGAGTAATTCATATTATGAAGATGGTAGATGTATACAACTCCATAAATAACATTATCTGATTAATGTTTATAAGTCTCTTAAGTGTGGGAGTCAAAGGGACATGGCCAACCTCATTTCAGCAGTCTGTGAGGACAGGTCAAGGAGGAATGACTATAAACTGGAGCAAGGAAGTTCTTTACCAATATTGCAAAGAACTTCACAGTGAGGGTGATGGAGCACTGGAACAGGCTGCCCAGGGAGGTTGTGGATTCTCCTTCTATGGAGATATTCAAGATCCACCTGGATGCCTACCTGAGCAGCCTGCAGAAAGTTGCTGGACTTGATGATCTCTAGAGGTCCCTTCTAGCCCCTACAATTCTGTGATGCTGTGATTATCTTGTCATTTCCTGTGTCTGAATCTCTAAAGGTACAGGTTAGTAAAATTATCCTAAGTGGTACTTCAGAACTGCTTTCATTTCCCTACAATACAGCAAAACCCCTGACTAGGTGTAACAATTAGAATGGTTGTTCTCCCTTCAGCCGTGTGTTTCTCAGACTGTATTTAGAAAGCACTCCTATGGAGAAAAGATTAGATAACATTATAATTATTGCAATGCTTTCACAACGCTGAAGTCTGTGTGGTACTTGAAGTAAAAGTCTGAAACTGTTATTGCTCAAACCACCTCTGTGTATAAAATATTATATACAGTCAGTGATACAAATTGACACTTTTTGTTTGTTTTTAGTTTTCCTAAAGCAATTGGAACAACAGGAATAAACGACGCTTATCTAAAGCAAATGACTTAAGTTCTGGTGCTTTGATTGTTCTTAAGTAGCAGACAGATAAAATGCTCTATTGTTCTCGCTTAGTTAATGGCAATGCCACAGAGGCTGCTAGGCAAATTCGTCCTCAGCCCCAGCTTCAGCAACTGGTAGACCACGACCACTGCAAAGGGGAGTGGTATACTGAACCAGTTATCCTGGGAGCACGCCCTGAGTAAACTGCTCTGCTTTCCTGGATATTTTTTGGGGGGAAGAAGTCAAAACATTCCAAGATCATTTGCCAAAATAACTGTTTAGTTCCTTTTTCACTGGAAACTTGCTAGATGGACATGGTGGTTGGGCTTAGAGAAGTGGAAACATGCCACTCTTGTGACATAAGGGAATGGAGAGTATGTGCTAAACTTTGCCAAGAAGCCTGGTCAAAGCCTCTGTAGGGAGCTGGCAGGACAGCTCTGCAATCAGCCAGTGGAACCTGGGGAGCCTGTTCCATGAGGGGGTGCACAATGCCTGATCCCTATCAGGATGACTCTAACTACTGTTCTGCTTGGTCAGTGTACCATTTGTGTTTCTGAGACCATCCCGCCACACATTTAGCTGTGAACAGGAAATGTCAGTAAGGTTCTCTACACTTTGTTCTTTGATGGTGCCAGAACTTAGGAGGCTCTTGGTGGGGCATTTTACTATGTAGTTCTTGGTGCAGGGCAGACATGATTGCACACAGTGTGAGTGCTAACATGCAGATGTCCCGCAGGCCTTGGTGTACTTGCACAAAGTGGAGTCGTGAACCCACTGTACAAAGGGGCATAAGTCATGACTTCAATTCTTCTACAAGTAACACTAAATACAGTTATTCTTTCCTTCTAGTACTGAGTTTCCTGTAAAATTTCAGGTATGTGCTTTATATTAGAATCAGTACTTCTTGTTGGTAAGTCCATGGGAGATGTCTGTCACTCTCATCCTCTCTTTTTGATCCTAGATACCTGGGGAGCCTCACAAGTGTGGCTAATGAACGACACATGCAGTGGTTGTGGGACTTCAGTGGGAGGAAGCCCTTTTGGATAGGCAAGTTCATCAGCTGACAATAAAGTCTGTTTCCTCAGAACCTTACAGTTTCTCTGCACTTTGGAAAGAAGAAACTGCAATAAAGGTTTAAGCCCAGGTTTCAAATGTAGCATCATATTTCTGCGTCTTTTGGTATTTCAGATCAACTTAAAACCAAAACCCATCAATTGCCTGGCTTTTTTATTTTTATTTTTTGTATCAGAAGAAAAGTTTATTGAAGTTCACTATTGCTGAAGTGCTTTTTGCCTTGAAACCTTTTCCATTTTAAAGCTAGTTAGAAAATCAAAGGTACCAACTTCAAAAACTGCAGTCAATTGGAATCATGTTTAATGGTATAATGATTCTATTAATCTGATGGAAATAAACTCCTCTGATGAGAATAAAGACTATAAACCCATTGTGTCAAATTTCTGATGGTAATCTCTTGTAGCTAAGAACATAGTTCATAGTTGAAAATATGCCACCCGTTTTGGTCTTAAGAACTCAGAAGCTAAGTGAAAATGCATGTTTTAAGATGTGTTAACTAATATGCTTTCAAAAAGGTGAATAAAATTTACAAAGATCTGTAAGGATTTTATTTTCATGTGGAATCTAGATGAAGTCTGAAGCTATAAGATATTTTGTTTGGCTTCTTCAGTGTCAAAAGAGAAATTTGCGAGATGATAAGCATGCAAGATATCAAAGAAAGAAAGGAAGCATTTTAGATTCAGCCAACAATGAGGAAAAGGATATTTTCTTGTATTCAGTTGAATCTAGTTGCCATACAAATATTCATGGGTATTTTACTTGTATTCCTCCAGATGTTATTTTTTCTTGCAGCATAATACTGTATGCCATTTAAACAGAAGGACAAAAAAAAACGTGCTTCTGTTAGCATATGGCTGCAGTGATGATGAGTGTCACTAATTTGTCCTTACTGATTTCACACAGGCCTGAATGACCAAGTCAATCCTGGACACTGGGAGTGGAACGGAGGAGAACCTGTTACCTACATAAACTGGAGAAGAGGCTCCAATCACTTTCCAAAGAGAGGCAACAACTGTGTAGTGGTGCAGAAAAGAGGAAAATGGCAAGCAACTGACTGCAGGAAGGCCAGACGGAACAGCTACATATGTTCAAGAAAGCTGTAAAAAATTGGGATCCCTGTGAAAGCATGTGGACATTCCTTTTGTTTCTGTCTATCTGCAGACAAGTGATATGCAGATAGAAGACTATCTTAATTATCACCAAAGATTATTTTACATGCTGCCAGAGATCCAGATGCTTTGGTCTCTTACCAAGAAATAGAGGTCAGTAGTAAACAGCAAGTTTACTTTACTTTACTGGTCAAGGCTTTGATCTCTTTCCAAATACATCTATCTGTCACTTGATTCATTCACGTTTTCACACTAAAGAACTAGGCCTGACAGCCTACATAAAATTTCTGTGTAAACATACTTACTAAAAAAAAAAAAGAAAAGTCATCATCAGCATCAATCAGTTTGTTTCAGTCTTAAAGACTGAATGTGGATTGGCTTTAATTTAAATAGTTTAATTAAATTGCAATGAAAACTGCAGTTTTGTCCTGCAGTCACAGAGAAAGAAAGACAACTTGGGACCAACACGAGAGCAGACTCTGCTGAGTGGCTGTAAACAAGTTCTCTTGGGTGAGGGTGGGAGAGACACTATCAGAATACTGGTGCTTATTCTGTGGATGCCCTACTACAGTGTTTTACAAAAAGAGTAACCGCAGAAGGGTTTACTGATAGCATACCATACAAGCAAAGCTTTTTTGTTACTTTTTTGGCCTTCCAAGAACAGTTTCAGATCCAAATTAATCTTCTCACACACAGTTGCATGTTGTTTGACATTCTGACTAAAATCATGCAATGCTTTTTGGAGTTCCAGGATGGTGGTATCATTTGTGCAATGTAATTAAATAATGTGGGCTCTCTAGATCTAATGTTATCTCAAAGGATAATACACATGCACACAAAATTAATACGGAAGCTTAATCCCAGAATAATATCATGGGATATTCAGTGATACATGAACATCAATAGGATTAGTATGTGTGTACACAGTGTAACTGTGATAGGCACATTATATTAAAGCAGCTATGGATTTTCAAAAGTATTAATCTAAGTCCTTATTAGGGATTTGAGGTTTTTAAAAATAATAATAAAAAATCCAGATTTATTTCTGAGAAAGGCTTAAAAATCAGCATTTAACAGGAAAAAAAAAAAAGCCAACCAGCTGCCTGTAATTTCCCATTTGGTAACACTTCGACCTGTCAAAAGACTTGTTTTAGGACCTTCTTACTGCCAGCCTCAGAGTTAAAACAGAAACAAGTCCTAAGCTTCCTAAAAAAAAAACCAAACAAACCAACTTCTCCCGAACATTCTCTCTGCCCAGAAGGAGAGAGTGACAGGTGGTGTGGTACAGCATATGGAGAATTTGCCCTGTTCTATATGAAATCTCAGCCCTCCTGTCTGCCTGCCTGCTGCCAGCAATGGATTCTGTCCATGCCCTCTGTAAGTTCATCGATTTGTCCAGCCTCTGAACTAATTGCATTTCTGCACCATTTCCAACTCTTTCTAAGGTTCCACAAAGTCTGGTGAGGGAACAGATGCAGCAGAATCACCTCTCTAAGCTGAAGGATACCATTCAGGGTTGTATTTATCCCTCCTTCTTGTCTATGGTATGTTAGAATAGGCATGTCAGTAGCTGGACAACCCTTCCATTTAGTGAGGACCTTTGTGAAGTTGCTATGGTAAATAAGCACAAGTGCATCACAAGTTTAGATGTAAAACACTGTGGACAGAACCTTATCACCCTTAATGCTAATATCAACAGATACAACCTAACATATTTCCAGGACTTTTTTGTTGTTGTTGTTATCTTTTTGCCAAGCTTCTAGACACTTCTGCCAGTAATAGTCCAGTAAACCACATGTGGGATCTCTGATGGCGTTCTGGAATCACTAGAGAAAAACTAATAAGAGAGCGTGTTAAGATAACCAGAAACTTTTATTTCTTTGGGATTTCCTGCTGTGTTTATTGGTGCTATCTTTGTGAAAATTATGAGCATTGTTTAAATACCTCTCCTAATTATTTAATGAATGACCATAACAGAGAGGGAATTTTGGCCACAGAGTTTTTGTTACTTGACCAATAAGTAATAAATGGCTAATGCCTAGACTGAGAAATCAAAGATCTCAGGTTTTTGAAGAGGGGATAGTTCTTCTATATTATACCTTTCTTAAAGTACCTTCAAGTGTTTGAAGAATATGAAACCTTCACTATGAAACAGATTGTTACTTCTGCAAAATGTATGTGTTTACTTTTTTCATTAAATCTACAGCAATGTATTCATTAATAAAGCTAAAACTTTTATATGATACCACAAGGACATTTCTAACCTGAAATGCTGTAGAATTATTTTTCAGTACAACAAACTGAGCATGCACTCATAAATTTTAATTTGTCTGTCTTTAAAAATGAAATGTTTTTTGAGCAATTTCTGTATCTTTTATTAGAATGCCTGAGTTTGAAGAAAACAACAAACTCAGAACAGGGAAAGCACGAATAAGTCACTTTTTTTTTTTTCCTGTTGCATTAGGAAGGTGATGTCTCTATGAGAAAGAGAATAAAATCCTAAAAAGTTACTGGGAACATTTTCAGTCTTCAATACTGTTCAAATTGGACTTTGAGTAAACTCAGGGGGGAAAGGAGCATTCAGGGGATCAACATAAGCAGGGTAATTTTGAGAGGGTGCAAGTCATGTAAATTCTGGTGTTCACCTATGGATGTTCTGGATAAACATGAGAACTACTTCATTGGAACTATCCATATGCCTTTCAAAAGCAACAGAATTCAGAATTAAGAGGCAACAGCTTAGTCTTTAGGCCAACTTTTTACAAAGGGAATGATGATGTAATGTGAGCTTCTTATTTGTCTGCTTCTTTTAACCACCTGTTAAACATCTTATCTATTGACCGACTTCAAACAAGTTTGACAGAGAAGATAACTCAAAGATGACAGCTGTGTAAAACATTTCTAGGCAACTGGCCCCTGAAGCATTTTCCAAATCAATGTTTTCTGATCTGAATTCTTGTGCTTTTACACTACTGAGATCTTGCAGTCGGTGGAAACCTTCCGAAGTAATCCTGCAACTGGAGTAAAGACCTTTCTTCGTCCCCCACATTCAGCCAAACACAGGGAGACCAAGATTCATTAACTTAGGAACAAGCTGTTTTGAGTGTGTTATTACCAACTTCATAGAGATAAAGCTTTAATTTGGAAAAAAATCTGTGAAGCTTTTCAGATCTCTTTTGTGCCACTTAAATCTAATGAATGCATTCAAGTCTTCACTCATTCTAAAATTATAAAAATAGATTAACTAAGTATTGTGATTCTGCCTTATTTACATCACAAGACTGGTGCTATCCTAATGACTGTATTCAGAATGCTATATATATTGTTATGGGCCTGATTTTGTAATGTTAATACAAACTGAAACATATTATTTTGGTGAAAATACATTTCTTCAGCTTACTTCCTTGCGCAGAGGGTTGCTTTCTTCTTTCTTTAGCTAATGATAAAAAAAACATAGAGTTGAACATAGCAGAAATGAGCTTGCACAATATACCTATTTACTTTGTGATATTTCTGAATTCTGTCTCTTCTTTTGTATGAGTGTTTTCCTGAATTAGTCTGTCAGTCATTTGTATCATGAACAAACTATATTTACTCTATCTCTACTGCTTAACTACTATTTGTTTATTTTTGTAGAGCTGAGAAGTCAGCAGAAGTCTAGAAAAATGATCTCTAAATAACTGGATCTAAACAGAATAAACAAAGGCTACTATTATCATGCATACGGACAAAAATTTCAGAAAAGTCTTCATACATTTTTACACTAATAAAATAAAGCATACATGCATCTTTTTTGTTGGCTTATGCTAAAAACATTTTTTTGTGTGTGTTGTCAAAGTGAATCACCATAGCTCTTACAAGTTATTCTTGGAAATCCAAGAAGGAAGGCGTGTTTTCCTGAAGAATGAATTTTCCCCTCTCCCTTTGGCTCATAGTCATATGGCATGACAAGCTAAGGCAATCAAGCACCTGTCAAATATGGCCCCTCAACCTGAGTTTAGAATTTGGTATGCTGTCAATTACTTGGTAGGCATGTACCGGTATGATTCAGGAAGTGCTTCAGAAGTGGGTACCTGCCCCAAATCTTCCAGGTTATGAATTAGAACTGTCCATTTCTGCTGGAGCAATGAGTCAGCACATAAAAAATAAACAAATTTAACCCAGCTCTGCTGGAGACAAACAACATTTTGCATCTAAATTGTAGCAGTGGTTTTAAACTTGGATTCTAGCTCTGTTTGTGTAGCATGGAAAATGGAAAATGTGAATGGAAAGGTATAAAATCAGGGAAGAAAGAAATAGCATAATGGAGAACTTTGAATAGTGAAAAGGTGAAGTTCATAATGTATAGTACCCAGGTTGAACGTACAAAATTAAACAGATTTACTGTCTGTTCTTTCATATTTTACCTCATAAAAGCCTTTTGGTTTCATAATTGTAACTTCCCCGCGAGGCCTGTATGTGATCTGTTTCCCTGAAATTCAGTAAAACAAAGACCACAGATGGCTTTCTTTGATAAGTGCAATAATTGGAGAGTAAACCGCATAGTGCTAGTTCATTAGTTCTGAGGTCTTCATATGGGCTCTGTAAAAGATATATCTGGATACAAGTTTGTCTGCATAGAATGTGTTTCTAAAATGATAGAATACTGAACTATAAAACATAAAATCCATTTTAATGATTTAATCATCAATCACGCTATGATGAGATTATTTAGCTCAACAGAAGGCAAGTAATTCAAACCCTGCCTAAGAATTATTTTTAGGCATCAACTGGCAGTGCAACTAATTACTCAGTTTATGTCCATAATGACTGAATAAACTCCAGCTCTGAAACAAATGAATAATGCCACTTTGCATTTGCATGGCACTTATCATCTATAGGCCTGACAGTGTTTTTAAAAATGGGCAAACATTCATGGTGACTATTTCTAGTGAAAGCAGAATGTCCTGAATGAAATGTGACTACGAAGACAAATCAAAGCCTGCTTGAAAGACACTGCTCCATTTAGCCACAAGTTTCAGCAACCAAAACACAGTGAAAACATGTGCCTATGCTTACATGAAAGGATAATCAGGCAGGAAAACAAGTTTTTATAAAGGATACTTTATGCAAAAAGGGTTGCTTTTCATAGAAATCTGAGATTAGCAGTATGTGGATATAATGATAAAGTGCCCAGTTCAGATTGTTGTCAGTTATTATTCTATGCAGTTGATGTCATCACAAACAGACATATAAATACTCGCTATTTTTAACTTCAGAGTGATTGTCCTAACTCGCTTTCTGAGCTGGAATGCCCTCCCATAGTGCAAGCAGACTCATGGAGGAATGGAGATGCTGAGGACAGATCCTACTACCTGCATGGTTATGCACACAGCTGACTCCAAAGCAGCTTTAGTCTTTGTGCAGATATAGAACAAACTGCACCCTGATGTATTAGGACCCATTTTGTCCCAGATTTGTCCTTTGAAAAATATCTACAGCTTGGTACGGAGTACTGGCCCTAGTGGAACTAGAGCTGGCACACAGCTTTTGGCTCCAAGAAGATCATTAGGTAAAGAAGAAAATTCAAGAGCTGGCTTAACCTAGAGGAGATCAGAGCTCTATTTTCTGATTATTGATTGCAGAGTGATTTGTTGGCATAATTTTTCTTGAGCCATCTTTCTTGTTATACGATGCAGGATATAGGATAGAACAGCACAGCAAAAGCAACATCTAAACATATACTCCTAATCCAGAAGTGTGCCCTTTTGGGTGAGAAGGTCAACCAAGAATTCTTGGGTGTGTTAAAATAAGCACGACTAGCAGGTCAAGGGAGGTGATCCCCCCATTCTATTCTGCACTGGTGAGGCCACATCTGGAGTACTGTGCCCAGTTCTGGGCTCCTCAGTTCAAGAAACACAGGTAATTTGTAAAGAGAGTCCAGTAGAAGGCCGCAAAGATGAGTAGGAGCCTGGAGCATGTTCTGTACGAGGAAAGGCTGAGAGGCCTGGGCTGTTCAGCCTAGAGAAGACTGAGACGCAATCTTATCAATGCTTATAAACATCTAGTGGGCAGGAATCAAGTGAATGGGGCCAGGTCTTTTTTGATGGTGCCCAGCAACACAACAAGTGGTAAGGGGTACAAACTGGAACACAGTTAGTTCCATAAAAACATGACAAAAATCCTCTTCACCTTGAGGGTGGCAGAGCGCTGGAACAGGTTGCCCAGAGGTCATAGTGTCTCCTCTTGAGATACTCAAAATCCAACCGGATGCTTTCCTGTGTGCCCTACTGCAGGGAACCTGCTTTAACAGTGGGTTGGACTCAATGATCTCCACAAGTCCCTTCAAGCCCCTATGATTCTGTGGTTCTATGATTCTGTGATATGCATCTTACTAAGTTATTATGCATTCCTTGTTAATGTTTGCACTGCACCAGTAATCCACACCTTTTAACTTTAGATACACCTGTCTGAAACACTCATTCCAGTATCATCATTTTAATTTTTATCCAATTGTTGGCAGTAAAATCCTTATATTATTTGCATCATATTTGTTGCTTGCAACCTGGTTTATTCTTTGCAAAGAGCTAGGAAGAACCATCCATATGCTACAGTAATAAAATCATTTCACTCATATTCATGCCACAAAGAGAAGCTTCTGGCAGAAACTCTATGCCATGCCTCAACCACATAATAAAACACACCTTATATGTATGCCTTTTCTTCCAGGTAGATTAGGTTAAAATTTCACCAAGAATTGAGAAGTCTGCTCTCTTTTACCTTGAAGTTGATGGGATTGTTTTTCAGAAAGTTTTAAAAAGGAGTTTTAAATTGGGCCCTTTGGGCACTTTGTGATCATATCTGTAAACATATGTGTGAGATACTTAGTGAAGTTTTGCGTATATAAATAAAATTTAGTAAAGGCATTACAGGGTCAAGATCACAGGTGGACTTTTCAAATAGAGAGCTGGTACACCACTTGATTGGATTTGGTAAAAAGACACTTCTGACAAAGGAAGTGAAAAACAGCTTAAGAGTAAACAGAAATAACTGCTTTTTCATATTGCTATAATCCAGAAGCAATAATATTTAAACTGTTTTACTGAGTCTTCTACTTCTAAATTATTAAGCAAAGAGCTAAAAACTGATACATATTGTTTTAAACAATAAAATCTGTGAGAGACATTAACATTAAAGACATTAACAGACATGTCAACCCCTTCTGTGTCAGTATAATACGATACACAAGTTCCAGTATCGTCTCTGTCTTGTTCTAGCAACTACAATACTATAAGAAAAAAAAAGACAAAGTGTCCAAAGATAATGTAAACCCTGCCCATGGCAAGGGATTTGGTCCTTTCCAAACCAAGCCATTCTACAATTCTGTGATTCCTTGAATAATACTGAACTACTACCAACCTGTACCAAATACGAGGAATTTTAGACCCAAACGTCATTTATATCAGCTAGACTTGCTGGGCAATTAAAATAGGATGTGAGGATTCAAACTGCAATTTTAGGCTACTTAATTAACTATCTACAATCATTTGTACAGTTCATTGTTCTTCCTGACTCACCGCTTTTACTCTATTATACTGTACATGCTTATATAGATATGATGCAAGGACATTTTGGAGGCATGCTTCACAGGTAGTCTTACTGCAGTGCCAAAATTTCCTACAATTTTACTTTTAACAGCTGTGTAAGAATCTTGCATCCCAGGGCACACCTGAGATTTCAGGAAGGCACCAAACCCAAGGCAGAATTAAATTTCTCTGGGCAGAAGCTACAGGGCAATAACATATGTGGCTGACAGCCAATACGATCATTCCACTGAGTTCAAAGCACAAATAGGCTCACACTCATATTATTTCATAAATCTGGTACAGACTAGCTCAGTTTTCAAATTAATGAATGAATTAGCTACAAACTTAAAAGAGCCTACTGAAATTGACTTTCCATTAGAAAATGGAATCTGTAGAGAATAGAGTACTGAAATTGCAAGCTATCTGAATTTTTTTAGTGTTTTTGGATTGAGAACAATGTTTGAGAAGTTTATCGAAAGTATCTTTTTCCCAGCACTTCCCTTAGTATGCTGCACTAACATATCTCCTTTTTCACACAAGATGTTAAGCATAAGTTATAAAAACGTGGCCTTCAGTTTAGGTTTGATAGTTGTTACATATGCGAGACATGCAAGTCTAGAATAATAAAATAATTCCTAAAGTATTTCACTTAAATTCTCATTTTGTTTGCCAACTTTACTGTATGCCTGCAATGAGGCGACTGAACAGGGAGTAGAAGTGTTATTTTTGAGAATCTAGAGTGCTGCTTCTAAAACAGGAACTTATTCTGATTTGGTGGTATTTCTGCACTCCACTATCTGCCAAACTCCTGCAGAAGAGGTCAATCTAGGGTTAGTGCTCTCTGCCGGGTTCCTCTGGGTGAGCAAGCACAAATCTGCCAGTTTGCAGCAGTGCTGATGCAGGCCTTGAATCATATTCCAAACCCTAAAGAACAAAATTAGAAGCAGCTTTTGAAAACACAAGCTGATTGACATCTCTACATCTAGCTTCATATTTTAGAAAACATTAGTCAGTTTGCCTTTTCCTGTAGCGATGAAATAATCCTCCCTGTTTTGACAGTCTCTAGCTTTGTGGAATGGAAAGTCAAAATAAACAATGCAGACCACACTGAACATGCTAATACACAACCTCAAATGCTTCTGTAATTCCTAGGCCTCAGCCAGACGGCTTATCCAAACATTTCCTCCTGTTGATTCTCTCTGTCTCCCACGCCATCCTGGGCTACTAGATTTTAGATAGGAACTTCTAATACACATTATACAGATTGAAAACAATTTCATTAGCACAAACTCCACTATCGTAATTGTAATCTTCAGTAAATTAATGCAATTAACTGCACAAGGGTCTCCTCTGAGCTGTCCCCTCCTCTCAGCACACAAACCCAAGCAGACAACAAGCTCCCGTATAAAGCTAGCATGCAGTGCTCTCTGCCACCTTAGCAGGTCTATAGCATTAAAAGGATCATGTCACTGCTTCACCTTCAGCTGCTAGTGCTCCTGTGTCTTGGAGCCACAGAGCCACAGTCAGATTCACAGCACAGGAAAAGAAGGCCACTTCAGCGCCTTTTCTATTTAGACAGAAATCTACTTGAAAGCCAGAGTTTTCATGAGTTGGTGGGGGAAAACCCAGTAGGTGTAAAGGAAACCCAGGAAGAGCCAAGCTTTTTTATAGCATTTCCACAGACAGCGGGAGACAGTCAAAAGCAAGGGGAGAAAAAAATGTCCAGATTCATCCTTCCTAATGCAGAACTCTATGCACACCAAGATCTGAGAACCTGGGCAGTACCCAGAGAGATCTCTCCTGTGGAAAACTTCTCTCCATCCTACTACTCCAGTAAGAGGGAGGTTGAACCTCCCTATAGGAAAGATGCCAAAAAATTCTGGGACCATTTCATGTTAAAGAAGAATTCAGCTTCTGAAGAGGTTGTTCTGCCAATCAAGACCAATGAAATGCACCAAGAAACCTGCAGAACCCTGCCTTTTTCCCAGGTAAGAACAGGTGTCTTCTCTCCTGCCTCTTATAATCAGCAATCTAAGATACATGGGTTAGTTTGTTTGCTAAGACACAGGGCCACTTCAGAATATGCAACATTAGCCCCTGAGAAAGATTCAGTACTATCTTCGATTTATGTATCACTGCTACTATTGTGAATTTCATTCTGCTTTCTGTTTCAGCGTATTGCTCATGAGAACTGTGAGAAGGTGATCGTCCAGAATAATCTATGTTTTGGCAAGTGTAGTTCCTTTCATGTACCTGGTCCAGAGGATCGCCTTTACACCTTTTGTTCTAAATGCCTGCCCACCAAGTTTTCCATGAAGCACTTGGATCTCAACTGTACCAGTTCTGTCCCAGTGGTTAAAAAAGTCATGATTGTGGAAGAGTGTAACTGTGAGACTCAGAAGATAGAAGATCCTCTGCCTGGATCTCTACAGTCAGATTTTCTTGGAAACGTACCTGAGCACAATTAACCCATTCAAGGTAACTCTGAAATCCCAGATTATAAGGATTTGCCAAGAAAAGAAAAGAAAAAAATAATCAGTGAGACAAAACTTTTATCATACAGTTACACTATAATATTAAAGACATAGACTTTCTGTTTAAACTGCATCTCTGCTTCAACAACAACTTCACTTAAAATTTAACAAATATTTCCTTGCTCAAGATTATGTGATTTATGGGTACAGCCTTATTTTAGCAAGATAAATCTTAAAAAGTTTTCCATCCTTCCTATACCTAACATCTTAGCACACTAAGAGACAAGAGCTGAAGAACTAATGTGATTTATTTCTGCAAAAACCTAAAGTACTAGATAGTTTATGCTGCGTTTACTTGCTGAGAACGCCAGTGTTGTTCTATCGGTAACACAGAGAAGGCTTTAGACTCTTCACTGCAAAAACAGATTTGCTTTTATATCATGAGAGTGACTGGAGAATTTAAAATTTGAATGGACAGAAGGCAGAAAGAAAGCTGTGACAAATTCCTCTGATTGTTCCCAGCTGGAGTTCACTTTCCAGTAAAATCAACATACCTGACAGCTTACACACTTAAGATAATGGTTGCAAATGGTGTTTTGCCATAAAAACTATTTACTCTCCTTTTATAAATCTGCAGTTGTTCTGCATTTATTTTTATTGAAAGTTTAACATAGTAGAAGGAGGAAAAAAAGCAGGTCTACTTCCATATTAAACACAGAAATTAATGGATAGTTATTACTGTTATTTGAGTTCACTTTAGAAAGGTGACAAACATTTTCTGTCTGATGAATTTCAAGGTTGACAGTGACAGCAAGATAAGTTTAAGTCATGTTCTTAACAGTTAAACTAAAGAAGATGCGTATCTGTGATAGAAAAACAGCAAAATAATTTTAGAAAGCTTTTTATTGGGAAAGGTCTGATTCCAGTCCTTGCCAGCACAGCACCAGAGGCTGTTAGCTGACTGCTCGCTTTCCAGTTGCTTTTCTCTGGGTTTGCCTTGCAGTCCTAACATATCAGACATGGATCACCTTTCAGAAACCAGACTTTATGCTGTGTATAATCCAGGTCCTGTAGTCTGCTGGGAATATTATTCAAGTGCTATTGCCAAACTATCAGACTTTTGTTCCTGTTATGGAACTATCTGCACCTTTTTCTTTGGGTATTGGAAATAAGTATTGATACAGCTGGTCAATTCAAGGTAAAAGATCCCTTTGTAAATGGACTGCACAGTGATCAGAAGTGTCATAATAACCTGTCAAAAACATATGTTCACCATAATGGCTTCATAATGCAAGGCCCATGTTTAATTTTTATAGAAAAGAGCATCTGTCTGAGTGATAACCTGGTACAGAGTCTGGACTGCTGCAATAGCTGCTTGCACACTACTTGCAGACAGTGAACTGAACAATAGTATGCAGATATTTTTAAATATAAAGAAAACTGTTTTTAAATAATAAAAATTGCAATATTAAAACTGAGAAAAGCTTTCTGTCTGTCCTTTTGCACTGAGGACTAACAAGTGAAACTTCTATGTCTCTTTGTATGTTATGGTATATAATGTTATAATGATATATAATGTCATTTCAAATAACAAGCTGTTAGTGTTTTGTGATCCCTGTATCACATGCATTATACACAGTAAATATTTATTTTAACCTATTTTAACATTTGTTCTATCTTTATTATATTGATCAATATTCTCAGGATGCCAGCTGATGAAGTGAACTAGCACCCAGATTCAAAAATGGGCTATCACTTTAGACTGAAAGGAGGATGAGTAAGCAAAGGTTATGAACAAAGAAAAAATGTTTTTCTAAAAGGCAGTATCAGCTAGAAACCACACAGCTTTAGAGAACAAAGTAGTTCTGAACAAGTAATGCAATCTTTTACAGTAGCAATTTCTCCTTACTGGGCACATCCAAATGCATAGCCAACCCCAAAAACTGGCGCTTTGTTAAAGAATGCTGTATGCAAGTGGAAAAGCTAAGTGTCCACTGTCTCACTGCGAGGTCCCTTATGAAACATTCTGAGTTGTGATTACTAACATTCAATTTTAATAAAGCCTAAACACACAAAAAAACCAAAGTTCCTAATTTTTTTTTCTATCCTTATTCCTAAGTCTGTTATTTAAACCCTAAGAATTAAATTTTCAGAGTTTTCTATTTCTGATGTTTTAAAGCTGCATGGATATATAGGAATCTTTGTTTGCATTTTCTTCTTCGAGAGAACCATTTGAAGGTAGGACCTATACTTCCTTTCTGTATGCTGATGATTATTGTAATCAAAGAAATCTATTCATGTAAGGGGTCTGCTGGACTGGATGCTTAGTGTGAATTTGCACAGCTTTAAAGTAGGTGAAAAGAGGTAATGACAGCTGTAGTAATTGCTAATTAGATTAGTGCTGTAGTTTTTTTGGATGAATGTTTAATTAACCCAGCAATGACTGGTCGCATGTAATTAGCACGGCATCCTGCAAAATCAAGAATGTGTTAATTGGATCATATTTCTCAGACTCTAAAATTTCTTATTAGGAGTAACCTGTGCCTAGAGGCTAACAGGATTTTGTTCTCTTAGCACAGCTACAAAGGCCTCTGCTAGTATAATGATGTGGGTTAGAAAGGTGAGGGTCTACGTCCTTATCAATACATGGGTTCATCCTGTAGTAAGCCTGTAAGTAAGCAGTAAGCCTGCATGACTTCTGTCTAGCTGCATCCATTCAGAAGCTCTATGCTTCATGTAATGAATGTTTTTCCCACTGCAATTGATTACGGTGGAAGTGTTTCTATTGCAAACCAACTTCACAGAGCAAGTTTATTAAACTGTTATTAAACTGTCTGAGCTTCTTCTGCATTTTTGCTATTTATTTGAGCTACCAGACACATTCAGACATTTTCCAAACACATTCAGTTATGTTCTTTACCTTGGAAATAACTGAGGAAAGGCACTGTTTATTCCTACTGCCTGAGGGAAGTGTATCTTTGCTATACTCTATTCTCCTGAGTAAGGATTTCATCAGACTGGCATTAATGCCTGTAATTACATCAAACACCAGAGGGTAGCTCTTAATGAATTTCACCCCACCATAATTTCCAGGAAACCATCTCAGAAGCTGCCCTCAGTACTTTATGCTTGGTACTTTGTCCACCACGCTTATGAAATATTCACAGCTAACATCATGGCTGTCAGCTAACAAGCTTTAGCATGTTTTATTGACAGGTGGTGAAATCTCATCTCCCAAACTTCCTATCTCCTTACAGCAATAGCAAGACAATGAGATTCCTTGCTCTTTGGGAGAGCCCCTTACCAGTCTGTATAAGTGCATAATCACACTGTGTGGGGGAATTGGGCACATGTGCTGTGCAGGAGGGTGCAAGGGTGCAAGGGAAGTGGAGTAGGGTTGAGAATATCTGGGGCCCTCCATCAGCAGATCTGCATTTTGAGACTTTGCCAGTGGGAACAGCAAACATATACTGATAGTGAATTACAAATAATTTACATTTGATATTTTGCAGATATTTGCTAACTCCTTGAATATCTGGTAGGAAGCTACCATCTCCTCCTCCCTTGAAGGCTCACCCTGGCAGCTGGCAGCACTTACTTTGCTCAAATGAGAAAGAATGGGGATAAGATAAGCAAGTTTGTACTTAGCCCACTGCAAGAATATTGCCAAATTTCCCTGCTGAGAACAAAGTCATCCTGTTTACAGAGCTTCATGTTCCATGGTACCAGCAAAATGCATTTCAATTCAAATAATGAAAAATGGATCCAAATTTACAATTAATTAAAAAAAAAAGAAGGAAAAAAAAAAAATCTGAGGCATTTTTATTTTGTTGGTTTAGGGTTTTACTATTACCAGCCTTTTACATACTTTTAAAGCTGGTTCAAACTCACATTAATAGAGACGCATTTGACCATCCCGTCATCCTGCCTGGGCTTCCAGCAGTAAACCCTGGAGAGAGAGAGAAGTTAAAAGAGCTAATGCCCAAACGTCTACAGCAGGACACGTTGGCAGAAGAGCTCCTTGTGCTTGTGGACTAAATTAGAGTGCTGCTTGGTCTACTTCTACTATAGCCCCCATGTACCCTCTCTGGGCTGGTTGAAATCAGTAGATTTCACCATGTTTACCACTGAGGCAGATGGATCACAAAGTGTATCATGCCTTTGATTTCTCTGGTAATTAGGTCGAAGAGAGAGAGAGTAAATGGAGTCCAAGAGCAATTTTCCTTTAAACTGACTAATGATTCATCCTCAGGATGTGACATTAGGGCTGACAAAACTTCTGAGCCAAGATCAGGACTGATCTCATTTCACTGTAGCATGTCATTAATGCAGACTGCTGTTATGTATCAGAAATGTGGTCCTTCAATGACAGAAAGAATTTGACTCTGATTCAAAAGCTAACAAGAGCCTTGTGTACATGTTAGCAAGATTTACACTGAAGCAAGCGGTGCCAAAGAAAAGAAGTGGCAGTAACAAACTGCACAACTTAGAAGGATTCAGGAAAGCAGGTACTATTGAGAAAGTGAATTTCTCAGCCCATGAGATACAGACAACCTTCTGCACATTGATCAAAGGGCACAACTGGGCACAAAATGAATCCTGAAACACAGTCTTATGAAGCAGGGGACTTGTAAGCAGTAGGAATCCAGGGAGTCACGGTGCACACTTCTCTCCTGCATGTGTGCTCCATAACAGAGCATCAGCTGTTACCGCACATGGCTTGATTTTAGCATGCTGATTTAATGTTTACAGAGTGCCAGTAAAATTTTTATGATGACAGCTGGTGGGTCGTGTGGTAATTTATAAACAGCAACAACAACACAACACAGACATCAGAAAACTCCAAGAGGGATTCTCTACTATTGTGCAATATTTAGCACCGAAGAATATGGGTATTTTTCTAATTTTGCAGACTTTTATTAGTCTCTGTGTAATACATCCACTTTATGTAAAGTCCATACTATGCAGATAGTATTTCACCTAGGTGAGTTCTTTTCTTCAGAATAGAGTTTACTATAAAGACTCATTATTATCTATCACAGAGTCCAAAATCAAATTATCTGCATTTGCTACTCTGGTAAAAGTGTCATGTAATTTCTGTGTTTGAGTCTTTAAGTTAAATTGGTACACCAAGCACATGATTGCTTGCTTTTCTTCCTGTAGCAGAAATACAAACAAATGGAAACAGATGTTCTCACTACTGAACTTGAACAGACTACTGCCTTTATTCCACAATCTGTTTACTATGAAAATCCAGGAGTAGAAAAGAGTAAAATACAATCAGTCTGATAAGACTATAGATCCAATGACTGGCCAGTATCAGTATGCCATGACAGCTGGCATCTGACTAGATGAGGACATTATTTGTTTTTCATTCCACAGGAAAATTTCATCTGTCATACTTCCCCTCTTTATTTATTTTTTCCATTGTATTTCCCAAGTCCTTACTCCCCTATCTTGATTTTTTCCCATCTGTATGTAGTCTTCAAAAGGTGAAGTGTTTTCACAAAACCACACATTATGCCTTTCACATATAAATTTGCATGCACAATTTGTAATGGAATGGAAGCTAATTTTTTTTTTTTTTTTTGTTACAATGACTTTTCCAGTGATTCTGTTACCTACGTTTTCACCGTTCCAACTCATCACCCTGTTTTCAGTGACTTGCTCCTGCAGCCAATATATACGTAGATAGCAGCTCCTGAGGTAGCCCCATTCCCTGAGCACAGAGGGTTGTCATTGGCGGTGCAGAGTCTGGTTGGAGACCTGTAACTAGCCGTGTTCCTCAGGGGTCAGCGCTGGGTCCAGTCTTGTTCAGCATCTTCATCAATGACCTTGATGAGGGGATAGTGGCCACCCTCAGCAAGTTTGCTCATGATACGAAGCTGACACACCTGAAGGCTGTGCTGCCATTCAGCGAGACCTGGACAGGCTGGAGAGCTGGGCAGAAAAAAAACGGATGAGGTTCAACAAAACGAAGTGTAGAGTCTTGCATCTGGGGAGGAATAATTGCATGCACCAGTACAGGTTGGGGGATGAGCTGCTGGAGGGGAGCTCTGCAGAGAGGGACCTGGGTGTTCTGGTGGACGACAGGTTGGCCATGAGCCAGCAGTGTGCCCTTGTGGCCAAGAGGGCCAATGGCATCCTGGGGTGCATTAAAAAGAGCGTGGCCAGCAGGTCGAGGGAGGTGATCCTCCCCCCCTACTCTGCCCTGGTGAGGCCTCATCTGGAGTACTGCGTCCAGTTCTGGGCTCCCCAGTACAAAAAAGACAGGGATCTCTTGGAAAGAGTCCAGCGGAGGGCCATAGAGATGGTGAAGGGCCTGGAGCATCTCTGCTATGAGGAAAGGCTGAGTGAACTGGGTCTGTTCAGCCTTGAGAAAAGAAGACTGAGAGGGGACCTGATCCAGGTCTACAAATATCTAAGGCAGGGGGGGGCAGAGCGGCGAGGCCAGACTGTTTTCCGCAGTGTGTGGAGACAGGACAAGGGGGAAAACTGGAGCATAGGAAGTTCCGCACAAGTGTGCGCAAGACCTTCTTTATGGTGAGGGTGATGGAGCACTGGAACAGGCTGCCCAGGGGGGTTGTGGAGTCTCCTTCTCTACAGATATTTAAGACCCGCCTGGACACCTGCTTGTATGACCTGGTGTAGGGAACCTGCTTTGGCAGGTGGTTGGTCTTGATGATCTCTGGAGATCCCTTCCAACCCCTACGATTCTGTGATTCTGACATACTAAGCATGCTTAGTTCACTTTCCAGACCAGTTTCCGCTATGAGTGTGTATTTTCTGGTTGGAGCAACTTTGGCTTGAAATGTTAACAATTGTCTTCTAAGGCACAAGAAAGTGGATATTGAAAGAAATGAATTAGGACAAGGGCCAAAATTGTAATGAATCATGGAATGAACCATAGAATGGCCTGGGTTGAAAAGGACCACAATGATCATCTACTTTCAACCCCCTGCTATGTGCAGGGTCACCAACCATCAGACTAGGCTGCCCAGAGCCACATCCAGCCTGGCCTTGAATGGCTCTAGGGATGAATGCTTGAAACCTGCCCAAATACCAACTGACTTTAGATGTTGGGTGCTCTTTTTTCAAGATAATATATAGCTTTTGGAAGAACCTGGGAGTACTAAGGAAAAGCTTTCAGTATTAGTGATGACCACCACACTACTCTTCACCCATTTCTGTGCAAGAAAAGCACAGCAGGGCAAGATCCAACAGCTTCCAGAGGGAACCAGGCCACTCAGCAGATGGGGCTGCCCTGAGGTTGCCAGGAGATCGCATCAGCGATGGGTGCTCCAGGCGTGAGTCTCCAGATGGGAGCACCGAAATCACCTTCCATTACAAGCTGTCTGCAGCTCTGAAGTATTGCTAATTGCCCTCCGGGCAGAACTGACTGCTAAAAACAACAACAAAAAAATTGCTTCTGCGGCCGCACAACAGCCGCCTCGAACAGGAACGAAGCCAGACCCGCGGAACGCGCAAGCCCTAGGCGGACCCACAGCCACCCGCGCGCATGCGCGGCCGGGCGCGCGGAAGCGGAAGGTGGCGCTCCCGGCTCGCTGCTGCGGCGGCCGCCGTTCGGGAGCGTGGGAGCGGCCGAGCTGGCCCCCGGCGGTTGCTATGGAGAGCAGGGGAGAGGGGGGAGCGTGACCGTGGCCCCTCCCTTCTTTCTCCCGGTCTCGCCCTACGGTTGGTTCCGCCTCGTGCCCAGGGCAGGGAGGGGGGCGAGGGGTCCGGCGGGGGAGACGGTGGGTTGCTGCGGGACGCAGGGGCGGGAAACGCAGTGCCTTTAGCCTGCTTCGTTTAGACGCTTTCATTTTTTATCTCTGTTGGTTAGCAAATTGCAGGTCTTCAGACTGAGGTTCTGCTGAAGTAGTGTGTGCTACCTTTGGTCAGCGCCAGGCTAAGACACCTCTCTCGTGTTGGTGATGTGAGGGTGTGGTGAGTGCGTGCTGGCAGCGCGAACACTGGTGGTGCTCGGCAGTCCTTTCGTGGACGCGGGCGGTGTTCGCAGAAACACCTCTCGAGCTGTGTCTGCAACAGAATAACCGGGAGTGTCATGGCTACCTGCCTGCTAACTGCATCATAACGAGGTCTTAACACCCAGCTGTTGTATCCGTGCGGAATGCTGGCTGCGTGGGGTTTGGCACTGGCAGAAATACACTACTGCGTGTATTGGCTGTTCGGATGCTGTTTTTGTTAAGCTGAAGACCTGTGAAAAGCAATGCTATTTCTTGTCTGACACATCTCTTCACTTAAATGGCTTAAAAGTGTAGCTGAAAAGTGATTCAGTCATTTGCTTTAAGTCCACTTTTTTTTTTTTTTTTTTTTTTTTTTTTTCTCCTGGTAAAGCGTAGTTTTAGTTTTGTAATAGCTGCTTTAGGCAGTAGCTCTTCAGCCAAGTGCAGAAGACTTCAGGAAAGTTTTAGATGCCAAATCACAGGTGAAGCCACAATAGGCAGAGCCTATTGATTGCTGCACCCTTGCTTTTGCTACCACACATGGAATGTATAGCATATATAGTAATGAAGCTGGTGAGGGGTCTGGAGCACAGGCCATGTAAGATGTGGTTGAGGGAGCTGGGATTGTTCAGTTTGGAGGAGAGGGAGCTCAAGGGTGACCTTACTGCTCTCTACATTTACCTGAAGGGAGGTTGTAGTGAGCTGGGGGTCAGCCTCTTCTGTATAATTGGCAATAGTACTAGAGGGAATGGCCTCAAGTTGTGCTGGGGAAGATTCTGGCTGGCTGGAAGCTGGATGTTAGGAAAAAGGTCTCCTCTGAAAGAGAGGTTAAGCACTGGAATGGTCTGCTCAGGGGAGCAGTGGAGTCACTGACCCTGGAGGTGTTCAAGGAATGTTTAGGTGCTGTGTTAAGAGACATGGTTTATTGGGAACTATTAATAATGGGTGGATGGTTGGACTGGAAGATCTTGTCGGTCTTTTCCAACCATGGTGATTCTACAAGTGTAAGTTTCTACTTCCTGTTCCTATTTAAAGTACTTAGAAAATACTGTTCAGGAAGTGGTGCTTCTCCTCCCCTAAATATGTACTTTATAGAACATATCCTCGCTCAGTTTGTGTGAGTTCTATAAATTGTACTTCAAAGTAACCATGCCAAGAAATATTAATCCATGTAAACATTTGTTGGAGCATTTGTGGAGAAAAGTTTTGGGGAGGTGAGATTTTGCAAGTCTTAGTTTCCATACTGAAGTAGAAGGATTTTTTTTGTGTGTGTATGTGAATCTTGCATTCAAGCAAGTCTGTTACTTCAATTCTGTTTTGTGTGAAGATTTTTCTGTTTTTTGGAAATGACATTCTGCCTTCCTGTTTTAGGTTATGGGCTCATTATTCTGCAGATGTCAAGTCAGAGTTCATAATGAAAGTTATTGTACTGAGCAAATACTGTTTATGACAATGTAAACTGAACTGGGAAGAAGGAAGTGGGTTAAGAAAATGCTCTTTATGCATCTTCATGCATCTCATAATAAATGTATTTTTTGGAAGTTAAAGAATAATTTTTGATCACATAGGAAGGAGTCAGCCATCTTTTTAACCAAAACAAATTTTTTCACAGCCACAGGTGCCATTTCCTTTCAAATACTTTGTGTTTGAAATGTTTATTTAGAATAGGTTGTTATAAATTCTGTTAAGACAGGAAAAAAATGCAAAGCCTTGGGCACATGGGTTTTATCCCAACTTATTTTGTTGGAAAAGTTCTAGGCATTGCACATATGAGTACTGGTGTGTAGACATAAATCATTTGGGTTTTTCTTTTTCAGTGGTTTTGTTGTAACTTGTCTCGTAAACTTCTATCCTGAACATACAGTAATTCTTCTTATAAAAAATGATACATACTAAGGAACTAACTGAATTATGTGGGATTGGTCTTCCTGTGTTTTGGTATAGGTTTTTTTGAAAGAATGAATACAGACTTTTTTTTTTTTTTAAGAGTATATTTTAAAAGCGAAGACTACAAATTTACTTTGCCTATGAGTTAAATTCAAATCTAGTGTTTTCTACCTAGTCACTGGAACGTGTTTCTGTTTGTGTTTTAATATTTTCCCCCATACTAACCTGTATGAGATACACAGACCAACAGAAGGAGGGAGACAAGCAAACTTTGCTAGAAGTCATCATGTTAACATTATCTGTGCAGTATCACTGCCAGAAGTATAAAGAACAACAGATTTATTGTTATAAAAGACATTGCCTGTTACACGTACAGGGAGTACTAGGGTGTAGTACTGCAGTTTTCTATTGAACCTTACCTGAACAATCCCATCTAAAATGTGTGTTAAAATTTTGAAATGTTCTAGAACTGAAATTAGAAGAAATAAATTTAGCACCAGTGTAACAGTTCAGATGTGAGAAGCTAAGGAGCTGTGTATCTGTGTAAATAGCTTGAAAGGAAGCTCTGTTCAGTGAGGTAAGGTACTGGGATGAAGATCATTTGAATATCACACTCTTTTTCTGTATTTCAGAAGCAACAGAAAAGAAGTTCCAGAGCTGGATGATGAAAAATCTCCTGGTTTCTATGCTTGTCTTGAGAATGGATCTTTCTTTTGCATAGTTCCAAATTCGTGAAACTTGTCATCATCAAAGGTATTTGATGATTGTCATTGGTTTGATTTCATTTATTATGAAATTAAATAATATAGCAGGTAGTCATTGAGTAGTAAGAATTTGGGATAAATTTCCGTTTTAGGGTTTACTGTTTTTTTCCAAAGTGTTCCTCTCTAGTTACTGCTCACACATTATACTTAGATAAAAGTATATCCACTTACAAGCAAATATTTTGATTCTTGTAGATCTGTTTTGTTTCTTGAGCTGTTATTTCCTTTTCTGATGATGCAGGTCTTGGAATATGTACTATTCTAGGATGACAGAAACCAAATGGGTTCCCAAGCATTAAGCAGTTTTTCTAGGTTCTTTGAAATATGTTCTACATGACTTCTTCTTTATAAATCCATCTTAACTGCTACCAGTCAGATTGTTTCCTGTGTTTTGAAACAGTTTCCAGGAATGTAAGCTGGACCTTCCTGGGCTCAGAAGGAGCATAATACACCCGTAGTTTCCTTGCTCTTAGGAAATTTCTTAGTCCTCAGGACTCTCTCCCATGAGCTTAACCTTTCAGTGATGAATGTGAATGTCCTCACAATGACATGGACTAGCTCCCTTCAGTGCCTGTCCAAAGGCTGCTCCAAAAGTAATGCCTCCTATTTTATTATGTTGGCCCATGATGTCAGAAGTGGACTTTGGTGGTATGGCAGTAGAGATTGTCAGGGTTTTATGATTTTTTTGCTATCAGTATTCCATACCATAACATCCTGTAGTTCCGTGGATTGTTGGTAGTTCTGTGTGGTGATACTCAGAAGAGACAAACAACTGCGTATCCCAGGAGACTTCCACTGTTCCATTTCTATTTTCCATTCAGAAGGAAAGATAAAATTGCTCACAAGTCAAGAGTCTGCCCTTTATTTTTCTTCTCATTACTGCATTGTGTGCTCCCTAGCCATTTCACCTTCAGCACTAGAGTAGAGCCTTCAGTTTTGGACACTCTCTCTCTGTATTTGATTTATTAGCTTCAATTCCAATTACATTGTATTGTATTGTGATATCTTGCATTCTGATATCGTATTTGGTTAGCTCATTTCCACTATTTTGTTTCTAGGCCCATCTCCATACCTTTTCCCTGCTCACCCCCTTCCTCTTGGGGTGGGAATCCATTTGTCCTCCCTGCCCCATTAGTCATGGAACCAGACCATGCTGGCCCCCAAAAAAGATTGGCAAGGTTGAATCTTCCCTACAATATTCCAGTACATGTTGCTGCTGTGTGACAGATGGCAGCTGAGGGGCAATCTGACAGGGTGGCATCTGACATGGAAGTGCGAGTGAAGCAAAAATATCGAACTGATTTCCTTCATGAGAAAAAAATGGCACCCACTAATGTTCACTGACGCTTACTGAATGTTTGTGGAGACCAAACAGTGGATGTGAGCACAGTGTGGCAATGGGTCACCTTGGCTGGTACAGAATTTTACAGACGTGACATACAAGCTCTTGTTCATTGCTGGAAAAAGTACAAAGCTAGTGGTAGTGCCTCTGTTGAATAAATGTGTTTTGTAGCTGAGAAATTGTATTAAATAATGTTAATGTGCTGTTTGTATCTGTTGTAGTTTTATTGGATATAGATAGGTCTCTCCAAAACGTAATGCCTCCTCTGTTGCATCTTATCGGGTGCCATGAAATTTAGTACATTCAGTTTGTTTAGAATCATAGAATCACCAAGGTTGGAAAAGACCTAAAAGATCATCCAGTCCAACCGTCCACCTATTCCCAATAGGTCCCACTAAACCATGTCCCTCAACACAACATCCAGCCTTTCCTTGAACACCCCCAGGGTCGGTGACTCCACCACCTCCCTGGGCAGTCCATTCCAGTGCCTGACCACCCTTTCTGAAAAGTAATACTTCCTAATGTCCAGCCTGAATCTCCCCTGCTGTAGCTTGAAAGGTTTAAAGGTTTCTTTATCTGTTCATCCCTCACGGTGAGTAAGTCTCTGTGGCTCTTTACTTTCTCACTGGTCTCAGGGGCCTGGAATTCCAGAAAGGAGGTCTTACTCATGGAGATTGAGTTCAAGAAGGCAGTTTGACCTTTTCTGTGCCCTTTCATCAAGTATTCTGTTCCATTTAGCAGCAGGCCCGTATTTACCCTAACCTTCCTAATGCTACTTGCCTGCCTCTGTAGTTCCTTGTTGACTTTATTTGTCACTAGATTCAACACCAGATTCAGCTTCGTATGACTTTCCTAACCCCAGCCCTGTTTGTTCAAATGATATTTTTCTGTATTCTTCATGGGCCACCAGTTTATGCTGCCCCATATGTTTCATTTTTATGTCTTAGTTCTGTTAGGACCTCCTTGTACATGTGTGAAGTTCTCTTGCCACTGTTGGTTTGGCTCCTGTGCATGGTGCTGGACCATTCTTGAGCTTGGAAGTGGTCCTTGAACCTGAGCTCTTCTCTACGTGATAGTCTTACAAGGAGTTCTTCCAAGCAGGTCCTGGTACAGGGCAAGGTCTGTTTTGGAGTCGGATTGTGATCTCACTGTTTGCCTTCTTCCCTCTTTTAAGTAAGTCATCAGTACCACCGTCTCATGGATGTCACACCCAAGGCCACCCCTGACCTTTCCATTCATACCTATTTCTTTGTTGGTAAGCAAGAAGTCTAGCAGAGCTAGGCAAATAGGCAGTTCGGTTCTGTGCCAGGAAGTTGTCAGTGCACTCCCAAAACATGGATTACTTGAACCCTGCTCTTTTTACTCTTCCATCAAATACAAGGATGGTTAAATTTGCCCTTGTGGTATGGAACCTGTCAGTGTAAGAGCTCTCCCAGCTTTCTGGTTGAAACTTCATCTGCTTCATCAATCCTATGCCAGGTAATCTTTAGTAGACAGCCTCCAAAGTGTTAGCCACACTGGTCTTCTTGCTGTGCCTGACATTAGCTCAGGATGCCTGGCTCAGGATTTGCCCCAAGGTAGAGCTGTTCAGACTCCTGATGCCCTCTCATGTGAAGGGCAATTTTCTGCTTCACAGTTTCAGTGTGTCCTTCCTAAAGTGCCTTGTTTATCTATGGCAGCACTCTGGTTCCATAACCTATTCTAGCTTGTCTTTGTGATATGAGTGAGAAAGTAATGCCACATTTTCATGCAGACCTCTAATTGCTCTGATTTGTTTGTACCTGTAGTGGTATGCAGGCACTGCAGATGGACCCCCAGTTATACTGCTTTCCCTGAAAAAGAGTGCAATCTTCCCCATTCAGCCCTGTGTTTTTAATTATAAGATCTATTATCCACATCACCCTGCATGCTTTGTTTGCCTGTTCTGGCCGTCACTTCCTCACTTAATGTTGTTATGTGGATTATGCTTCCTGGTCTCCACTGGCTCTGTCTGTGATGCCAGTGTGGAAGAATATCTGGGTATAGTAGTCTAACTCCCAGACTTTGGCCTCAATAACAGCAGTCCTTGATATCTGAGCCCTTGGCAAGCGGTACACCATGTGAGCTCACAGGTTGGGTCAGCAGAGGCACCTCACTCCGTGTGAGTGAATGCTTCTACGTGAAGCAGTGAATTTCTCGCTGTTATACTTTGGCCCATCCTGCTTACAGTGCCATGGTACTCAGGCCCTGTCAACTTGGAGACCTTATTGCAGGTGAGTTCCCTGCTGTCACCTGCTGTGAGGGCCCTGAAGAGCCATCCTCCAGAAGCTTCCAGCTTTTGTTATCTTGGGCATCTTCATTCCCAGGCTGGTAAGCACTTGTGTACCTTCTCTGTGCAGGTGGGTGTTAACACTTGTGTAATTACAGTGTCTTGAAGAAAGTCTTCTTAATATCCTTTCTGGCATCCCTGATGTCACACTGTCTGCTTGCCTCTTCCCACAGTTCCTGTACTTGATGAGACAGATTCTCCATCAGCACACACTTAGTCTTGCATAAAATGTTCTAAACCTGCTGGTTGCCAAAGCTAACTCAAGGGCATATTAAGAACTAGCAAATTTAGGAGAACAATTCCACATAATTTATGTCTACATATACCCCTAGGAATACTGTGTGTACATCAAATTATTGTGCGTGCAAAGTGAAATTAATAAGAGATCAGTAAATATAGGACTACATATCCTAAATGATTTTCAAAAACCTAATTTTAGGTTTTAAGGACACAGTAAGCTGTATTTAGTATACCATGCAGGCTTATAAAACAATTGTTAGCAAATTTGATGCATTCTTAAAGCAAAAATGAGCACTAAAAAAATGTAAAGCACATCTATAACAGCTATCAAGGGGTTATGATAAATTGTAGAAACATCATCTTATTTGAGTTTGAGTTTATTCTTTCTCTAGATAACTATCTAAAACAAGGCATTAATGAAACCTGTGGATAGTGTTAAACAGAGAAGTTGTGAATGTCAGTGAGGATGAAGCTATCAAAATCCCTGAAAACAGAGGTAATGTCTGATCAGTAAATAATAGGAAATTTTGACAGAACAAATAGAAATTGAAGGACATCCAGAAATGGGCAAATAGCCCAGAGGTAAGTGAAGCTTATGCTGAAAAGGGAGGCTCTTGGATAAAAGTGCAGCCAGGGTTTTAAATGTGTGTTCCAACGTTAAGATTCTTGCTATGAAGGCAGGATGACAAAAAGTGTAACAGTAACAATTCTGCTCTTGAAGGTCCTGATTAGTAGTGCTTATAATTTGTAGTGCAGGGAAAGTGAAAAACAAACAAGCGCCAGTTAATCATGCCCTGAAGTTTGTATTCATGGATTTTCTTCAGACTAAAATTAATTAAAAAAAAAAAAAAGTCATATTAAGCTATGGGAATGGAAGCCTTGCTGTTTTAAGTCTGAGTGATAGTTAGATAGATAGAGTGATAGAAAAAACTGTTGCATGATACTTCTAGACAATCTGTATGAAAGCTGTTAAGGTAGTGTGTTTTCTTTCTCAACTTCTTTGTTATGAAGAGAGGAAAACACGGAGGAGAATACTTAGGAAGTGAAAAACAACAAAACACCGGGGGATCCTCTGAGGATGTTATCATGCGAGTTTTAAAAAATGTTTAGATTCCTTAAGTCATAAACTGTCAGGTTTCTTTTCTCTGTTTGAATGTATGTGAAACCCCGCAGGTAGCATAATTCTAGTTTAATATACTCTTTTTTTCTTGGTTATTTTTGTTTTTATCTCTCTAGGATCATCTTTTCTTCTTGGATGGATTGATTATTACTTGTTTGTGTTCAATGGGACTTCGAATTCACTTTGTGGTTGACCCTCAGGGTTGGTGCTGCATGGGCCTGATAATCTTTGTTTGGCTGTACAATACAATCTTCATTCCAAAAGTCATCCTTTTTCCTCACTATGAAGAGGGGCATATTTCAGCAGTGGCAATTTTGTGTAAGTCTATTTAACTTAGTCCTTTTCTTTTACTAGTAACAATAGTACATTTGACCAGCAGTTATCAGGCCAGAATATAAAGAACAAGGTGAAAGTTAAGACTGAAGGATAAAATAAAGGGTAAGAGTACTGGGACATGTTCTGTGTTTTGTGCACTTGTTCCTTTCAATGGTGTTACAGTAAAACTTTGTGGAAAGCAGAGAAAAGCATTTATACACCTTTCAAGTCTTGCAGCTAAGACTTTTTAACTGTATCAAATAGTGTATTTACAAAACATTGATGGATGGTGTCAGAAGTTATGATGGTAGTACTGATGGTTGAACAATTGAGTTCTCCTAACTCCAAGTGTCCCCTGATGGATGGGTTGGCTGAGTTATCTTGATAGGATCAACTTGGGTAAAAGCTTGTATTATAATTACAGCCATCTTTTTGGTGAAGATCAACCATTGGGTTCCTTTCATCAGAAGATTTTAGAATGATTGGCATTTATTTGATGAGGCAGTGGAGGAGCTTCTTGACACTAATTAATAAGATTGAAGTGACATCTTGCAGCTACTATCAGAACAGTGTTCTCCGCTACTTTTTCCTCTCCCTTTTTGAGATTATTTAACTTCGTAGAATGCATAGCATCAAATGTATATCTGCAATTCAGAAGGCAGAGTAATTTCTAATTTAGTACTGGATCGTGTACATTTTTGCTATAGTGTAAAGCAGTTGTCACTTCAGAATAGTAGGCTGTTTACTACTATAGACCAAAACTGAGAAAATGCTGTTTCAAATGCTGGATTGCCCCTCTAGTGTAACTAACATATAGCTTCTTAAACATGAAGATGTTGCAGTGTGAATAGCAGTCAGATCTTTTTAGATGGTGATCTGTTTTTATGTTTCTTTTTGGCGTAAACAGTTCTGTCATGGTAAATGTCCTAGTGACTGTAACTTTGTCATTGCTTTCCATATAACGTTTCTGAGATGGGGATGCTTTATTTTGCTGGGTGGAAGAATGTTAAAGCAAGCATAAAAATGTCATGTATATAACTCAAAATTTTAATTTTCTTTGGGAATGCCTTCGTATTTTTGCAATGGTCCTGTGAAAGAAAGATTTGTAGAACAGTATTTTGGTAGATTCAAAAACAACATGGAAGTTTGGAATTATTTTGAATTAATAAATCTAAAATTTGTATGCGACTGTATTCTTTTGTATTCTAAATTTGTATTCTTTAATGTGAGAGATAATGGTACTGCATGCTGTGTTGTGTTTATATTTTAATTCTTCGTTTAGTACTTCCTGCCATCAAAATGCAGGAATTGAGTTTGGAAAAATTCAGTGAGGCTTTGAATCTTTGCCAGGATGTGGCTGCTTGCAGAGGCATACAAGTGCTTACTGCTTCTAACATCAGTGCTTGACATAAAACTTTTTGTTCACAAGTCTTACTGTGTTTATACATCCAGCATTTGTGGAAGATAGATTAGAGGATACATCCACCATCATTCTGGCAAGACTGTTGGGATTTATGAACGAAGCTAGAGAAATGTGCTGTTTCCTAATAGCTGGGAAGCAAAGCAAAGGATCAGTTTTTACTTGCCAGCTCCTTAATTTCTTTTCCTGGGTACCTGTGATTAGCCAGTGATATGTCAAATAGAGGTCTACCTGGACTTTTTTGCAGATGGTGCAGTATGACAGTTCTTGTGTTTATACAACCCACAGGTCAAGTATTTCTCGAGTAGAGTATAATTTTCTTTGGGGTTTCAAAATAGGGTGATTTGAAACATCCATGAATAGCACATAGCAAATTAGTGAACTTGATGGGTCTGTAAAGTTATGCTGGTGTTTTCTTAAACATTTGAGGATTTACAGCTGTCCCTATTCTTATAGACATTATGACTTTGTAAGCCCGTGTGACAGGGACTCATTGAATAGATGTGTAATTTGATGAAACTTGTGGATACCAATACAGAGTCTTGTCGTGATTTTTTTTTTTCTTTAATTTCATCTAAAAACTGAAGAAGTTGCTCCTATTTGTTAAATTAGGACCATGGCTTTGTTTACTAGATCTTGGAAAATCAATTAGTTTTGCTTTATATAACTAAAAAATTGTCATAGTCTGTCTGCAGTTTTTTTACACCATTGGAGTTTTATAGTATTATGTGGTTAGTATTGTTTTAATATTTTCTTGTTTAGTGTACGTTGAATATTTATACCTAATAAGTACAGTGGTTTGTTAAATATGTAAAATTTTGTTCACTATAATGCTAAAAAAGCTTATATTTTAAATTTCTTTTACATATCCTTTTGAAATTTTAATATCGCACTTTCATTTACTTCAAATATGTGTTCTTTTTCCTGCTTTTTACCTGAAAAAGAATAACAAATGCTTATTTTTTTCAGGTTATTACCTCTGCTCATTGTTTTGTATAGCTTCTTTAGTAAGAGCCTCAGTTGCTGATCCAGGAAGGCTACCTGAAAACCCAAAGATTCCAATTACAGGTACGTTAAGCTGTTTCTGTTTATCTGAACAAAAATTATTTCAGTGTCATCAGAATAGTTGGGAGATAATACAGTGTTATGAGATTTAATTGAAACCACAGCTGAAGTATATGTTGTTACTGAAATGAAAAGCTTTATAACTCACTATTTCTGGCATTTGAATTTCTTGTACTTTGTGTAGACTTCAAGCTTCTTTTTTTTAAAGATCCACATTCTGTCAGAAGTATGGTCATGCAGGAACTTACGCTAGGGCATTTTTTGGTGGCCAGAATTTTGCATTTTGTGCTTTTAAATACATTGCATGTGTTTCAAATGATAATAACATTTTTTAGAGATGCATAGTCATTTTAACTCTACTGCTTTTTTTTCTAGATAAATTTATAAGATACTGAAACTAATGGTAGAAACTGTTGTTGCATGGGATTATACCTGTTGTTTTTTTTTGTTTGTTTTTGGTTTTTTTTGGTGCATTTTATTGCAATAAATTCTGTTTGTATGGACTGTTAACCAAATAAACAGATGGGTTACATTGCATTACAGAGAGTAGCAACTTAACATTTGAGAATTCCCTCTGTACTTGTGAATTTATTCTACAATTGCTAAATGGTATCTGATGTACTAGAAATTGGAGGGTATTTGAAACCTTAATAATTCTCCAGGGAGAAAGACAATATTTTAATGACCCATTTGATGCTTTTAAGGTGCTTATCTAGTCCATAAAGCTTTTACATAGCAGTTGATAATGGAGTATTTAAGCATGAGTTTTGCTGCATAAAAGGAAGATACTTTTTCAATATAGAAAGCATAACAAATCCAGTGAGGAGTGAAAACTTCAATCTCATCTTGTGGTGACTTTGCTTTCCCTTCCTGATGGTAGTGAGAATCTGTTTATCGTCAGGACTGATGTTTACACAAAAACTATGTAGGAGATAATAGCAAAGAATATGCTTGGGATTCAGGTGTGGCATACTGATTGTGGAACATCTCTTACTGGTATTACTTCTTTTCCCATTATCTAAGCATCTGAGTCAGTAAAAGGAAAGGTTGCAGAGATGTGATTCTTCAGTCAGACTTTTTCTACAGGTAAAACAACATAGAATCTGCAGACTGAGAGAAGGAAGACATTTAGTACAGCTACAGACATTTGTGATTCAGTGTATTTCTTCTTTTTCCAGTGAAATACCAGTACCAGCAGGAGCAACTACTTTATGCACGAGCATTTCTTTCTCTTTTAGGGTGTATGTTTGTGTAGATCTCCAACCTTTTATCTTCATGCTGCATTCATATCACATAGAAATAAAACTCTGTAGATGTTTCTGAAGATGGAACGCTTAGGCTTGATTGCAGTAATGATGTTATGATTTGAGGTGCATCAAATCATATTTAACGTGAATCTAGTTTTTGGTCTTTCTAAAGTAATAACTAGGTTCCCTGATATTCTATGGTTTGATGGGAAGATACATTTTGAATGGTATAAATTATATTCGAAAATGTAGTTGAACTGTGCTATTTACTACTTGATTGGGGTGTGACACCTTTGTGACACTGGATTTATGGGAACAGATTGTAAAACAGTTTCCATATGGCATTATTACTAGTTTAATGATCTTAGATATTGTGCTTCGGTACTTCTGATGTCTAAATGTTATTTGTCAGCAAGAAAGACAAGATAAGGGCTGCCAGCAGGTGGCTTAAAAAGTGCTAAATTCATCTTTATTTTCTTTATGTAGTGAGAATGTTTTATCGTGCTAAATTTCTGAATGATCTGTAAAAACTTATTTTCTTTCCCTGGGATTTAAGAAACTTATGTGCATAAAAAAATTACTGTTTAAAATATTTAAGATTCTTAATCTTGCAGCCACTGCCTTTGAAGACAGAAAATATAGTATTTTTTTTAATTGAATTATTACAGTGTTAGTGCCATTTGTTTCCCAGGTGTAGATAAACTTTCTGAGTGCACCATTAAATTTCATATTTTCAAAGGCTTCCTCTGATTTCAGTGACAGGATTTGGGAAAATAATAGGTAAGCTGACCAATAGTTGCTCCTATCAATTTCAGCTGGTTGGTATTTCTGGAGATCAGTTTAATGCATCTCATGTGGAGCATAGAATACTAGTGTGTATTCTTAAATAAAAGCCTATCTTATGTTTGTTTTAGCGTTTCATCTTGAGATTCATCTCTTCATCTCTTAAGATACTTTGAGATGGAAGATGCTTCAGAAGTGTTTATAGTGTGTTTTATTTTAGTTGGCTGTATTTGAACAGTATGAGTCCTCAAGGTTTTGGAATGGCAGAGAGAGTGCATGATGTTTCTGTTTAAAAAGCTGCTTATTGTACTCATCTCATAGTAAATTTGTTTTTCCTCCTCATGTCACTAGGATATGTGTTTATTATGAGTGTGCTGTACTGAGTTCAGATCTTTCTAAGGCTGTCTTTACAATTTCCCCTAGAAAGAGAATTTTGGGAATTATGTAACAAATGCAATATGATGAGACCAAAGCGTTCACACCATTGTAGTCGTTGTGGGCATTGCGTGAGGAGGATGGATCACCACTGTCCATGGTAAGACCAGGGCATTTATTCTAATGATCTTCTACTGTTATAGTTTGTCTTTTTCAAAATTCGTGGTTAGATTATTGTGTATTTGTGCCCTTTCTTTCCCAGTAGTGCTGAATCATTCAGACACTTAGTTCACGGTAAGAAGAGCTTAGGGTTTCCTTTTTGTGTACAAGTGAAACTAAGAAAAATTACTGTTGCAATGTAACATTTAATCATTGACAAATTGTTATATATCATACAATTTTCTAAAGTTTGTGTATTTTATTTTAAAAGTTGCAAGTTTTACTCCTTTAGTTACATTGATGCCAGTGTAATCATATGTTGCATGTTTATTTGTTGCAATTTAGTTTCTTGTGCTGGGAAAATTTTTTTGTAAGAAATTAAACTTAATATTTCTTGGATGGAAATGAAAATTACAATTTCAATACAAAAATGAATGTTTTTTGTAATACTGAAAATATTTCATGGTTTTTATACAGTTTTTTATTTTTAGTTCACCTAATGTCTGTGCTGGTTAGAAAACTTTACTGCCATATAGCAAATCCCATTTGTCATGGTCTCTCTTATTTTTTAGTGAAATTGCTTCTTTCATTATTCTTGATTACTCATGGTCAGCCTGGCTAAGATTCTTTGTTTAAAGTAAGTCAGCCTGATTGTTGCTTAAAATGAAAGTAAGTTTTGCCATCAGTTGTTCTGTGGCATAATTTCCATCAAAGAAACAGACAAAATGAAAAAGATAGAATAGAGGTCAGGATCATTCTGTATTGATGTAGCCTTTTTCAAACTAGCCTTTTATCTGTTTACAACTCAGACAATAGTGCCAGTGTAATGTGTTTGACATCATGTCTTAGTGTGGTGCTGTTGTCTGTGCCAGTGCTTGTGCTGGAGCATACATACAAGCTACTGCTTGTATGAAGTTATAATTTAACCCTAACCAAATTTTATGCATCAGTATAATAACTTCTGTAAAGGAAATGAAGCAAACTAGACCTAGATTTCAAAGGTTTGAATCTCTGAGTTAACATTTCTAGAGTCCTTGAGATTCTTCTTTACATCAGAAGAACTGCAGAAGGACTTTCTGAATGGGGGTAACTGTTCTTCTTCTCCTGTGTCTTACATTTTTTTCTTAGTCATGTTTATTTGTCATTGGGGTACCCTGTGTTCAGATTTAATACAAATTTTTAATTGCGTTTCTAGCTTTTAGACTACATCACTCACTACTGGTGGAATGTTATTAGTGGAGAACACATACTAATATGAAGTTTTGCAGATATTTTTATCTTGTTACCTGAGTATTTCTAGAAAATGTGAGTGTATCATTGCTGTTTGAAGATGAAGGGAAGTGAGTTTTGTAATCTAAGCAGTAATTTCAGTAAGGCAGCTTAGATTTTAAGCAACCAAGTAGCCTCTTTACAGTAACTGCCATCTCTAACATGGAGGCGATTGCTTTGATTAAGGATGGAGTTATCGTGTGTAGTCCTTACATTTGACCCATAAATCATCTTAACTTTTCTTAGGCATAATTGGTAGTTCTGTAGCCTGACTAATTAATAAATAATGTTGACAAGCCTTTATATTTCAATCTGTGTATACTTTGTTTCTCTGCAGGATTAATAATTGTGTTGGTGAAGACAATCATTGGCTGTTTTTACAGCTGTGTTTCTACACTCAAATTCTTAGTTCCTATACGCTGCTACTTGATTTCTGCCATTACTACTACTTTTTGCCTCTGAAAAAAGATAACTGGGTAAGAATTTCTTTTCTCCCCAGGCTGAATTAATGGCTAGTAGTGTAATATTTTGATTACTAGACATTCCTTTTGGTTCTCTTATTAAGAGTGAAAAAAGTACGTGCACATGTATATTGTGAAGTAAGCAAATTCATTATGGTAAGTAACAATATATGCTAAAACAGTTCATCATTTTGAAGTGTTAAAAACCTAACATCAGTTTTCTTAGAAATCTGGAAAAGGAGACAAAACAGCCAGATTCCTTTAGAAGTGATTAGTGAATGCTTGTATAAAGCAATGTAGCTACTTCTGATGTTTTCCTTTTTTTTTTTTTTTTTTTTTTTTTATACTTTCTCTAAAGTAAATCAGAATGGTTTTTTTTCTGTACAAAGTACCTACTGGAAAATTGTGATACTGCTAGAAGATTGAGAATGTATGATCATTCTGAAAGGTTAAAAGCACACATTGGTTTGGAAGCAGTATTTTGTCCTGTTTGGAAAACATCATGTGGGCTAAAGGAAAACTAAATTTGATTTATTTTACATGGTGTGCTATTATTATATTTCAAAGTCTTGTCTTCAGCAGAATGCCTTTGGACACACACACAGGAAATTATACATTGAAATAGAGTGAAAAGATGTTCTACAGTTGTGGAACTGAAGTTGTTAAGTGCTTGTATCTAGTGCTTATTTGTTTACTACTGTAGCATTCAGAATATTCAAGAGGTTGGCCTGAAATTTGCTGAATGCTTGTAAGTGTTGGAATAGCAAAGCTGATACTCCTTACTTTGAGGGAAAAAAAAAAAGTTATGAGAGCTTTCTCATAAAAATTCATAAAAACCTCTCCCTAAAATGTGAAATAAGCTTTATCTTTGTCCTAAACTATGCAAGCACAAGCTCACAAAATAGAAAAACCTAGGAAAGAAGATACATACAAAGATACAGAAACCATTCCAGAAATTTGTAGCGCACATTAAATTTTACTGAGGTTTTCTTGTAAGTGCTGTAGATTTTTTTTTTATTCAGTGTTGATGTGACACCCCATTGCTCTCTCTGCTGGTAATATTACATTTATTTTTGAAAAGTGCTGTAGGCTAGCTCTACAATGTGAGTAAGGCAGGTCTCATTTTCTGTTTTGTTGAACATCTTAAGTTTCTTACCTTATTTTGTATCCTCAATGATGTAAAATATTTCTGAAAAATACTGTTTCTGGAAGGGAATGATGGGACATCACCTCCTGAGTTCCTTCTTTACTCTCTTGTCGTTCTGCAATGCTCCCAGAAAAGCATACGTGAACATGATGTGTCAAAGGAGAGATAAAAGATGTAAAAAGAATGCATTTTTTGGATCATCCAGAATTCATAGAAATGTTAATGTGAAGTTCATAGATACCAGCTTCATATTATATCGAATTTACCAGAATTGAGGATTTTTGTACCTTACTAAAAAGAGGTCATCTTCATTTGCAAGATATTTCCTATTTTATTTTTTTGATCTACATGAATATTTCCTTTTAAATGAGTCAGAGGTCTCTAGTAACATGGGAATCACAATTTGCTGGCTGCATGGATCATCTTTACATAGACAGTACCCTTTCATCTGAGGCAGACTACAGAGTAATGTCTAGAGGGTGTAGTACTGTTAAGGGTAGCAGCTAAGCCTTACAGCAGCTTGCTCACTTAGTCCCAGTGACCTAGAGAAGAGAACTGTAAGGGTGAGAGTGTGAAAACTCACTGACTGAAAGACTGTTTAATAGGCAAAGCAAGAGTTGTCTGTGCAAGCAAAGCGCAAGAATTCTTTCATGCCATTGACAAATAGATGTTCAGACAGATATTTAGCCATTTCCAGGAAAGCAAGGCTCCAACAGTTGCTGAGGTCACTTTGGAAGACAAACACCATCACTCCAAATATCCCTCCCTCTTTCTTGTTTCCTTTAGCTTTTACAATTGAGCATCAGGTCACATGGTACATGATACCCCTTTGATCAGTTGAGGTCAGCTGTCCTGGCTGTGTGCTATACCGTCTTTTCATAAGCTCCTACACTAACTGCTGGAATGGGCATCATGAAGAATGCAAAAGGCCTTGACTTTGTAAGCACTGCTCAGCAACAGATAGAAAATAGCAGTGTTATCAGTACTGTTTTGGCTGCAGATTCAAAACATTGCACTGTATGAGCAGCAATGAAGAAAACTAAGCCTGCCGTACCCCAAACCAGTATGCTTGTCTGTGTTAAATCAAAGAATGCTCACATTTTTCTCATTCTTTCCAGTCTGTTGTCTGTTAATGGGCTTTTTATGTTCACCTTGCTATAAAAGCATTGCGTGATTTGAAGGAGCCATTTGAATTTTTTTTTAGCTACAGTTAAGATAATAAGGATGCAAAATTCCAGTGTTTCTTTATTAGTGATAAAAAGTCTGTCATCTGTGTAAAATTCTAGGTAGATGTGTTGTATTTTCAGATTTTGGAATCTTAATATTGTTGAGAGGTGATCAAATGTAAATGCCTTTGCTTTTAGTTTCAATAGCTTTGTAAGCTGCTTTGTAATTAGTAAAATAAGCCAACCTATCACATCTCAGGACAAGATGAATCATAAACTGCCTCTTGTCTTCCCATGCATAGAATTTTCTGGTTCCAAGTGCAGACAGCTTGTAATGACTTAGATGTGAATACTGGAATGGACATTGCAGTGTTACTGTAAAGACTGTTTTTTTTCTTTGTATGGCATATGCAGTACTTCTCTAATAGTAAAAAAATTCCCTTTTTATTGAGAGAGTATCCTGAATGTTACAACTTTTAAGCAATTTCACTGTCTTTAGATCATGAGCCCAAATTCTGTCAGCATTATTTTTTAAAAGTAGTTTGGAAGGGAACCAAATTCCTTACTTGGAGGTGGTGTATGCAAGAGAGGAAACAGAAGATCATATTTGCTTCAGTCCATTTACAGCCTGTGCATGCTAATAATAGTAAATGGTTTTAGAAATGAATGCATGTTGAAGTTTGTTCTTAAAATTGGGCAGATTTCATATCTTATAGAGACAAATATAGTTTTAATATATTATATACTGTATATCTATATATTACATAGTATATAGTAACCTAAATAATGAATCTGGTTCCTATGTTATTGACTGCCTAGACTTGTCATGGGGCAAAAAAACCCACACCACGGTGGTTTTGTTTTGTTTCAGTTGTGTTGTTTTTGGCTCATGCATGTATGGACACTTCATATGATGCTCTTGCTTTTGAAAAATGGGATCTGTGTTACTATGTATCACATACAAATGTAGCAGAAAAATTTGGTAGACAAAGCAGGTCTGATCTTTTCAGATCTTTGTTAAGACTGATATTACTCTTAATATTAATCAGCTTTCTTAGTTTTTCACATGGAGAACTGGGGGCACACCCTGAAATTCAGAAAACGAAGAATAATTTGCTGGGGAGTCTAGTCAGTGTTTCTGCCTGGAATATGACACCAGAGCCCCACTGGACTCATTATTCCAAGTGCAGCTAAGATTGTTTTGTCATAAAATTTTAAGCCACAGAGTTGTTTGTCCGAATTGTGGGTTTTTTTTATATCAGATGAACAGTGTGAAAATTTGGTTATAAGTAGCCTTTTAGTCAGTTGTCTTGCAAAGTTCTTTCAGTTTTCAGATATTAATTAAGCTTGAAGTACTACAGTGTTTTAGAGACTGCAGTATATTCCACCTTTCGTGGAAATACTGTTGTAGAAATTTTGGCTTTGTCCGAGAGCTTGCATTTTTTTAAGCTGACGGGCTAGTGTTTAGCACCGATTCAAAAACCTGGATATTTTTTTCCACACAGCCATCTGGAATTAGCCTTCCTGCTCATTAATAACACTTGTGATTTTTTTTTTGGCTGTGTGCCTTCCTCTCTCTTAATTTTTATTTTTTAAATATTAAATAGAACAAAATACAGATGCTGTGGAATTAAAACCACTTTTAATAATTTGTGGTGTAATCATTTTATCATAGTACTGATTAATTCATGAGTAAAATATTATCAGTGTTTGCTTGCTGGCATTTATTCCCAGGTGAAAATAATGCATTTTGAACTTTAAAGGCAAAGAGAAACATGGACATTTTAAATTAAAAAAAAAAAAAAAAGGTAAGGTAAAGGTGATAGCTTTAAAGCTAATAGAGGAAGCTGTTTCAACAGAAAGAAAATGGTTTATCTTCAGGTTTTACATAGTATTCTTGGATCTTTTAATTGGTCTACTGTCAGAAGGATAGCTTGTGGTTATTGCTTCTATTTGTCCAGCAGGAGGAGTACAATTACTACTAGAAACAAAGGAAATAATTAAAACGTCTGTGGAGGATCCTAGCAGAAAACATTGTGGTCCAAATAAGACTGCTTATGAGTTCTTTGGCTTTGATGATCAAAAATATTTGATTTTTGGAAGCTCAGTCTGAAGAGTTGTGTCTTCATTAAAATTCTGAAGGTTGGGGAATCTCTATTCCTTAGATTGTATTCAGTGTTGCAGATTGTGAAATAAGATTAATGAAAGATGTTAGGAAATATTTGTTAAAACTTGTGAGAATATTATTTACAGAAAAAATTATTTGAATAGTACTTATGCATTAATATGAAATGAAATCTGGAAATAGGAATCATTCTATTCTTTAGTCTTGAGACACCAAAGGAGACATTTTTCCTTGGGGTTATGAAATGACCTACAGGACGTGTGAGTTTTTTTTATGTGTTAAAAACAAATTAGCCTCCTTGGTTCTCTGCAAAAGCAAAACAAAAAACAGCATAGCCTCCTATATAGTTACAGGGACAGTATATGAATTCTTAATAAAGTTAAGAAAATAAATACATTGTCTGCATTGAGGAAAAAAAGAAAAGACTGAGAGGATAACACTTTTTAAAAACTTGATCTGTTGGTAATGTTATTTTTATGCTAAGGTTGTTTTCCCTTTTAAACTCTTTTCTACGTCTAAAGTAATTTCAGAATTATCACTGGATTGAGCTCTGTGTAGACAATTAATTTTATAGTTGGAGTTCTTTTTGCATTTTAGTTTATTTTTTGTGTGAGTGAATTTTCTCTCCTCCAAAACCTGTATTCTGTGAGTTTTTTTCTGCTTTTTTTTTTTCTTTTTTTTTTTTTTTTTTTTTTTTTTTTCCTTCCCCTAACCTAGCAGCCTGGCTTTCTTCTGTATTCTGCACTGTCTTTGTGGTATGTAGATTGATAGACTGACTTTATCACCAGACTGAGACAAAAATGCTAGACATTTGAAACTGAGAGTAAATACGCAGATTATCGTGCATGGAGCTTATTCTGTGTTCCTTTCCTAGGAGAAACATGGAATGTTACTGTATTTTGTTAGCAATTAATATACTATGTAGTATGTTTTCGTAAAGAAGCAGAATTGAGTGAGTATTACTTTTTAAACGCAAATTTGTGAAGGTTGATGGTTGTTTTCACTTTGTCTGATCTGGAAAAGATACTGTAGTCCTGGATTACTTCTGCTGGAAGCTGTGTCCTCTGTACTAAGTGTGCTGTTCTTAAAATAGTAAACCCTGGGGAATAATAGCAATAATGGTCGCATCATTTATAATGACATTGGGCTGTACTCATCAGTTTTGACCTTTTTCTTATATGTAAGGATGAACTCGTAACAGTCTTAGTGGTCAACATTAGTATGTGTTACAGGGATCATCCATGACAGCTGATGCTTAGAAATGAAGACATGGTGTATGCTCTGCCATAGGGTAGAGACAAGAGAAAGTCTTGTGTGACTCTGTGTCATGGAGATTTGTGGAAAGTGTTGGTATTACTTTTTGAGATAAAGGTGTTATATCCTATAGCTTGCAATACAGCCCTCACTTTCTTATTCTGTGCCAAATTTCTGTTCCACACGTTTCTATCCATGTCTTTTTGCAAGTAATCCCCAGTCTTTCTGGTTTGTACCAGAAGGTACAGGTAGAAGTAGTGGCTAATGGCAGCTTAAAAGCCTCTTTTAACAGGCAAAAAAATATGCTGGGGAAGTGTGAAAGGGACACAGCATATCTGAGCTACATAGGAAGGAAAAGTGTGGCAACAAGCCATTTGTACTGATAATTAGCCAGAACAGTCAGACTGTGATGTTAACCAAAAAAAAGAGAAGGAGGCTGGCTACCTAAAGCGCTGCTTTTATTGTTAAATCAGTGTATATTACATCTGTGGTAAGACCACTGATGTCAGCCGGGCCACATGTGGAAAAAAGCTGCTAGGAGACAAAATTCTACTGCTAAGAGAGAAAGTTTGTATATTGATGATTAGTTTATGTATGTGTGTGTAGTTCTTGCTCTGAATGCAGTTTGTGTGATTTTGGAGACAGAGGCAAGCTATGTTAGTATGGTTAGTACATTGAGATGAATGAGTCCCTAAATTATGTATGAACAAGAGGGATCAATTTGGCAGGAGGGATCAATTACTTATTGTCTAGTCTCAGGGCTGGTTTATGGTACCTTTCTGTGGTTTTCTTACAAGGAATTTTTTTTTTTTTATCAGTCCTGAGAAGGAGTAATAAAAATTGAGATGAACTCACATATAAAGCAGCAACATCCTAAATGTATGATTATTATAAAGGAAAGACATGGAGCTCTTGGAGCGGGTGCAGAGGAGGGCCACTAAGATGATCAGAGGGTTGGAGAACCTCTCCTACCAAGAAAAGTTGAGGGAACTGGGCTTGTTTAGCTTGCAGAAGAGAAGGCTCCAGGGAGACCTCACTGTGTTCTTCCAGTACTTGAAGGGAGCTTATAAACAGTAGGGGGGGGACAGCTGTTTACAAGGGTGGATAGTGATAGGACAAGCAGGAATTGTCTTAAACTGTCTTGGGGAGGTTTAGGTTAGATATCAGGAGGAAGTTTCACACAGAGGGTGGTGAAGCACTGGAACAGGTTGCCCAAGGAGGCTGCGGATGCCCCATCCCGGGAGGCATTCAAGGCCAGGCTGGATGTGGCTCTGGACAGCCTGGTCTGGTGGTTGGTGACCCTGCACATAGCAGGAGGTTTGAAACTAGATGATCATTGTGGTTCTTTTCAACTCAGGCCATTCTATGATTCTATGATTATCATTGCTGCAATTTAAATGAATTCCTTTCAAAATGTTTCTTGTTTTCATGGAATGACGCATTTCTGTATCACAGTAAAATTGTAAAAGTAGCTCTATTTCTGCAAATGATTTGGGTTTCTGCAGAAAAATACTGTCTTGTTTCTGCAGATTGCTAGGTGACAGCTCAGTAGTGACTTCTAGTTCATCACTGCATCAGACACTTTGATTCCCCTAGGGACATACAATGGGGGAAAAAATACTTAAGATGTCACCTCTTCTCATTAGTAATTCAGCAGCTTAGCTTCTTTTGCTGTAGACACTTTCATGTTTTAGGGAGGAAGGAGAGATAGGATACGAGTTCCTGGTCTTCACTAAAAGAGAATTAAATTTTCTTTTGCTATATCAAGCCTGGTAATACTGACTTGAGAGAGAGAGACTTTCTTGTCTTATCATGAGTTCAAAGGGAAAACATAAGCTGTGTTCCTTGTTACTTACAGTAAGATTTTATTTGGTATTGGGTGATTTTAAAAGTGTATTTACTGTTTTCTTCTGAAGACTGTGTTCAAGAGAAGAGTTTGTCCATCAAACTCTTGGGAGGTTGTACTGCTTTTATTAATGGGAATATGTAATGCTAGATCCAGAATGTGACTTCACTGCTGGCAGTCTTCTTTTACATCTTAGTGTTTTCTGTTAAGATAAGGATAAATACATAGAAACATTTCAGATCAACAAAACACTGTATCTATGAAGATATGAAGATATTTTAACTATCTTCTAGAACTATCTTAGTGTCTTACCTTGTTTTTCTTTAAATGTTGGTGTAGGTGGTTAAAGGGGAAACTGAAATTATCATGGCTGATTTTGAGATAGTGTAATTTTGAATTAACTGGTTGACTGACTAAAAAAAACAGTTAAATAGAATGAAAGTGAATATGTTCCCTATATCTGTAAGAAAAGCTAGTCTTAACAAGAGCTGGCTTACCAGTTTAGAAAAAGAGAGTGCGTTTTGATTTTTGGTTTTTGATTTAGCTGTTTAGTTAGTGATTTCTAGTTCTTCCAGTAATTATTTACTTTAGTAGCTGCTATAAACTTCTTCCTGGGTTTATATTTTGAAACTTAGTGGAAATAAGGGTAAAATCCTATGCCTTTTAAAATTGTGTGCGCGCGTGTGTGTGTTCTCAATTAAACCCCAGTGTTCCTGAATTTGAGTTCTTCTTCCTTGACTCCAAGTGGTTGAGTGTAAAGAATAAAAGTTCAAAAGCAGTAGGAATCTTTTTTTTTTTCATTCACTTCACTTTTATGTTCTGGTTGTAATTTATAGTTTACTTGAGAGGTTTTAATAGTTTCCTGCTGTGATCTGGCTTTTCTGAGTGGAAGAACAGATGTGTACATTCAAAAGACAGCCTTGAGAACATAATCGTGACTTAAAACTAAGAGAATGGCTGTGCTAATTCATTATCAAAGGATAAGATGGGGTGTGAACTTGCAGTACATCTACAGTAACTGCAATGTACAAATGTTTTCTTGTGGTAAAAATAAGATGCTTTATCCTTTGAAAAAAAAAAAAAGCTTTAAAACTCTCTTGTGATTTTCATATTTTCTACTGACTAAAATCAGACTTTCTAGAGCAGGTGGTACAGTAAATTCATATCCTCTGCTCTGAGACAGCTTTTTTTGTGCACCAATATCCAATGTGATAAGCTATCACTAGGTGCTGAGTAAAGATAAGTTAATGTGGAATAATAGGTGGCATTACAGTTAGGCCAAGGAAATTGAGATACTTTGATTTTTTAGATATTGTCTTTAAGCTAGGAATGCTACTATTTTTATGATAAAGAGATGGTGCTAAAATGAAGTTTGTTGTGGCTGTGAGACAATAAGTTCTATGCATTAGACTATTTAACATAATGGCTTTGTTATATTTTAAAGCTCGTGTATAACAGTCTGACGCTGATGAAGGTAGAAAAATGAGGAACAACTCATCTGAGCTAAATTCCCTCAATTTAAATACCTGAATTTTTAGCAGAATAGTGAAAAAACTGTTTATGCACATAAATGATTGTTTTATAATTTTAACATACAAATAAATCAATGATTTGCCACATAACTCAAAATCCGGTGTTTGCTTCTAGCTGTAAATCATTTAGAATGGTTCTTATCTAGTATGTGCAATCAGTTCAAAGATTTAAATTAACTTTTAAGTTCTAAAGTCTCTCTCTCCTTTTTGTCTTGTTCTAGGACGTTTTTGTATTTAGACATGAACTTGCTCTTCTAAGAATATCTGCCTTCATGGGTATAATAATATTAGGCGGAATAAGTGGACTCTTTTACACTCAGCTAATTGGTATTTTCACTGTAAGTATCTAATCCCTTAATTTTAGAAATATGTATTTATTTTACTTTTGATAAAATTAATAAAAACAGAAAAGCATGTTGTATTTTAAGAATAGAGAAATCCTCTCACTGTTTCCACTTATTCATTATGTGATTTATCAAAAGTCTGTTTTCAAGGAAATCTTAAGAAGCCTTCTGTCAAACTGGTGTCTGATAATTCACCTATCAAAGCAATTTCCTGACTTGTGTTAATAAAATAAAACCTTACATTGTTATGGATTGATAAAGCGTACAAAGTACTTTGCTATATTTTGATATTTGTTTTTAATTTTAAACTTTTATATGCCATGGTCTCAGTCTTTGTGACAGTGAGGCCTGCTGATAAATCATACATTTTGAGAACATATACTTTTTCTTAAGTATGTTAATAAACAAGCTTTCATATCTTCTCAGTTACTAAATTGTAGAATGAGAATGTATTATATTAATTGTTACAGTACAAATTCAAATTCTATACTTAAATGTAGAAACAAGAGTAACCCAGAAAACCACTTCTACATGGAAATGTTTCACACTTAAATTAATTTAGTAATTTAATAAATGTTTGTGAGACGAAAACACTAGTTCCTTCTTTACATTAGAAATTAATCACTGCTAGTGAATGCTGTAGAACTGCATTAAGAATACATAGAAATGTTTAGAGCACTCCAGTGTTGAACTGGAGTAAGCCTCTACATATCTAAAAGAATTATGATCTGGTTTGCCAGACATTTTTTAGACATAATGAAGTACAAGATAACTGCATCTTTGTGACTACAGCTGATTGAGATCTACCTGAGAATTAATTCTGGCATTACCAGGGCTTGTGTGTTAACCCACCAGATGCATAATGGAAAACCTTCTAATTGTAATGTGTAATCCCTTTGTGTGGAATAAAGGAAACAATATGGTAAATTTTGAAATCTTTTAGATAAAAATAATATTGTTTTCATTGTGTTTTCTTTCTCTGAGTTACTTTGATCCTTGAATGACTGTTGCAAAACAATATGCCGTCTAGCAATCTTCCAGCATTCTGAACTCTCAACTCTAGCTCTGTTTACTTTTTGCGCCTCTTTGTGGTGTGCCTGATTTCTCTGTTCCAGGGTCTGGCTGATAAGTCAACTCTGTGTTTAAATGCCTGCGCACATCGTTTATGTCTGTGTACTTTAGAGTTTTGCCTTGTTAGGTATCTAGCTAAAGTGGTGCAGACATCTGGATTCTACTCCTTCTCCCACTGGTGGAGGGAGACAAGAAGCCTTAATGTTCATATGCTGAATTGTGCATGTCTTTTGAGACTGTTTAATGGCTATACGAGAAGAAACAAAAAAACATGCTTTCAGTACTACTCCAGAAATTATGCAGGAGAGAACAAAACAAAACCTACATGTATATGGCAGTATAATTCTTCCTGTTGCTGCCAGAAGCGAAATTAAATTTTGGCACTGACTGTCAGTGTCCACCTATACTGTTAATATACATGAAAGAAAAACTGAGTGAAACCAATTGTCAGACATACCTGAAACTTGGAACATTTGTATTTTGGCGCAAAATACCTACTGTACTGCCCCTGTGATGCACATGAACTCTTAGTATGTTCTTTCACCAGTCTGACCCCTTATGCAGTTAGACTGCCACCAGCCTAGAAAATAATATTGAAAAGCTGCATTCTTTGTGCCAGTTCTGTAACACACTGTGTTGTACATCCCATTGCACCTATTGAGCTGGCTACTGCCCTGAAATAGGTGGGAGCTGAAAATAATGTTTTCAAGACCAACCTCATTTTCTGTTGATTGTCGAGCTCCAGCATGCCTAGATAATTTCTTTTGTCATATTTGACAAACTCACTACAGAATTGCACATATAGATATACAGTCTCTAAGAGTCAGACAGCAGAAGGTACAGGTCTGAAGTAGGGCCTGTTACTGCACTCTGCCTGAAGTAGAACTTCTATGCCTGCCTTTTATGCACAGTGTTTTAGGTCTGGGATTACTGGGAAGTAGAAATCTGTAATTGGGATCTCTGTTCACACCACGTGACTACTGTTGCATTGACTCATTGAATATAGGCTAGAAGGATCTTCGGAAGGTTATACCCTATGCAGCAGGGCCAGCTGCATAGAAAGGTTTATTCAGTGATATTCTCAGTCTCCTCAGTCAAATATATCCAAATACAGAAGCAACACAGTCCCCCCGTTTAACCCGTTTCAGTGTTTCAGTCCTGCTAGTCAAATTTCAAACAAAAAAAAAACAAATCTGTTGTTGAGGTTGTGCTTAGACTGTAACTTCTATCAGAAAATCTAACTGTACAGTGTTGTTGTGTGGGGATTTGCTTTCTCCATAAGCAGTTCCCAAAAGTTTTGGGTAGCCAGTGAAAAAGGCAGGTGAGAGGGCAGCGGCTGAGTAGTTTCAGGGCTCCCCAAAGGCACTTGTGATGGTTTGAATAGGGAAACAAAGAAAATGGATGTGTCCACCCGCAGTGCTGAGTGCAATGTAGATGCATTTATGTCCTGTAGAAAAAAAATAAAATACGGTCGCTTAGAAATAGTAGTAACATGCTTACCGTGTTGGAGTTCAGCACCAAGCATTCCTGCATGAATAGAGCAAATTTTGTCTGAAGTGAACTATATTTAAAATGATGAGTTCATGATGAATTCATTGTAAGGTACAGATAAAAATTTACCACAGTTTAGACAATTAGAGACTAGTAGTGCAGGCTTGAGGTTATTTTAAAAGAAACGTATGCATAGGCGTGCACAGTTACTTTAATTGCTCTGATTCTTGAGATCATGCACTTGCTGAAACAGCGCAGATATCTTCAAGAGGGATGGAAGAGAGCATGGGCCTCTGTTTAGATGAGCTAAGTAAGTTCAAGTTTGTTGGGTTTTATCTTTGTTATTTACCTGCATTTCAAATTCTGCCAAAATTGGATTTTGAAAGGTAAAAATGAAGATTTATCTAAATTTGACTCTTAGTGTAGCAAAACTTTTTGGTTCTCCATAAAATGAGCTTGCATTGTATAACTTTTTAGACACCAAGCCAATAGTTTATATTTCCTGTCTCTAACAAAAAGCAATAGAAGCACCTAAGGCTTACTGTCAGTCTCACAGAAGCAACGTGCTGTATGAAACCATAGTTTTCTTCCTTCTTTAGTGTCATCAGTAGTAAAGTGCTAGTACCTGAAATGACACCTTCTGGCTTCTGTATGCATGGATGGTTTCCACAGTGATGACTGCTCAAACATAAGTGATTGGAATGTAGCTCAGTTATGAAGCAAGATAGGTACTCTCTGGTTCAGAGCACTCTGGTGCTTGTGCTGATTGTTCATGCTTATAGAAGTAAAATTGCTAGTTTATCTTTTTTTGCTACAGCAGCAGGACAGGTAAAGTTGAATATATGGAATGCATTTGCATGTTGTTCCCTTTTTATACATCACTTTTCTGAGCAGAATTCCTCTTTACGGTAATTGAGCTATTATTGCTCAATAAGCCATATGATTTGAGAAATGTTGGTGTTTTCTCTCCTTGGGGCTTTCTTTTTCTGAAGTCAGAAATGTCTAACTTGTGACGGAGAGACCATATCCAAGATACTCAGATATGCTTGAAACAGTGAAATAGCTAAAAATAGCAAAACATATTATGAAATGCAGCTGAGGTATTCTGCCTTGTGTGCTGACACTTGCTAGATTCCAGTGTTGCTCTGCAGTTGTCTGATCTATGTCACTGTGCAAGTCTTCTTGGTTAAAACAGCAGATTCTTTATGTAAGAGTTCCTGAACTAAGAAAAAAGGGGGTGTTATCTTCTGTTCTTCTTTAACAAGTGTGTTCAGTGGGTACCTGGTGTAGGGAACCTGCTTTGGCAGGGGGGTTGGACTTGATGATCTCTGGAGGTCCCTTCCAACCCCTACAATTCTGTGATTCTGTGATAGATGCTTGGATAAAGTCTTGTCTCTGATAAAAATAAAGCCATTGTAACTTGCATATGTATGGCTCTTGCGCAAAGTGATTACCAGACCAAGTTACCCAATATGCATTAATCTTTTTGAGAATGTATTCCACTTTTCTTACTGTGATATTACTGCTGGAGTGTCTTGAGCACGCTGCTATTAATATCTCATCTGAGGGTTCAGGCAGTCAAAGAGCAGGGGAGGTGACTTCCCACAATGAGAGTAGAGCAGCTGGTTGGCAAAAACTGTCCTTAGAAGAACTTTTGACATGAATTATTCTCATGAACTGGGGAGCAGCTGAGGTGGCCACTTTATATGAGATTAGTGCTTTCTCCCTAGAAACTAGCATATGTGTAACACTCTTGTAGCAGGAAGGGCACGTGGCTCTTGTCATTCTCCTGCAGTTCTTTCCCAAAGCTCTGTTTGCCTTTACTCTTCGGATCTTCATGAATTTTAGCACTTTTTCCTTTTTTGCATAACTTGGAGATAAAAATAACTAAATTATGTCTAATTTAGAAATCTCTGAAACAAGGAGAAAAACTCAGATTGTAATTCAGGGGATACTCTTCTTTAATTCTCAGCATAACAGTTAGTCTTATTACTAGCCATTTTTGTGCTTCTGAAGAGCTAGGTGGTAGAAGTCAGTTTCACCCAAGAGGTAAGATCATGTAGTATTGACAGCCTGCTTGTTTTCTGTGCATTACAGTAGCTTTTTCAGTCCTCTATTCCCTGTCATTGTTTGTCCTGCAAATTTAAGTTTTGTTTTTCTTAACAGGAGATGAGTCAGTATTTGTAGATTTCTGGGCAGCAAAGGCAAGTTTAGAATAGTAAAGTAAGTTAAAAAAAAAAATAAAATTGTTCTCCTGCTGTGAGTAATTATTACTGGTACCACTTAGTTCAGATGGCTTCTAGCTGGGACTCTCCTGTGAGCAATTATTTCTCAATCACTGCAAGAAGAACAAGTTAACAAGATGGCTCTAGTACAGGTGCTTCCAAACTACTTCATCAAGGCAAAGAGATGTTTAATATATTTGTTATTTGTTGGTTTGTTTTAAAATATAAAAATAGTATTTATATATAAATTAATGTTTTGCTTGAGGCAGTTCATTGAAAGTTTTCTACAAAAACATCCAAAATATGCTGTCTTGAGTAACTACTGCTTATGCTAGTTAATGGCATTTTACTGCAGTGACAAATGCTGTGTTTGTTTAGGAAGAATATTTTGCACTGAACTTAAGAGCAAATCTTGAAGAGCGGATGTTACTTCATTTTATTTCCATTTACCTTCTTCTTTTCTGTAATTAACCTTATATCACATAAGAAAATTTGATTAGAAGTTAAATGGTGTCCAGAAGCTTGTTTCCTTTTTGAGGACACATTTTCTTCACATTTTTTCTTAAGAAATTCACTCTTTTGTTATTTTTTATACACAACAGCTTTTTTTTTCCTTGAAAAAAAAATTTGTTTTCCTTGAAAAGTGTATATAAACCAAATTTGTTTGTATGAAAAGACATAAATTCACCAAGAGGAAATAAAAGAGCCGTCTCATCAGCTATAGATAGCTTCAAATTTATGATTACAAGAGGTGAAGAGCTGTAATCTAGTCTTCTTTAAAAAGGTGAAACTGCCAGGTTACTTGAGCATGTATTTGTAGAAGACCAGCCCTGGCATTTACACTTGTCTGTTTCGCTCCTAGAATCACAGAATCGTGTTCCTGTTCTGCTTACAGAAATTAGTATTTTTTATTTTATTTTTTCAGAATTTCAACAGTTAAATGAAATAAAACACAGATTTTATGAAATTTAATTTAAATGAAATAAAACAGTTAAAAACACAGGTTTTTGACTGGTATGGTAAGATTCTGACGTCAGTAATATTTGATTCACAAGATATTACTGTAGTTCCATACTATACATACTATGGCGTGGCATTTAAATAATGATTTATCTGATCATCTTGATGTGTTGCAAAACAACTCCTTTTTAAACATTTCTGCTTTGTATCCAGTGAGATTTTTAAATTGCACCAGACAGTGCTAAATATATTCAATTTTCTGGCCTGTTGTAAGGTGTGTGGTACCTTTTGCATGTGTGAGGCCTGGGTTCTTCTCAAGATCTGCGCTGTTTTTTGTTTTGTTGGCTGCCACCTGTCTACAGCAATCAGACAGTTCTCTCTTTCTCTTCCTCTGTACAAAAGGAAAATCCCATCTTCCCATGGATGGTGGAAGGTAACAGGATAATCAGTTCAGCAGTGATCCTCTGATGTCATTGTGGGAGCCCTGTAAAAGCGGATTATCTGTGACCCAGATAAAATAATTAGAAATTACTCGGACACTTACAAATAACGGATCTACTAATCTCATTTCCAAAGTTAGAAAAGGTCTGTCTCTCAACATAACACTACCAGATGTTTCAGTTAAACAGCATCCTTTGCAGAGACTAATCTGAACCCTAATTTTAAAGGATTACCTTTGGTTGTTTTTTATTTCAAACTCTAAACAGTTAGTGTTTTCATTTTTCCATATGTTCAAACAAACCCTATGAACTTATATACATTTTCTTTATTTTTCCGTGACGGTCTATCAAATAGGATTTTCTGTGATTTTAAGTCAGTATAGCAGGTATGCACTTTTCTTTAAAATTATTTAGTAAGTAACTTGTTTTTCTGGGGCAAAACTGTGTAATGGATGGACTTCTATAAATTTAATAGATACCACATGTTCTTTATGCAAGGGAGCATATGTATTATCACAACCTAAGTGGACAGTGACTTTATTAATTTAATTAATGCTGCCAGGGTTTCCTGTTAATTGATGGTTTGAATGGTGCGGCGTGATATACCAGTATCCTGGAGCCTCAATGCTATGTGGATGTGGTAGAGAAATTTCCCTTCGTTTGCCTTGAGGAGGATGGGAAGGAAAACAGTTTAACAGCTGGTGTTCAGCAGTCTGTCTGGTGTACAGTATGATGCCTATCCGCATAAATTTGTCTCTTTAGAAGCATGTTTAAGTGTTGATATTTGTATCTTGTTGTTGCATTGTTTCTCCTTTTTACCTTCAAGTAGCAAATGTATTTCAGTGGTATTTTTGTGGTCTGGCTGAGCAGATATATCTCAACATGGACATCCTAAACTTACTAACCCATAACAATTGAACATCTTACTGTGACTGATACAGTAAGAATGTGTTGAGGAACATTGTTCATTTTAATCAGGGTTTCATTTATTTTCTAAAGAGAAGAAAACAACTTTCATTTTAAGGAAATAAAATAAGTGGAAGTTGCACAAATTAATTTTTTGATGTTTTTATCCTAAAGAAATATTTTCAAGCACTTAATTCCTTTAGAAGTATCATTTCATGTAATAACGTAAAATGAAATACAAACAATAAAAAAAAAAAAAAGGAGAAAAATAAATGCAATTCTGTGTAGAATCAGCATCAGACAAAACTTTACCAGAGATACAATACAAGATAATGCAACGTAGATGAATTTATTCTAGGAACAAAATCAAATGGATGGTAAATTCTTTCCATATTTTACAGTGTTGATTCGTTACTGTTTAGTATATGGCAAGCACGAGTTTTCTAGTTGTGCTAAAATGCTTTTTTTCTTAAGAAATAAGTATCTCATAGTTAAAAATATTTGTAATCTTTAATCAGATAATCTATTAAACCGTTTTGATTAGTGAAATAATAAGAGCTTTTTTTTTTTTTTTTTTTTTTTTTTCCCCCCCTAAGGATGGCAGAAAAGTAATCAGAGAACTATTAATCCTCATAATTAAGTTTAGCACAGAAGAAATTGGGGTTTACAGGGGAAATCAGGATTCCTAGGCAAGCATATACTTTGCCCGGTTATAATAAACTGTGAAATACGAATTGTGGAGAAAAAACAGACTGTATTTATGTATAAACCCAATTAATAATTTCAAATCAGAGATATAATGGAAAATAAGTTCACGTGAACCCTGCCAGTCTGTATCTACTCCATTCTTTTTATCCATTCTCCTTTTCCCGTCTCCACCTTTAATCTGCTGATACATAAATCTCCTATTAGAAGACTACATAAAGTCCAATAAATTAATTGGTCAGGAATTAATTGGTCTTGGTCTTTGAATGAGATTTTGTTAACTGTTTAAATTGAATCTCTAACTTATTTTTCTGAACCAGATAAGGAATTAGATTAATTTGTAAAGAAATATATCCTGCCAGTCTAGAAGTCTACATACTTTCCATTAAAACAAAACTTTAATTTCCTTTAAAAAGCTCTCTCATAAGCTATTTAAAGTATCAAAATAAATCCAAGTGTAAAATGTCCAAAGTGGCAGAAGATCTCATTTGTTTTAAATCATGGCAGGTTTTTAGGTAAATTGAGAATACTTTTATTGAGAACCATCATTTTCATTAGTTTTAAGGAAATGCATTACTTTGAAAATTTAGTCAAAGATATTTCATATTTTACAAAGAAGCAAGAAGAATACCACACCAATAATATCCTCTTTGCTGCCCAGGGAAGAAGTCCTGACATAACTCAGTAATTTTTCTAAATAAGAAGAGAAGTACCTTGGAACAGCTTTAAATAAGTAACTATAATAACAATGTATTCCTGTTCTCAGAGCCAAATACCGGGTTGTCAAATTTAGACATGAGACAATTAAAATGACTTGTGTGTGAGGACAGCCAGTGGCTAGCCTTGCAAAGCATTTTTTCCTTAATATTTTTTTCTTTTATTGCTATGTATGAAGAAATTATGTGCATGTTATGTCATGTGTTTGGGGGTCAAGCAGGAACCTGCACCTAACACACCATGGATTTGAAATACAATGAGGAAATGTGTTTTTTTTCCAACTTATTTGCAAATGCAAAGATGCAAATTTGTTGTCATGTTTTCTTTCACTGAATTATTTAATAATAACTGACATGAATAACAAGTTTTACAAACGCAATGCATCAGAGACTAGAACTGTGTAGGAATATTCCTTACACATATACCATAGCCTCTTTTTTTTTTTTTTTTTTTAATTTTGCATGCAGTTCTCTGATTTAAGAATTTTAAAACATAGAGGCTAGAACTCAACTAGTAATTTTCAAACTGAACCTAACTGATATTGATAAAACTAATTGTATTTTCTTATGTAAGAATTCGAGATTAAGAAAACTATGCTAAAAGGTAGCCATATATAAAATGAAAATGTAATTAATGCCAACATGGGAAATTTATGAAATGCTCAATGTTCTTTTTGTGTGATGCTCAGTGTTTAGTATTCTTCAACTGTGTGGAACTGCCATTTCCATATAAACAAGAGAAGATAGGTAGAAGGAATGAAAAGTTGATGGATTATTCAGATGCAGTGGTACTTCCATGAGAAAGCAAAGGTTGCAAGTCCAGGAAGACTTGCAAATTTTTGTTTGTTTTCCCTCTATGTAATCATACTTTCAAGCTAATTTTTATCTTCTAAATGTTTGAAATTAATCAATTAAGAAAGTAGGACTTACTGTTTGTCTTCTTCTAGTACGAGTATTAAATAAAACTGCATTGATTACACATCACTTTAAGCAAGTACAGGAGTAAAACTAAACCAAAGGTTGTGGCTACATGACTTGGGGTTAGTTCTGTGAGTTACGAATTACTGCTTCTCCTTTGGAAAACATGAACCACTTAGAGGAAAATATTTCTTCCATGTGCTTGCTCCATCATAAATTAGTTCATGATGAATCTCATTCTATAGCTCAATTTGTAAAATGGTGCATGGGATCTTTCTTGAAATCTCTATTTTGAGGCAGTTGGTTATACTTATTAAAAATATAGATGTGAAAGATTTCTGTTTCTTTGTAGGTAGCACAGGTGCATTCATTTGCAAATTAATCTTAAATCCACAGAATTCTCTCAGTACTCCTATCATTCCTAACAGTATTAGCTGTTGCAGTAGCTTACTTAGAGCAGGCGAGCTGCTCAGCTCGTAGTAAGTCCTTAACGCAAAAAACGAAACGAAACAAACAACTCACCAAGCCAGAAATAAAAAACTGCAATAAGAAAGCAACCCAACGTTTTATCTCCTCGGCAGAATCTGAGCACTTTTCCCTTTGTCTCTTTTTAAAGTTATATGCTGTTAACGATTTCTGTGTTTATTTTCTCGAATTCTTTTGCCTTTCTCACTAAGTTATTTTTTTTTTCTCCTTTTATACACTTACTGGTGGGTGTGTATCTGAATAGCCAGGTGTTTCCAATCGCTTTGGGTCCACATGACCTACTGTGTAAAACTGATTGTTTCCTGATCAGTCAATTTTGACTTAAAGTCAGCGTTTTTCTTGAAGATAGAGGTTACTAGGTCTCAATAGGTCTAACAAGGTGGTTCATACCATGTGATGTTAAACTTCTGTGTGAGTACCAACTCCCTAGAACACTTAAACATCAGCGTTGGCTATGAGTCTGAAAAAAAAAAGAAAACCCAAAAAATTCTTAGAAGTGTTCTATTAATAGTAATCCAAGCTGATAGTATATGCAGACAGACAAAGCCTCTTAGGCTGAATGCAGTAATGCCGATGTTGTAATAAAGCCTTTGTATGTGAGGTGATACTCTGGTTGAAAGCCATTCATGAGATACATTAATGAACAGGATACATTCAGAAGAAGAATGGTTTTTCTGGTCCTCGTGGTCCTTCTTTTCTCTTCTGAAAGAAGAATATATCTCCCTTTCCTTCCTCTTCCATCTCCAGAGGGGCTGCTGAGTTTCCTGGGGTGCTGTGAAGTTTCACTTTCATGTGAAAAGGTAAATTGGTTCACTGTCAAATTAAAATACATTTCAAATGAGCCCAGCTGTTTGGCAGTGGTGTTGGGAGAGGGAAGCAGGGGGGGAATTTGGGTAAGTTAGTCTCCAGCAGTTGTTAAGTAGCTAAACTTCAAAGAGAGATGTTTCCTCCTGTTCCCTCAAGCACTAGCTCACAGCTTTTAAAATGTGTCTATAAAGATTTTTTTTTTTAATAAATTCTGAGAAGGTGTCCCAGAAACAAAAGTTTGGCTGCTTAGTCCAGTTCTTTTACTGTAAAGCACAAGGATGATAAAGTATATTCTAGAACTTTAATGCAAGAAGAAGGAAAGAAAGGAGTATTTTCTTGGACTTCCTATCCAAATAAAATATTTGGATAGGAAGTATCCAAATATTATTGTATTATATATTATATAATACTATATATTATATATATATAATATATATTACAATATATAGTATATAATATATACTATATATTATATATATAATTATATAATATATAGTATTATATATACTATATATTATAGTATGTTTGAAAGATTTGGAAGTTTGACAGTCTTTCGGCAGGTCCCATTGTAGTGCTTTCTGCACGTGGCAGAGGTTTGTTTTTTTGACACAAGCACACGCTGAGGAGCATCCTTCAGGTCTCAGTGCCATGACGACAGCTAAAGAGAAATACAACTCTTCCCCCCACTCCATCTCCAAACAGGGAATTACTCTAAAAATCTCAAATACAATGTTTTAGGTAGCTTTACAAACACATTAATGAACAGACCATGTGGAGAAACAGTAGGAAGCTGTGCTTACTGTATTAGTTTGTTACCGAGTATCTGTATCCAAAGCTGTTTTAAGATTCCTTATGTGTAATGGTAATGTAAATCCTTGATAGCTGGGAATCAGTTATAGTCTGGACTAGCGTAGCACTGTTCTAAAATGTTAGTTAGCAGTCACTGCTTTCAAACATACCAGTAGTATTTTGTATCATCAGATAGACAGCTTGAGGTGATGAGAAGATAATTCCCAGGGATATTTTTGTAGTTACGGAAGGGGCATGTCATGAAACCACTCTTATAACCTGATTGATGTATTGTGGAGGTAATATCTGTGTTTATTTATTCAGCTGTGTGTGATTTTCATTGATCAGAAAAGAACAAGACAAAATGCTAGGACAAGGAAACAGAATATTCTTTGGCTGTGCAGCCCAGTCCTGCCATAATGGGGAAAATGGCAAATGTCTTGTAATGCTTTCTTGCTGCTACCTGTGGAAGGTGAGGGTAGGGAAGGCAGGCTAATATGCTTGACAGGCCTATAAGGTTTGTGGGAATTGGAATACAAACCATTATTGACAATTTGCTGTCTCCATTCTGGTCCTCTCTGTCACTCTTGAGCAGTTGTTCAAATCCGCCTAATGTTGGGTCCAGAATGGGTTTATATAATCTCCTGTGGGCATGCCTTTTCTACAGAAACAGGGAGGAAAATTTTCTTCCTGGAGGGTTAGAGTAAGAATAGGCAACTTCTCTCCTTTGCAGTAGTGAATGTAGAGTTCATCAGGTAGGCCAGAGGGCAGAACTTAAATTTGTGCTGTGTAGCAGTAAAGGGATCCTCTTCCAAAACTGATCATGGTCAGGAAGAAGATTTAGAAGATGGAAGTTTGACTAGGGGAATTGAGGACACCTATGTTCAGTGAAGTAGGGATGCAAGTGCCTTTGTTGCATCCCAATAACATTTTACCAGTGCCCTTCAAATGTTTGTGAAAGATGGTAGCAGAATCCCAGCAGCGCCTGTACTGAACTCAATGCAGCGGATGGCAAGAACAGCCAAGGAGCACAGTTTTATTGCTAGGTGGTGTTTCCAGCTGACTTAATGAAGTCACAGCCTAATTAAGCCACATCCTTTGCATCTCTGGATGGCTGGGATAATAAAGGCAAGCTCTGTTTCATTCAGATGCTGGTGTAATCTGACAGGTGCAGGACACAGGTGCATTATGTACATGCCTAGAGAGTGAAAATTGAAGGGAAATATCAAGCTGCCATGACAAGAAGATGGAATGATGAAAATTGTTGTATTTTGGATCTGATTAATGATTTTGGGACATAATGAGCTGTGGCAGTGCTTGGAAACACTAATACTGCTGGAGTTGAAGTGATATTTATCTACAAAGCAAGCTTTTCATTAAATACATATTGTGGAAGTGAGAGGAAAGCACTACTGTTCGTAGTTTTAGAAGTTTTATTTGGAAATGATCTAAGCTTAAATTGATCTATTGGTTACAAAACCTAGTGACTTATTAAGTTAATTATGATCAGGAAAGCAAGATTTTGTTTACTCTTAGCAGAAGGGGCATCTTCATTCTGGATATTGTTTATTTTTTTATGAGTTTTAAAATAATCATATTTACTTCTAATATGTATCTCTAGAAACTGAAATGATTGGTATATTCTTAGCAGCTGTTTGCATTATGATATTTGTTAAGATCAGTACTGCAACATTTTTTACTAGTTCCTGCTTTTCAAAGTACTACTTCTGCTAATGGTTCAATTTTATTAAGATACAAATATATTTAGTTCCTGTGATTATCTCAGTGGACTACTCCAAGTCTAGAATGAGTGCTTATGAAAAATATGGCAAGAGTTTACTTTGTGCACACTACTTATAAATGTCTTGTGAATTAATTGTAATATCTGAATGTATTTGAACTTTAATAATGCTGTAGTTTTTGTTAATATTCTGTGGTGTGTGCTATCACAGTAAAACTACACGATATAATGTTACATCATGTTCATCATATTTGTAAAAATCACTTGACAAACTAAATAAATTTGTACGTATAATCTTACAGCTTTTTACAACTAACGTGGAATATGAGTAATATGTGACTTACTGGGCCAAAATCAAAGCATCATATGCTTAGAATTGTTCCCTGCTTTATTTCCTTTCACAATGGCATGTTAATATATAGGAGTATAAAGAAATAGTTTTTCAGTCTGTTTTCTTTTCTTCAACAGGACACAACAAGCATAGAGAAAATGTCGAACTGTTGTGAAGATGTGTAAGTGCTGTAAACTTTCTACATTTATTTGCTGAAGCAGTAGCTGCTTGTTTAATTGTGTGAGAGAGGCGAGGAACTAAAGGCACTGTTTAAATTGTTTTGTATGTTAGTGTACCCAGTGATTCCTATCTCTTGCAGTAGCTCTCTAATCCTGTAATAATTGGTTTTATACAAAGCAGACGCACGTAATTCTTTTTCCTTTCTTACTAATAGATGAATGAAATTGCATTTTCTTACAAAAATAAGGATGAAAAACCACTTGCTTGACATACATTCAATTGATTCTGAGGTTCTCTGCTTCAAAAAATTACCTTTAGCTGATTTGATGACATAGATAATTTCTGGTTTCTGAAGCTGAGTTTCAGCTGCATGCAACAGTGAAAAAACTCCATTAATAGATCCCTAGCCAACATGTTTTGTTTTAGCTGACTGAAGTGCACCATGGGAGTGCTGTCTTTCACTAATAATGCTGTCTTCTGTAGATCGAGGCCCCGAAAGCCATGGCAGCAGACCTTCTCAGAAGTTTTTGGCACTCGCTGGAAGATCCTGTGGTTTATTCCTTTCAGACAGAGGCAACCACTGCGAGTTCCCTACCACTTTGCCAATCACGTCTAATCAGATGGATGGTGGGCACAGATGGGTCCTCCATGCTGGAAGTGTGTTACAGGTTTTATGATGATAGGACTATGACAGTCTTCAACTCAATTAAAAACCCACCAATTGTAGACATCACAGTGTGTCCCAAGCTTTATTTTAATTGTGGTCTTGATTCTGGTCTGAAATTAATACATTTTGTATGTTTACATTTAGATATATTCACTTTCAAATTAGCTTTCCAAAAAGATTTCATTTGTCTTTGAAGTTAATAGTAAAAACAAAACACCAAATGACTGGAATGCAGTCTTACGCTATTTGTTTGATAATAATGACTCTCTTTTCTTTTTTTTCCTCTGGTAGGAAACACTGAAGTTTACATTGATTGTTAGCTTTCCCACTAAGTGTCTTAATATTATTTTTTTTTTTACTGTTTCTACCTGTAGGTCTTCTAGATAATATTGAGGTCTCTGGTTCTGCTGCATGTATTTAAAATTCTCCTATACTGCCATTTATTTGTGATGATTGACATGATTTTAACCATGCAGCACAGCACTATAAAAGGTAGCATTTAAAACAAGCAGACGTTTTCCTAAACTTTTGTCTGAGAAGTTATATAAATACATGTATATGTTTATATAGAGAGATCTTACAGTCATCCTTCTGAATAGATATAGTCTCAGTGGAAAATACTAATGTATTTATGTCAGCAAAAGCTATGAAAAGCCACAGGGTAAAATATGCACATGCAAAGCATGTTTTCCCTAACACCCCAAGGACTTCTTTGCAATAATTCAACAACAACAACAAAAATTGTATGGTACATATACAAGAATGATTACTTTTTAAAAATACATATTTAATTTGTCAGCATAATATACCATAAGAAATAGTATATTAAATAGTATATATAAACATTTTACATTTTCTCTTCCTTAGTCAGTTAGCTGGAATTGATTTAGGTGTTTATAAATGGGAAGTATTTGTGAAAATATTTAAAAATATTTATATAGAGATACAGATATTTGCTACTAAGAGGGATGGCATACTATACTGATTACGATAGCTTGTTTTGGGCCCTTTATTTATGGAAATAATTAACCAAAGAAAGCATCATTTTCGTTGTGGTGGAATGACAATGATTCCCAAAACTGGCTTAACTTTTCTGAAGCTGGAAAAAAATATGTAATTTATGATAGCCTTGTATATCTGTACAAATGCTAGCATTTGTAGTAGTGGTAGTTTTTAGAGGTAGTAGTGGTGATTTTTGAAAGTTCTGTGAATTTTCAGGGGAGATTCTCAGCTGCAAAGCCTATAGTGTTTGTTGTCTAGTCTAACAGGACCAAGATCCACCTTAAATTAATCACAGATCAATCACCTTAGGGTTGTGATTAATGGTTCTGTGTCAGGATAGAGGCTGATCACAAGTGGTGTCTCTCAGAGGTTGGTCTTGGGACCGGTGCTCTTTCACATCTTTATCAATGACATCGATGATAGCATTGAGTGCACCTCAGAAAGTTTTCGGATGACACCAAGCTGAGCAGTGTAGTTGACACAGTGGATGGAAGGGAATCCATCCAGAGGGACCTGGACAGGCTGGAGAAGTGGGACCTAATGAGGTTTGACCTGGCCAACTGCATGGTGCTGCATTTGGGTTGGGGCAATCCCAGGAATTTATACAAACAAAGGAAGATCTCCTTGAGAGCAGCCACGTGGAGAAGGACTTGGGGGTCCTGGTGGATGAAAAGCTGGACATGAGCCGGCAGCGTGTGCTTGCAGCCCAGAAGGCTGACTGTGTTTTGGGCTGCATTAAAAAAGGGGTGGCCAGCAGGGAGAGGGAGGTGATTATCCCCCTCTACTCAGCTCTTGTGAGGCCCCATCTGGAGTACTGTGTCCATTTTTAAAAAGCACAAGAAAGATGCAGAGCTCTTGGAGCAGGTCCAGAGGAGGGCCACTAAGATGATCAGAGGATTGGAGCACCTCTCCTATGAAGAAAGGTTGAGGGAACTGGGCTTGTTTAGCTTGCAGAAGAGAAGGCTCCAGGGAGACCTCATTGTGTTCTTCCAGTACTTGAAGGGAGCTTATAAACAGCTGTTGTGGATAGTGATAGGACAAGCAGGAATTGTCTTAAACTGTCTTGGGGAGGTTTAGGTTAGATATTAGGAGGATGTTTTTCAGTCAGAGGGTGGTGAAGCACTGGAACAGGTTGCCCAAGGAGGCTGTGGATGCCCCATCCCTGGAGACATTCAAAGCCAGGCTGGATGTGGCTCTGGGCAGCCTGGTCTGGTGGTTGGTGACCCTGCACATAGCAGGGGGTTGAAACTAGATGATCATTGTGGTTCTTTTCAACCCAGGCCATTCTATGATTCTGTGATTCTATGATTAAATGACAGCCAAGTGATGGTAATTTTTAAAGGCACAGACAGAATGTACAGCATGTAATCTGAGTTTGCAGCAAATCAGTTAATTTGCAAACAGTTCATTGAGGGTGAAGGGCTAAATTTGTCATGAATGCTATTCATAATGAATTTTTAGATTTGCTCCTTAAAATGTTAATGCAGTCACTGCTTATGGTGGATATTTCTTTACGGAACTAACAGGTTTGATCATTGAAAATGCTAAAAGAATCATCTTAAAGTAACTTGAATTTTAACCTTTTTCTGAGCTTTTAACGTTTGAACTGACTTCCCTTCTCTCTTTAAAAATAAATACAATACTTTCTTCTTTTAAATTTTGAGCCTAGTATTCAACTGTTCTCTGTTGCTGCATTTATAGATGTGACTTCAGAATTTAAGATCATAATTGGCAGCAGTCCATAAACAAAGATGAGCTTGAGGAAAGTGGATGAAAAGGTTAGAGTAGCACTTGAAATTAAAAATAATATGTGTATTTATTATAAAGTAATGCCTGTATTCACTTGTCTTTGGAATGATTTCAATTACTATAGTCTCTGTAAAACACTTAAGAGAATAGTAGAGGTCAGTTTTGGTTTGTGTGCCAATTTTTAGATGAGAAAAACTCTGTTTTTGTTTTTAAAAATTTTTCATGCTAATCAGTTTTCATAGCTGGTCATTACACTTTGATGCTTGTTAGGAGAGAGGATCAAGAATATAATTATTTGTGATACATTTGTGATGGGGGATATATTTCATTCCTTCTGTTTTTTGATATCACTTGGTTAACTGTACAATTCTATAACCAATAGATATATAACCAATAGAATAGATTATACATATAGAGAACCAATTCTATAAATACAGAATCCTCTCAACTCTGTGAACATCAGTTAAAATTTTTTTACATGATATATACAATGAAATGATGACACCAGTGAATGTTACCTGTTCTGTGGGGATAAAATTTCAACTCTGTTCCAGTATTTTCAAAAAGGAGGAAATATGAAACAGAAAAAAATCTGTCCTGATAAGGCACAGATTGGGGATAAACATGCTCTGAGTGCATAACAGGGCATGCATATAGACATCCTTGCACTTTTTCTCATGCTTTACAGTTAATGCTGATTAATTTTTAGGCTTGAGACATTACTATGTGTTTGGTCTGAGATTGTGTAGTTATTTTCAGACTGTAGTCTGCCTAGCTAGCGCTCCAGTGTGAAGTAGAGCCTTTCCTCTCTTATTCTCGAAGTGCCCTCTTTTGGCCATATTAAGCAACGACGGTTGACTCTTGGCCTGAAGCAAGAATGGTGTGCAGCTGTTATTCTTCTTTAGTGCACACTGGTTATCTGGAGCAATAATTGCATGATTTGGGTGTGTGTCTGTGCTAGTGGAAAGACGAACGCTGCAAGACAAAACTGCATCTTAAATGGACACAGTCTTGGGCCCACATCAAATGTTTTGTAGCACGTGCAAGTTTTCTAGAAAATGTTTAGATCGGTTGACTTTTCTTTTGAACAATAAATAATAAATAAAAATTGCATTCTAAAGCACTTAATCACATTATTCTACTTGGATTTAATCTAAAGTGAGTGAATGTGAAGGGAAAATTCATAAAACAGTGGAAGTGAAGATGGTACCAAATGCTTTGATTTTTAGCAGAGCTCACTAAACTGAGTGAAGTTGAAAAGAGCAACTATTTGCAGTTTGAGTACACATGCCATCATTATACAAGTCTTTTAATGTTCATTTTACAGTTGTCCAGTTTTATTCAACAGATTATACTTTCTAGAAACAATGAAAACATTTTCTTTTATTCCATCAGGCCACTCTACACCAGTATAAGGGGACAAAGATAAGATTTCAGTAGTACTATAAAAGAGAATCTTTTTCATCTTCGCATTCAGATGAAACAAGTGATAATAAGGTGGGTTTCTGGTAACCTGAAATTGTAATTAACATAAAACACCTTTTGTGGCACATTATATACTGTATTTTGCCAGCCTTCCTACCAGCAGGACATCACTTGTAGCAGAGTGCCACTGTCTCTTGTATTTGAAATTGTTGACACTTTGACTTTGTTTGACTTCATCATCTCCAATCTTTGTCTTCACAGTGGACTTAATTTTGATGCTGCTAAAAATAAGAAGGTGATGTAGCCTTATTGGAATAATATTATCACAAAGAGAAAGCGTAGTACTGTTAATGGACTCTTCTCAATTTCCCAACTGGACATATATTACTTTCCTTAAAAGTGTTTTGTTTGCTGCAGTCCTGATTTTTTTGGACAAAAAATGTTGCTTAATCAATAGATATTCCAATCAACGGTACTTAATAGTACTTCTAGTAGTAGTACGAGAATAAAAACTAAATGTACTTCCATGGTATCTGCCTCCGAAGACTGAGTTGTGTAAAATTAGTACCACCTTCAATATTAATTCTCATTCAGTATTAGCTCTACAGTTTTTATATTTATGCAAGAATAATAAATTGATTTTTTAGCAGCATGTGTAAGAAATACATTTTCAGTCATAATAGGGCAACCAGTTGAAAGTTAACTGTCTGAATACAAAGGTCCTACTCCATTTTTTGCATTTCAAGATACTACTGGATTTTCTTCAGCAGTGAAAACTCGAATCTCTTGTTAAAGTCCAGAAAAAAAGATTTGAACCTGATGAAGATATCCAACTGAACATGGTACTTGTCCAGCAATGCTAATACATAGAAAGAATGCTAGAAAGGTTAGTATGGGTGTGTATATCACAAGCCCAGCATATAAAGTTTTCAGGTTTATTCCCCTCAGAGATGGGAATGCTTTGTTTGTTCCTGCCTTCTATACATGTTGCTTCCAGGTATACCAAATAACTACTTCTGTGGCATTCTGCTAGCTCTTAAATATTTCAAATCAGCTGTGGGCACTTGGCACAGGTTTTCAAGTCCTGGTTAGGCTTCAGCTTAGTATGCTGCAACTGCTAAAGGTAGAGGCTCATTTTACCACATTTTGAGATTATCCATCAATGTCTCTCAGATTCTGTGGTATACTAGCTAGTGTGAAGTCGTGAAGAACCTTCTAAAAATTATGTCCGATATCTCTACAGGCTTAATTTTCACTTTGTCTTAAGCAGGAGACTTGCTTTAGTTTGAAAACTAAACTGTTGAAAACTAAGTCCTAACTTAGACCTAACAGCACCGAATTGTTATGTTCAAAAAACAGAAAGTTAAATTTAAAAATAACCACAATGTGTGACTTATGGGTTAAAGATGCAGGTAGTTTTTCCAATAAAATCAGGATGATAACGATTTCTCATTTTGTTTGGACCTTTTAAAAGCATTTGCATGATGTAGGAAGAAATTATCCTTGGGAGAAATTCTCCTAATTATTTATATTAGAAACCAGACCTTTTTAATCCGACTGTTGTCTCATTTACCCATTCCATTGTAGTGAATTCAAACTACGTGAAAGTTTCTGCTATGAATGACTTCTGTACGTTCATCTGCCCTCATTTTCAGCTTTAATAGTTCTTTTCATAGCTTCCTGCAGCACATATCGGCACAGACTTCTACTTAAAGCCACACTCATATTGAACAGAACAGATGCTCTGGTAGAGTAACATGGGCAGGTATGGGAATATAAAGTGACACGTTCCTACTTGGTGTGCTGTTTTTATCAGAAGAGAAACACCATTGTTACTGCTACACAATATATCAGGCACGTCATTTTTCTACTCACTTTTACTTTTGTGATTTTTTTAAGGTTAATAGCTTTAATAGTTAAATGCATAAAATATACTGCGAGTTGCCTCCTGCATTACTGAAGATAAACGTAACTAATTATTGTACACTAATGAATCTATGTCTAAATTAGTAAAAATATCAAGACTTCAAAATGGATTGAGTCATAGACGGGCTGCTTGAGTTTTCTTTTGGAAAGAATCAGCACTTACAAATAGTGTTTACTCAAGGTCACGCCTGCTGAATCCTTCCGAATGTGTTGTTTTTCAAAAGACTTTTATGCTACTTTCTTAGGGGTAGGGCAGTTGACCATCAAGATTCATTCATGAACTTGCATCTGTGGGCTGCGTTCAGCCTCAGACTTCCATCTTGCCGCATTTTCTCAATGACATTTGATGTCCACTTTTCCCAGCTGTAGTGGAATACGATTGAAGTCAACTGTTGCAACAAGGGCCACATAAGAATTGCCTGTGTAACTGTAAGAATAATTCCAGTTTACATAGGAATACATGTTATTTGAGTTAGAATATACTAAAATTGTAATATAATTGTAATTTCTGTGTGTATGGGTAAATAGGTATTTCTGTCCACATTCTAAAGACTGACATACTGAAGGTCATAGTATAATTTATAGATTGAGAGTTATCACTGTCTCCTTAGCATCTTTGATCCAGGTGCCAGATAGCAAAATCATACTGATTTCTATATATAAATTCTTACTCTGAGATATGTAACTCACATATGGTTGTATGTTTGACTAATTTGCTTTTGTTTAATCTTGAATGTTTTCAAACAATTCTGAAGAATGTTTACACTGAACTTATTGAAATTACGAGATTCAATACAGTGATGCTGTATGATATAGAACGAGTGATGTATGAGGGGCATTGCTGAATTCCTCTGTTTTTCCCAAAACAGAGAAGCATACTCTGCTATTATGTAATCAAATCTGGCATTATCAAAACAAATCTAAAAGTCGAAGAGTATGTCCAGCTGACAAAGAATGCATTGTCCTATTTCACTTTCTTTAATTTATTCATGTAATGTTTCTGGTTTTGTTTTATTATTAAGTTTTGGATTATTTTTTCATTCCTACTGAGATGTCTTATCAACTGTATTTTTTAGAAGTCTCCCTTTTTCTCCTCTGAATTTCTTCAGCATTGATCAAGTTGTTTAGCTGCTTTGCTTATATTTTCGGAATCTGTTTTCAGATTTTCCCAATTCTTTTTGAATAGCTTTCATTACTCAATACTTTTTGTTTTACAAGATTAATCTATAGTCCACGTTGATGACTTCGGGAAACTGAAGTCTGATAAATAGTAAAGTTCTTGTTATCTTTTTTGTGTCTTTTCAAGCGAACGACTGGGTGTGGGCAGAAACATCGAAGTCCTGGTCTGATTTTCAATAGAAGTGTCTATGATAGCATTAGTTACAGGTTACATGTTAAATTTCCTACTTCAGTAATTAAATTATGTCAGTGCATTTATATTGATGCATTAAAGCTCCTCACTTTTCGTCTTCTGACTTCTTGTATGTAATGTAAAAACAAACAAATCTGTGGGCAGTAGTGGTGGCAAGTGCAAGAACACAACATCAAAGCATTTTCTGGCATGTTTGTGTGAACTCTCCTCGGATGGAAACTTATGTTGTAGGTATTAGCTAAAAGTTTATAAATTATCACTTATCAAATTGCAAAAATAGAGATTTTTTTTTTTTTTTTTTTTTTTTTAAAGAACCTTTGGCTTGTATATTTTTGTATTGTGTATTAAAACTTTCATAATCATTCTTGGAATCCTTTTTCTATCTGAGCTAGTTAAAGGGATCTGAATTGCCAACATTTTTGTTTCATGTAAGTGCAAGCTGGTGCCAGAGATGTCAATGCAGAGAAAGCTCATATATTTTGGTTTCATTCATATGAGTTATTAGATTTAGACGTGTGAAACAAAATAGTAGTGACCACAGAAAAATGGATCAGAAAGTAATAAAATAGGAGCTGGTGATTTTGGTGTGAGCAGTAGTTTCAGACATAGCAGAAATTATTTAGAGACCGGGGAAGATCCATGCAAGAAAAGTGAGCAGAAGCAAAGAGCCAGTGGTTATATCTGCAAGGAAATGATTAAAATAGCTGAATTGTAACACTTCATGAATATGGGAGTTCAAACTATGTGATGATGGTTTGTGGCACAGGACTTGCATCTTCTATTTCAACACATGATCTGGATTCTGGTAATAACAGTAATAAAAATCACTTTCATACTCGTCCTTCCACAACAGCATAAAACCAACCTGTAAAATTCTGTGTTCTATGTGTATTCCAGAAAAGGCCATTCTTGCCAACTTCCAACAATTTTGTTTGCTCTTGTTTGCAATTTTATTGGGCCTCTTTTCCCCACATAATAATTTCCAATCCAGTTGATCTCTACTATGAAATTTATTTATTTTAGTATTTGCAAATTAGGTACAACTGAATTTTGTGTCTGTATGCCTACTTTTTGGTGTGTGGAAACGGAGATCTATTCCCACTTGCCCATAAAAATTATTTTAATGTGTACACTGCAATATTTTTAATGCCTAAAGCTTCTGGAAGTATTTCTTGATGTGTTTTGTCCTTTTATAAACTGAATGAAATGAAGTATTCAATAGTACTTTCAGTCCATAAATTCATTTTAAGAGGCTGCCAGGTAGTGCAGATGAACAAATGCATACAAACGCTGCTGTAGGCTGACCAATTAACCATATGAGCTGCAATTATATTAGAGTGCAAGGGCAATTGGAGGGAAAATTGGACCCTGTGGACATCCAGCTGAGTAAACAGGCTTGAGGAAGGATGGAGGATGTGTTAGTCTGAATAAAATACAGCTAAGCTAATTTGAAAAAAAGCAGACCAGAATTTGTATCAGTCACAGCACATTCTTTATATGTCCTCCAGTTTCACAATATTTTTCTCATTAGGCTTCCCCTCTCAAAAACATTCCCTTCGCTGAAGGATTAGTTTAAGATCAGACACATTCAGCAATAGACTTTGTATTTGGAAAGCCAAAAAGCCGTATTTCAGTCACACAGAACTGAACATAAAATGAACTGGACAGGTGCTCCTGAGGCATAATGACTCTTTCAATTCCAAGTAATAATTTATCTCCAAACAGAACATGATCTTGCTGTTTAAGATTTGATTCACAACCTTATTTTTTTTTTAATTTCATAGAGCAAGGATCTTTTTTCATAACTGTGGTAATGTTCCTGATTCTCTGGTGTGTTGGTTTCCATTTGGATGGTGGACTCCTCTTTTTTTCCAAGTGGTATAAATGCAGACAGTGCAGTGATTTGGCCCTACAAACGTGAAATTTAATCATTGTTTTGATAGCTAATGCAAGCCAACCCATTGAGTTAGACCACAGTTCTGGAACTCAGAAGATCCGTCCTCTGCTTTTCGCATGACCTCTGATTTTCTTGGCCAAGATATCTGGGTGCCAGAAGCAAGAATTGGGTGGTGTTGCAGTGACAAGATAGAAAACTGCAGTTCCCTGCTCGCACACTGCTGTGGGTGCTGCATTCTGTGACACAAGCCAGGGCTGTGGTCATGCACTGGATTCTGAGAGCTCCAGGCTGCTCCCAGGGTCTGCAATGACTTCAGTGAACTTGAAGGATAAATATGTTGCTGCGTAAAAAGGATGTTTCAGCTTTAAACTGAAGGAGTGACATGATGAAAGAAAAGATTTATTGTCCCACACACTTTTGTTGGATGAGTCATGCAGTACTTTGTCATACAGTACTGTTTCTCCACTGAGGCTAGTGAGGTAGAAGAAAAAAATTTAAATAGTAGTTCATTTTAATTGACTTTATTACTATAACTCACTATTTCCAGTTCAGATGGGTCACCAAATGTCTGTTAATGATAAAGTAATTTTATTTTCTATCCTCGTACTACCAAGAGGAAGTTAAAAAGACATGAAAATGTTGTGGGTTTTGTTTGTTTGTTTGTTTGTTTTTACCTCTTTCCCACTTCATTAGAAAAGTAATAATTTGTTTGGCAAAGAAGAAGTGGTTTAGAGTGAATTTTAACAAGCTCATGATTAATACACTTTTCAGAAAACTATACATGGCAGCTTTCTGACAGCAGTGTCTGATTTAAATCATCTAGAGAGAACCAATTGAAAAAAGTAGGTCTCAGTGACTCTCAGAGATTTTAAATAAAAATGTAAATACTGTGATTTTCACCAGAAGTTAAATATTAATATCTGCAAGTCCTTTTGCATATGTTTTCTACACACTGTGGATAAGTAAACTTAAATCACTATGCTGATTTAAACTGGGCTACAAAATTCAGGGTTCAGGAGAGTGAATAAGAAATTCAGCTCTCCTTTTTGCTGGATCTACCAAAAAAGGTTTCTCTGGTCTCTGGGTTGGTAGCCAATCTTGTATGGGTGATTGTCTCAGATAATTTTTCAAGGTGTGTGAAAATGGTGCACAGTTTTGGTATAATAACAAAGGATAGGTTGCAACTGGAGTCTAAGCTCTCTTGAGGTACAAGGAAAGCCACATTTAAGAGATTTCATCAGCTGAGCTATCCCAGAATTATTTCTGTCCTTTGGTGTTTTTATTAGTATATAGATATAATTTGGAGGAATAAAATTTACACCATCTATACTGAAGCACAAAATTGTGAAATTCTGGGAAGATAGAATCGCATTTTTAAAAGTTTTTTTCAGAAGTGCTGATAGCTGACAAAAACAACCCTTGTTCCATTCTGAAGGACTACAGTGCTTCTGGAATAGCTTTGTCTTCTGAGATGCAGTTCTTGAGATGTGACTGTGCAAAAGGAAATCCTGCTGAGTAGGTACACATTTAAAAAATAAATAAAAAATCCTGTAGGCATCTTTTAATGTACAAGTAATAAGTGTAAAGCATCCAGCTTCTGCCAGTCTGCGTTACTCCTGTCTTTTTTCCCTTTTAGATTGACAAACTCCTGGATAACCACACAGATATAACTTAAAAGCTTAAAATTATTGAGCAAGATTTGCCAATTTATTCACTTTATATAGTGTCACCATTACTGTTCTCGGTAAAGCCAGAAATTACTGGAATGATTTAAGAAAGAATGTTCTGTAAGCCCTTTCTGATGGTTGCTAAGTGAAAGGGGCAGAGAATTGTTTGAGGAGGAGGGCAGGCTTTTATCTGAAGAAGGCACAGTGTACTGCCTCTCCAAGTAAAGGAGCGGTGGAAGCCTTATAGAATCATAAAATCACCAAGGTTGGAAAAACCTACAAGATCATCCAGCCCAACCGTCCACATATCACCAGTATTTCCCACTAAACCATGTCTCTCAATACAGCATCATCATCATTCCTTGAACACTTCCAGGGTCAATGGCTTCAGTACCTTCCTGGGCAGCTCCTTCCTGGCCACTCTTTCAGAGAAGTTTTTCCTAACATTCAACCTGAATCTCCCCTGGTGCAGTTGGAGGCCATTTCCTCTAGTCCTGTCACCAGTTCCATGAGAGAAGAGGCCAAAACCCACCTTACCACAGCCTCCCTTCAGATAGTTACAGAAAGCAATAAGGTCTCCCCTGAGCTTCCTCTTCTCCAGACTAAACATCCCCACTACCTCAGCCACCTTTCATAGTGCTTGTGCTTCAGGCCTCTCACCTATCTGGCCAGTAACTCTAATATGAACCAGAAGAAAAAGGTGGGAGGAGACTTCATTCAAGACAAGATGAAGAATAACTCACATTTACAGCAAATGGGAAGGTTGCTCATGGTTTGGTGCAATTTTGACCTGTACATCACAAGAGCATAGAGGCGAGTAAGACTATAGGCAAAGAACAACACACCAATGTGTGCTGTGCAATGCCAAGGAGGAACAAATATCACCTGGAAGAGCCCCTCAGCTCTTCTTCAGCTGTAGCATATGTAGGATTACTGAAAGATAGAAGAAGGTATTGGTCTTTTTTTTACAGAAACATAGGTTTAGTAAGTACACCAGAGGTTTCATATAGCATGTGTCTATTCTGTCCCACACAGACAAAATAGAACATTGTGGTCAAACAAGGCAGAGAGAAATGTCTGTTTAATACATAGAATCATAGAATCACCAAGCTTGGAAAAGATATCCAAGGTCATCAAGTCTGACTATCCACCTACCACTAATATATCCCCACAAAACCATGTCCCGAAGTACAACATTTAAATGTTTCATGAACACTTCACTCAACCACATCCCTGGGCAGCTTGTTTCAGCACTTGACCGCTCTTTCAGAGAAGAAATTCTTCCTGACATCCAACGTGAATCTTCCCCGGCACAACTTTGAGGCCATTTTCTCTCACTAGTATTTACATGGAAGAAGAGGCTGACTCCTACCTCACCAAAACCTCGTGATTATTATGACAGTATTTACTGCTCAGAAATGATCTTTCTCCAAATACTTCACTTACACTCCTTTTCTGACAGAAATATATATTTTCCACACCAGTTAATTCCTGCACAGATCTATAAGCACTTGTCATGCTTTGGAAATAAGGGGAGAGAAAATAAAAAGTGGAAATCATTAGTAGTGCAGACACTTGTGTCCAGAGATAACTGTACAATATCTAATTTGTTTTTAGTCTTTTTTTCTTTCAAGAGCTCCAGCTGGTGCATCTATTCAGATATCAAAGCCACATTTGCAGAGTCTTGCAGGCATTCTTTCTGGAAAGACCTTTTTATAGCCTTTGCTCACCTGTTGCAATGATGCTCAAATACTTCAAAAGTTTAAGAATTTAAACAGGCTTATAAAAAATAGACAATATAATTTCATTTGGCTCCCTGCAGTCTCCTGCAAGAAAGGTACTCTTGATTATGTCAAGAAACTGCAAATCCACTGCTTACCTTAGCTGCTTTGTCCTTCAGTTTACTGTCTTTTTCCATTTCCAGTTTTTCATTGCTTTCTTTTCCAGATTAAAATTTAGGGGTTTAATGCAAATATGTTAGATGTTTATCACATCCTTTTGTAGTCACAAATCTGACCACTCTCTTCACTTAAAGTAACTTGTAGGGTGGAATTAAGATGCCTTTCAGCCACATATTTGTTTGATAATTTAAGTGTATGTGCACTTGAAGTCTTACAAAAGGAGACAATAAACAGTTTTATCGATGGCATTTGAAAGAAAGTGACAAATACAGTCATTTCATGTGAAACCGTTCTATATCTGCTGGTTATTAAAGCATCAGTCTGTGAGTTTGCATGCTAGAACACTAAATTCAGGGTACAATTCCCTAGACTTAGCTGCATTCATTGTTCCTTTGTATGACTTCGTGTTTAGCTCTAGTTTGATAATGCCCAGCTTGTTAATTCTATCAGCCCTTCATTTATCATGGTGTTCAATAAATTTTACCATCAAACTTTTTTTTTAAAGAACATCAGTTCATGTGTTCACTGGTGTGAATCCCCCATTCGGTTCTGGCTCCTCACAGGCACCTATGTTTTGTGGTCCATTAGACTGTCTATATAGTAAAACAGACGCTGTTTGGAAGAATGAGTGCAGAACGTTTCCCTAACTGTTAATCTTACTCAATTTTTTGCACGCTCTATGCTTTTCAAATTTTGTCCCTTCCATTACATTATTTTATCCAAGTCAGAGAAGTGTGACTAATCCAATCCAGAAGAAATGACCATATCCTACATGTGAAATAATAAGAAATCTGGGCTGCCCAAAATCCAGGACTGCATAGCAACGTGGAATTTGAAGTACATGTGTTTTTCATCTCACATGGATAAACTTGGTTAGACTCATGACATACATCTGTACTGAGAAGGAAGATCGCACTGGAAATGATCTTCAGTTTCCTGCCTTTAACTGTGGATTAAACTAAAGAGGAGAGTAGCAGGTGAGCATGTTTTAGATGATCATGTTGAGATTCACATTTACTTCCTTTTCAAACACTGGAGGTTTAGGTGAATAAATACCTTTGATACTGAAGCTGCTCACAAGGAAATTGAAAACACCTTTCTGCACTCTGACCACTCCAAGTATTTGCACATTACAGGCATGTTTCTATAACAACATTTATATACAATATCTGTATGGGCTGGGAAAGATTTCTAGTCATTCATCACTAATAGCCAGGGCTGGAAGTTTTACCTCTGCTAGCTCACCTGTAATACAGAATCTCCAGCAAACAGAGGGTCAGAATTCCTCCACGTAAGCCTTTAAGGATCAAGTGGTCAGCTTTATCTCAAGTGTTAAATCCTGGCACTGGAAAACCACAACATGGTTTCCCTATCCTCCCACCATAATACTCCCAGAAAGCAACAGGTGAGATTTTGTTTTCTTCTGGAGTGGTGAAATGGAGGATGTCACACCCTGCTAACTATGGAAAAATAAGCTTAGAATGGCAAATTATATACATTTGATATTTATATATCCTAATGAAAAGAGAGAAAAGAGAAGCTGCCGTAAAACTTGCAGGCAAGGAAAGGAGAAACGATGTATTTTCCACCAGTTCTAGGTCTTCAGAGAGTTTGGGGACATCATGTTTTTTTAACCCAGTGTGGTTTTTAGGAAGAGGAAGTCACAGCATGAATCCAGCCACAGCTTGACAGGCAGAGATGTGGATATGGAGGAGCTTATGCATGGCAGCATGTCTACACAACCTTTCGTCCTCCTTGCTCTCCCTCTGTACAAACTTATAACACCATCCTAAATATCTCAGAGCACATGTAAGTAAGAAAAGGCCTCATAAAGCCAGGGAGATAAAATTTCTCACTGCTGCAGTAAGTACAGAAGTTGAGCCATGAAGATCAGCTGGCTTCTGGGTTGTGAGAAAGCAGGGCTTTTCCTTCTTCTTTTTCTTTTTCTTTTTCTTTTTCTTTTTCTTTTTCTTTTTCTTTTTCTTTTTCTTTTTCTTTTTCTTTTTCTTTTTCCTTTTCTTTTTCTTTTTCTTTTTCTTTTTCTTTTTCTTTTTCTTTTTCTTTTTCTTTTTCTTTTTCTTTTTCCTTTTCTTTTTCTTTTTCTTTTTCTTTTTCTTTTTCTTTTTCTCTTTCTTTTTTCTTGTCTTTTTCCTTTTCTTTTTCTTTTTCTTTTTCTTTTTCTTTTTCTTTTTCTTTTTCTTTTTCTTTTTCTTTTTCTTTTTCTTTTTCTTTTTCTTTTTCTTTTTCTTTTTCTTTTTCTTTTTCTTTTTTCTTTTCTTTTTCTTTTTCTTTTTCTTTTTCTTTTTCTTTTTCTTTTTCTTTTTCTTTTTCTTTTTCTTTTTCTTTTCCTTTTTCTTTTCCTTTTCCTTTTTCTTTATCCTTTTCCTTTTCCTTTTCCTTTTCCTTTTCCTTTTCCTTTTCCTTTTCCTTTTCCTTTTTCTTTTTCTTTTTCTTTTTCTTTTTCTTTTTCTTTTTCTTTTTCTTTTCTTTTCCTTTTCCTTTTCCTCTTCCTTTTCCTTTTCCTTTTCCTTTTCCTTTTCCTTTTCCTTTTCCTTTTCCTTTTCCTTTTCCTTTTCCTTTTCCTTTTCCTTTTCCTTTTCCTTTTCCTTTTCCTTTTCCTTTTCCTTTTCCTTTTCCTTTTCCTTTTTCTTTTTCTTTCTCTTTTTCTTTTTTTGTTTGTTTTTGTTGTTGTTGTTGTTTTTCAGGGGAAGCAGCTAAGATAAGAGTAGTTTTCCTTGCAGGAATCTTAGTCACAGTTCTGCCTCCAAGTAGCAGCTGATAAGTGGAAGATTGTGAAACCCCCTCCAAAAGACCTCCTTTTGGAGATGATGTTGGCTCTTGTTCTGTCCCCTGATGCACTTAGGAAAGAATAAGTGCATCATTACAGAAAATGTTTTGATATGCTTTTTTTTCCCAAAACAGAGCAGGAAAATATGAAAGCTAGTCATATATTGGTAGGAATTGTATTGGTAGGAAATGTGAAACAGACAGACATTTAGAAACAAGAAGGGCTGAACATGCATGTCTGGCTTGCTTTAATTTTACTGGATGAGACGGGTTTTCCAGATTTAACAAGCATTCCTCTAGGAACTACTACTCAGGGCACTACTCAGAATTCCTTCCAGTGGCAACATGTTTCTGCTTCAGAGTTGCCACGGTAAGTGCAAGACACAGTGCAATTGCCAGCAAGCCTGAATGTGAAGACAAGTCTCTACCTTTTCTGCTGTAGCCATTTTGTTCTTCTAAGATACAATGTCTTAGAACTGCACTGTGGAACTGCTGGCCTATGAGAGGTACACCACACAAGGGAAATGCAGTTCACCCTCTTCATCTTCCCAAAACTTCCATAGAGATCAAATTTTCAAATTTAAAGCCTATCTCAGGTCTGTCAGAACTTCAAGTGCTTAGTTGAAGATGATGTAGCTTATGTGGAATTCTTGGACTTCAGCCACAGTCTTGTCCAGTTTGGTCAGGTATCCCACATCTGTGTCTTTTATAACATAGCTAAGCTTTTCTTTATCTGAATATACCAGGAAGCCAAATTGAGATCTTCAGTTTTCATAGAGACTTCTCATTAAACTGTATCTGCTGTTTTCTGAAGAATGAACTCAAAGGTATTTGAAAACGCAGAGGTTAAAGTTAGATCTGAGATAAGATAATCTCTCTGGATTTTCATATTTTAAGTATTTAGAAAATGAATCAGGAAAAAATCATAAAGTAATAGAATGGTTTGGATTGCAAGGGGCCTTTAAGATCACCTTAGTTCCAACCCCCTGCTCTCGCCAGGGACACCTCCCAGTAGACCAGGTTGCTTAAAGCCCCATCCAGCCTGGCCTTGAATGCTTCCATGCAGAGGGCATCCACAGCCTCTCTGGGCAACCTGTTCCAGTCTGTCACCACCCTCACAGTAAAGAATTTCTCTCTAACATCTAGTCTAAATCTACCCTCTTCCAGTTTAAAGAGATTTCCCCTTGTCCTGTTGCTACATGCTACATAAGAAGTCCCTCCACAGCTTTCCTGTAGGCCTTTTCAGGTACTGGAATGTCACTGTAAGTTCCCCCCAGTCGGTGTCTTCTCTTCTCCAGGCTGAAGAACCCCAGCTCTCAGCCTGTCCTCGCAAGGGAGGTGCTCCAGCCCTCTGATCTTCTTCATGGCACCCCTCTGGACCTGCTTCAACAGCTCCATGTCCTTGTGTTCAGGTCCCAGACCTCATGACGGGTCTCATGAGAGCAAAATATCTTGCAATTGAAGCTAGTGTGCATGCATGGATGCGCATGAACAGTTCGGACAATTTTGGAAATGCCTTGATGCAAAACTACTACTCTTACAGTAGTTCTTGATCTAGACTGAAAAGCATAATGCAGAGCGATATTTAGTCAAAACAGATAACTTAATGACATCTCTAAAAAAGCTAAAGAAAAATCTCTAAGAAAGCTAAAAATGGCAGAATTCTGAATAAAGGAAGTAAGAGGCACTTGTTTTCTTAATTTATCACTTCAGTTCATTTATTTTTAGGATAAAAAATTGTGAGAGCATTGTAGAGAAATTTGTTTTTTCTTAATGGGGTAAGCAACATTAATGTATGGTTTAGAAAAGATGTGCTGGGGAGATAGCTTTGATATAACTGGGAGAAGATGACTGAGGACGCTTTGCTACTTTCTGTGCCCTGTAGTCTTAGCAAGATCTAGGAAAGGTTTTCTCACAAACACATCAGAAATGTACCTTGAATTATAACTGTAGGAGCTTTTAAGATGTTTTAAAAGTTTCAAAATGCAAATACTGTATCACAATAGAAGAACTGTGCCATGAAGCTGAGCTCTATTTATCATTTAAAGCAGGCAGCAAAAAGGCAGCAGAGAAATAATCTGTGAGGAGAACAGTAACTGCAGAACTGCTAGTTTAGTGGGCATGCCCTTCGAAGGGCATGCTGTCTCCATCCATACTCTTTGTGTAATTCTTTCACATAGGCCAATGGGCTTTTAAAGATAAGAACCCAAATCATTAGCCAAATATATCTTTTTGATTCCTGTTGTCCAAGTGCACTGGTGAGGTATTGAAATGATGCATTTATTTTGCTTAATACGTCCTTAGATTTATAAGTTGAACAGGTGAATTGAACTACATGATTGCTTGTAGTCCTTTCAGAAGCAAGCTTTAAAATTATGATTTCTGTGAAACCTCAGAGCTATTTCCAGGCAGATAATGATTTTCCCAGGTGGGGACTGAGGTAAACTTTATACTTCTTTCAATTTATGCATATCTTGCTGTACTCTGTCAGCGGCTGAATTCTCTTCTCGCAGCATGTGCTCCTTTTGGACGGTGCACAGAGAGCAATGGAGCTGACTCCTCCTGAGCTCTTCCTGAGCTCCTGCCAGCTCTAATTCACCACGCTTGCTGTTTCCCGTGGGATTGCAGAGTCTTTGTTGGCTGGGCAGATCACTTCATGCTCTACCCACACTGAAATAACATTTATCAGGTAAGACTGGATGAGAGGAAGGCACAGAAACATTCAAATGATGGAGAAAAAAAAAAACAAAATCCCACAAGCAAGCAGAAAAATCATAACAAATCATGGTAGTACGAACCATTGCTAACACTAAGCCCATGTGCATGGGTAGCTAAATCATATGCCTACAGACACTGAAAACCAACACTTGTGTTGAGAAAAATCAGGAGGAGATAACGGTGCAGATAGCTGTAAAATGGATCTGCACTGATCCTTGCCCACCTGGTTTCTACCTCAGGTTCCAGCCTGAGGAATAATGGCCCAAAATTAGCATTCTGTTAGGACAGAACTGTTGTCAATGAGCTATCAAAAACTACTGAGCAGGAGACGGTGTGCTGGTGCCCACCACATTGAGGGTGCTCATGGCAGGTACAAACCTTCACATGGGCTAACTCTGGCCCCAAAAGCTCTGCTGATACACTGTGAGTAAATTCCTATGGACAAAGTGTTCCTGCACCTCCTGTGTGGGACGAGCAGAAGGGACAGCAGTGGAACAAAGTAGTGAGATGTCTGCTGAGGACTGCATGTAGCTGCCAACACTTAACTTCTGTGGTGCTCCAGGAAAGCTGAGCAGCTAGCTTTGCTAGCCTTTTTTTTTTTTTTTTTTTTTTTTTTTCTCTTGAGCAGGTTTGTAGTGAGATCTGGGAAAAGGGAGCTGATTTCCCTGAAGCCCCCTATCTTGTTGTGTAGCTTGTGCTGCTACAGATTGAGTGCCAAGCAGGTGGTATGCTCTTGGTGCATAAGGTTGTTTCAGCAGGTCCCAGACTGGAAGTGTGCTGCAAGCAAAGAGCTTGCTTCACATCCAGGTACAAAAGTGCAGTGTATTTGAAGAAGCCTATCAGTATGCCTGTCTCTTCAAAGAGAAGGTGAAAAGAATCCATCCCCGATTCTAAGGAGACCTTGAACAAGCAGAATAATGACTTCCATTTATTACCTAACTTCTTGGCATTCAATCTCAAGGGACACAATTCAGATTTCTACGATTGTAGCACAGCTCACAGAGATGAAATCCAACCCACAAATGATGTGGATGGAGTATTATCCTGCATAAACGTTAATGGCCACGCTTCTCGTGAAACAAGGAACTCAGTGAATAAAGAACACTTGTGTAAGACACGCAGTTCTTAAATATCAAGCTGTTTTAATGAAAGCAGTGTTAACTCCACCTCCATCTTTAAATAGTAGTTTTGCTTTAGAGATTTTCTTTTTAGAAATTAGAAAAGTCACATGCTGTATTTTGTATACTCAATTAAAAAACAAACAAACAAACAAACAAAAACAACACTGAGCTGCTGGAATTCTCGCACTTTCAACTCTTGTGCTGTGGATCCATTGTTCTGCATGAATTAGTTCAGTGTAAATAATGCAATTGAAGCATTTCCTGGAGCTATTTTAGAACATGCAGAGGAACACTCTTGTTTTGGGCATGTTTCCACCACTGTGTATCTGTTGTCTAGGCTTTAAGGTATTACAGCATATACAAAGTGCATATACAAGCTGCAGCAGTTCCGTGCATGTACTGAAATGATTTCAACATGAATTTTCCAAGTTATATTATCATACTTGACCCTGAGTTTGACAGATTCAGACTTTTAAAACCCAGTGTCTTTCACCTGGCTCTTTGGCCATGTCTGCTTTGCTTTGCCTTGCTTTGCCTTGCTTTGCTTTTCCTTGCCTTGCCTGGCTTTGCTTTGCTTTGTCATCAGCCCAAGAACCAAGTGTTTTTTGGAAGCTCACTTGCCTGCCCAGCTGCAACTCTCAACACCTGTCCCCAGCAGGCAAGGTCCTTCAAGAAAGCTCCTGCCACTCTCTGTTTTCTATCTGTTCCAAAAAATATTGCATTGGACCTGGAAGACTACATATCAGACATTTGTGATGGAAGCAAAAATCGATTTTTGGAAAAACCTCCATGTCAACCCTTATTAGTTTCACAGATGTTACTGCTGTTCCTAGTGGCTCCTGTTAGCCAGGACTTGGAGGTACCAAGTCCTGGAGGTACCATGACACTTTTTCAGTATTTCAGAACTCCAGAGAAGAATTAAATCTGACTACAGGAGAGGAAGTGAAATGTCTGCTTATGAATTGCCTAGCTGTAAAATATCTGGTGAAGGACTTATTAAGAATGCTGGCTTTCTTCATTCAGACATTCAGTAAAGACATTTGTTAGACAAATTCTGCCGTGTTTAGATATTGTTGTAGGTGTTCTTGTTTGTTGGTTTGTTTGTTGATTTGTTTGTAAAGCCTTGTCTCTGAATTCATGCCAAGAAAGTAAGCTAAGCTAAAATAATACTGTTCTCAGCTCCTACTGCCACATTACTGAAGAAATCATCACATTTGAATTTCCTAGGATAAATAGCTCATTGGAAAGCAATGGATTGTTAGGCTTCTGTAGCTAAGCACTGCTTTCTTAGTAAGAAAAAAAAGTCCCGGTGACCTAAAGGGCCTCTCTGTGTGAGTTTACGTGAATAGGTTCTGTAGGTGCCAGTGACAGTGTATGGAAAACATTTACCAGAAAACAGCAGGAAAAAGAAGAAAAGTACATGCTGAGGGCAGCATGGGAAAGCCTCCCCAGAGCTGTGAGGCTCTGGAGATCTGCAGTCCTTTTAAAATGACAAGAGAAGACAAATCTAGGCCAAGAAGAGAACATCAGCACACACTAAGGAGGTGGCTGCCATGTGCAGACTAAGACCACGAGTCTACACACACATATGTGCTCTTGGTGGAACAATGGAACTCTCAAAGGACCTTCTGAGCATCTAAGAATCTTGTGAAGCGGTTCAGCTTCTCACTGTAGAGTAAGCAGCTGGAGCTGGTGTCCCATCTTCAACCTGGAAGTGACAGGAACCGTGCAAGTGTATGCACGTATGTGAGGAAGAGTTGTGTGGGAATAAGTGAATGTGAATGTGATGCGTGATTAACTATCTGCTGCTAACACTAATGGTTTGGGTTCAGATAGTTAGCCTAGAAGTTTTCCTATGAGATATTATTTCTGATCAGTATCTGCTCAGATGTCTATTGGTGACCATGGAAAGGGACTTGTCAACACTGGGAAGGTCTCTTTATGATCCATAGAAAACTTCTGGACACTAGACTGTCTCTATCCACTGAAAAAAAGTGCTGTTCTAGAATTACAGTAACAATAATTTTTCAGATTTCTTTTCTGTCCAAAGGCACTTGAGGATTTTTCCAACAGTAAATTAAAAAAAAAACAAAACCAATCAAGATCATCTCAAAATTTGAACATTTATCTTGTTCACACTATTTCCTTAAATCTATAGCCCTAGTCCAAGTCTTTCTACATCAGCACTGTAAATACTGTGAATTCTTTGTCTGAGCCTCTCTATTAGTAGGTGTTGGGACCTTATGGAAGGAAAGTAATTGATTCCTGTGGGCTCATTAAGAGCAGTGATGTTTGTTAACTCCCTCCTGGATATGAAATGTGGAAGTTGCCTTGAGGAGAGCCAAGACTCAAACCAGCCTGGAGAAAACAAACCTTGTGAAAATCCACGCTGCTGGGGAAAAGTCAGGCTGGCAATTATTTTCTTAATTTAATTGATTAAAAAGACAGATATTCAAAATTGGATAGCTTTACTTGTATTTTATTTTGCTCTTTAGTAATCAGATTTCTGCCCTTAGATAAAAATATATTTTGATACCTTCTCTCATTCTTTAAAAAATGTGAAAAGTTGCTTTGGAAAGAATTAAAAAGGAGATTGGTTGGAACACATATTTTATTCCAATTTTCACTTGAAAAGTCATTATAGTTTTAAAAAACGTTCTATCAAAATGAAAGTTTGAGTAACCTTGAAGTACATTTCTTTTATGTAATACGATATGCTTTTACCAAAACCTCATAAATTTGCCTTTTTCTAATGGGAGAAAAAGGTCATCAAAAACATTCGGACCAGTTGCATATTTCTCCCAGCAGTGCATATGAGAGAATCTCCAAGTATTTCTGTGGCATTTTAAAATCCCATCTGCAGAACAGATCTGCCCGGGGGAAGGCTGGGCTCCCAGCTGGCAGAGGGGGCATGGGAGCAGCATGTGTGTGGAAAGCATGTGCTCACCAGCGCTGCAGGCACTGCTTTTTGGGTGCCAGAAATGCCCACTCTGTCCTCAGCCAAGGCAGGAAGGGCGACAGGCAGCAACAGAAGGAAGGCTCATCATTTACTCTGTCCTTCCTAGCTGCAGATAAAACATCCTCCTTCCGTCTGCGCCTACAGGAGGTGTGCAGTCGCCCTGAAATTTGGAACTCTGCTCCCCTGACATGGAGCATGACGACAGGGTTAGCACACTGGTCACAGAGGGCTTGGCAGAAGAGAATGCTGCAGGGTCTGCTGCAGGGTCTGCTGCAGGCTGGGCATCTGAGCACAGCTCATCTTCCCCAGCTCACTGTGGTGCGATAAAACTTTTATCCTCTTTTGAGCACAAGGAACTGTCTCATGATTACCTAACGTGTGGTCTTCCACTCCCAGCGACACCGCACTGACTGGGGATTTGTCAGCTGCTCTGGCAAGGCCGATTAGCGGCTGGAACAGTTGGCCTCTTCATCTCTGATCAGACTTCAGCAGGCATGAAACTGCTGAAAACTTACCTTATGGTAAGTTTTATGGTAAGTAACTTATGCCTGGGTTTCCCTGCACTGGAAGGTACGGTCTTTGGTTGTGCAATACGTGCAGGCCCAGAGACTGGGCTCATTGCTGGGATGCTCCCTGCCCTGGCACCAGGGCTGCGCTGCATAGTGATGGAAGGAAGGACATGCCTGGCCCTGGAGCCACGAGCCAGGTGCTTATGTAGGGGAGTGGCCTGCTTTTTGCGGGTGTCCACCTCCTGCCATCACAGAGAGCTGCCTGCCTTCCCAGCCTGGCTGCAAGCTGGTCCATGTAGGCCTTGAGAGAGGCGTTCGGAGAGCCCTGCACTTGACACCTCCAGGGCACCTGGCTTGTCTGCCTGCCAGTGGCTGGGTAAAACTCTCCTATGCTTTGACCAGTGCTTGCTGGTATAATCTGCTCTGGCACTGTATTGTCTTCCAGACAAGATGCATAGCTGCTGGTGTTCCCCATGTCTTGTAAGTGTTATCACAAACCTGTTTGACCAGGATGCTGGGACTGAGAAAGATATAATGCTTCCTGTTCATAACAAGAGAGCTCAGCCATCCCACTTCACCTTCCCATAGGAAATATTTCAGTATTCCAAACATTTCTTAGGTTCCTATCTACCATTTTGATCTATGTGAAATGAAAAACAAGGAAACACCCTCATCTGTTGTATAGAGCTCTTTATCTAGATGTAAAGGAAAGATAAACATAGGAGACTAGGATGCCCAGAGTTCTCAGCAATTCCATATCTATCTTTTTTTATTCTGACCTCACCACTGTATTTAAAATAGGAAACTGAGGCAGCAAGCTGAGTGTAACAGCACACAAGAAGAAGGAAAGCAGTTTTCATCTTTTGATGCACCTGGTGTTGCTACAGAGCATTTCTGTTGCTAGGGCTCTGGGCTTGCTCAAAGTCATTTCTTTGGGTGTTATACCTGTTTCAGGACTAAACTGAAAGGGCCAGGGATGCCAGCTCTGATGATGAGCTGATGGTAGTGGACCCATGCCAGACTTCTCTACAGGTCACCTCAAAGTGAAAAGCACTCTGAGCACGCACAGATCCCCTCCATATCACCAGGAGTGTTTCATTTCTAAGCAGTAGCTTCACTGGCCTCTCAGCTGCAAGAGTGTTTAACTCTGGAATTGATCTTCAAGCAATGGAAAAGAACTGAAAAAAAAAGAGGGAAAAGGAGCAAACAAGTGAATGGGAAAGAAAAAATGCAATAATGAGGAGTCCTGGTGGTGGCTGTGTGCTGTAGCGTGGTACATCCATAACACATGCGGTGGTCCTGAAGTCTGACCTATGGTTCATGGCAGATTGGTGTAATGATCCTGTGAAACGCAAAGTCTTTTTTAGTAGAAAATGCTCAGACAACAATGTGGAAGATGGCAAACTGAAAGCACAGTCATTAGTAGAGGGATGCTAAGCATGTGCAGTGCTTGCTGTTGTGCCATTATTGTTTTAATGTGATAATTTTCAATCTCTGAAATACAATATTTCTGGCCTAAGAGGGACTTGTAAGTAAAGCACATGCAGAATCTGCAGCACAGTGGTGAAACTGATGCTGACCCCTTCAAGCAAGACTAGCAAATCCTGTCCTTTCTGTATATCCATCCCCTTTAACGTGATCCAAGCTTTATTGATTTCCTCTATGTGTTCATATACATACTTTCCCATTTCTGCCTCTTAAAATTGAACGAAAATTATCTGTTCTTCTAAGCCAGGCCTTCCTTCAGGGAATCTCGTGTTTTCCATTTTGCCTGGAAAACCCTGCAGGTTTTGTTTTGCCTTCTCTCCCTGCTGGCAGTAGGTACAACAGGCAGATGACCACAGACTATGGAACAGAAGGGAGAAGCTCCCTCCCCCTCACCTCCCCCTTCCCAGCCAGATCACCCGGAGCAGGGGAGATCATGGACATCCTTGGGAAGGGAGGGGGAAAAGTCTACAGCACCGAAACCAAACTACATGCCCAACCTCTCTCCTCACACCAGCTCGCCAGCCGTCCTACTCCCTGCGACAGGCTGATTGCAAAGAGTTAAACTGTTTCCATATGTCCAGTAGGAGAACACAGTTTGTAGCCTTTGGCAACCTCCGCGGCATCCAGCTGCAGCTGCTACCTGTGTGTTCCCAGGCGCATGTGCCTGCATGTGTGAGCGTGCGTACGCACACACTGGGTCTTGTGGCATCCAAAGCATGCCCCCGCTGCCTGGGTGAGGCCGGGCTGCCCACGCTGGGCAGGCATTAATTCAGAGCAGCCCCTTTCCCTCCGCTCTTGCTCTCGGAGCTGACCACGAACCATGTCAAACAATATACAACTGAGAAGAATGCAAATAAACTTAAGTCTGCATAGCGCAGTGATGTAGTGAGCCGCCCACTTGCAAGATACTAAATCGCGTACACATGATACACAAAGAGCACTGACTAGTCTCACCAATCCCTTCAGACAGCAGGAAAAGAAAAAAAAGCAAAAAAGCCCTGATCCTTGTCTTTATATCAGTGAGGTTGGAGTTCTTGCTAATAAAGGAGCTTTTCCCATGATGCAGTGTGATAAGGATTGGCCTACATGTAGCCCAGCAAGCCACTGCTGATGTTTTCTTGATTAGGTGTCTTATCTTCCATTGAGCTGCATCTGATGAAGGTTGCTGACAGCATAATGGCAGGGAAAGCGTCGGACAGCTCCATAAAATGGCAGCTATGCTATGACATGTCAGCCAGGACCTGGTGGATGGTAAGTTGGTGTGAAAACTTTTTCTCCCTCTCCAAAATTGCTTTTTTTTTTTTTTTTTTTTCCCCCCCCTTTCTGAACTCCTCCTTCGCTACAGCGCACATGCTGCAAAGTTCAGGCTGTGCAAAGTTTCAAGCTCCAGCTCGGTGACTCTGCAAGGCTCCCAAATGCCGCAGCCTGCTAGATAGGGTTTCTCTGCTATTGTAATGGCATGGGCCTTCTTAGGAAACAGCAGCAAGGACAGCATGGGATTTCTCTTTCTCCTTTTTCTTCTTCTTCCCTTCTCTCTGAGTGTGTCCTTTTTTTTAAATGTGAAATGCAAATTTTGCCCTGCCTGCCAAACAAGTTGGTGTGAGAATGTGAAGGTGGAAGCAGCCATGGAAAAAAAGAAAGCAGCCCTGTCGTCATGCTCTTGCTAATTGTTACTGAGTTGGTCTTAAAAATAGAGCAATCTGCTTCTTTTATTCTGTTTCCTTTGAATAATTATTTAGAAAGTGTATTGTATCATGTTGTGAGCAGCCTCCTAATCAGCATGCGATTGTCCCCCACGCTTCCTCTTAATTTGGAGTCCTCCTCCCTTCCAATGAATGCAGTAACTGGAGCAACTACTGATTAATATGCCGCTTGTCATAATTAAATTTAGTTAATGAGGCTATGCATATTCAGTCCATTTTTTCTTTGTTTGGACGAGCACGGGTTTTTTGTTCATATTTATACAGCTGCAAATGAAAGCGGGGAGGTGGAAAAAAAACTTAGAGAGATCAAGGAAGGTGGGACTCTTCAGAGGCAACTTTTTTAACATCACTGGGCAGAAGAGTCCAAAATTTTATTTAATCAAAGTAGTGGGACGAGGACCGAGCCTTTTGGGAAAGAACAGCTTTTCTTCTCTCTGGAGCTACATGAAGTTTTCTCCACATACTGATTTTGTTGCATGTAGACAATGGTCTCTTGTATGCAGTAGCCATGCCATGAAAGGGACCTTCTGCTGGCTAACATTGCATTATGAATATTAATTTCATTCTTGGGTTGCTTTGTCTGGTCGTGTATTTCTACCCTTTTCATTCCTTCCACGATTGCCTTTGCTTGTTTGTCTGGATAATTATTATGCTTACTGCATGGGCTGCTTTTTCACAATTAGCACAGTGCTGAGACAATAGGCACTTTATTCCTGGGCGGTGGGTCTGGGGAGCACCAGTGGATAGCACGTCCTGGTGCCGGGACAGAAGGCAGCTCTCTGATTATAACTGCCTTCCGACACTGCTTTGCAAGGACTTCATTATCTTTCCAAAGGTGGATGTTGATACGTGCCTTCAGTGATGGTATCATATCTGAAGGGAGTATTTAATTTAAATTATGCTTGCTACTTGTGATTGTTTCTGTACTTTTTAAATCCAGGGAAGGAGAGGTTTTCTGTCTTTTCTACTTGTTGAACTACTGCAGTGTAAGCATTCGTATTAATTTAAAAAGAACACAGAAGAAAAGTAAATGATAAGAAGCTGTTTTGTGAGCCTACTTTTTGACAGAGAGTTGTGCTTTATAGCGTTACATTTATTGTTTAGAATTTTAATGAAGTTTTTGTCTAAATGTTTGCAGTATTGAAATGAGCTGTTAAAGCAGCTGACTTTAGGTGAAGGCACTGTGAAATGTTGTGTAGCAGATTTCCTTAACATTGCATGTTCAAAGGCTTTTCTTAAGTTGCATTATAACAAAATTGTAATATAATTATAATATTATAACAAAAAGTCTCTAGGGACAGCTTTCAGTAAGCTGTCATTCCTTCTGAAAAGAAAATCAATACTTTCACTGCATGCAGTATTTTATCCCGAACTGTAATCTGTGGAATACAGGTAATGTAAATGTTCGTTGTCATGAATGTTGTCATGTGTGTTTTTCATGCTCACTTTAAAAAGGAAATTTAAAAATGTCTGACTGCTGAAGTGTGGGTGAAAATCAAATGTTTTTTTTAGCTGTGCCTTCTGCTTTGAGGCATATTTCTTATTTATAAATCTGTAGTTGTAGAACCTAAGGTAAACTCATGCATAATATGAGTTATTTTCTCTCAGAGGAGGACACAAATACCTTAGGATTCAATGTCACAGTGTACAAAGTTTTGCCACAGTTTATTGTGCATTTACTTGTAGTAAATCTCTGTCAGGAATGTGCAATGAAAGAAAATTCCTCAGACTACTGAGTGAGGAAGGCAAGAGAGGCAGACTTCTTTTAGTTTTCTCCTCTGCTTTTCCTGAATGATTGTAAACACTGAATTGCAAATGCCTCCTGGGGAACAGGAAATAGTGTACTTAGATGGTTGCTCATAGCTGTAAAAAAGTTCATTAACAAATGCTATTATAACAGACATCGTTACGAATCTTGTTTTTTTTTCATCGTAGATAAGCTATCTGCTTTATAGTTATTGTGCAGGATGGAGCTTCTACACCAAATGTGGTTTGAGTTTTCCTAGAGTAATGGCTTCTTTAAAAAATATATATATATTACAATGAAACTATTTTCTAGAAAACAATATTCTTTTCTTCTCTCTAAATTAAGTGAAATGGGTGCTCAGTAAGTAAAGTCTGTGTTTTTCCCCTATGGTATTGCAATACTGCTGCCTTGTTTTCTGTGCTGCTCTTTATTTCTTTCAGGTTCTTTATTTAACTTCAGTAATAGCGAGTTGGGTTGATAAGGAAAAACAAACAAACAGAAGTTACACACTCTCTTCATCTGTGTTCCTTTAAACATGGATCTTTTTACTAAAAAGTGCAAAAAAGTAAACTTGTAATACATTAAATAACAGTAAATAGACAGAAATTTTGAATTAGTTACCTCAGCCTTTTATATGGCCATAGTGTGACCGTTACTGTGCATCGTCTTAATTTTGCATTTAACTCTATGTTGAGAGAAAATACATATTTAGTGAAGAGAGACAGCCTGTATATCAACTGCGGTGAGGTACAGCTGGCTAATGCTGCAGGAGTTTTTGACTGAAAAATCTCCCTTTGTAAGTGAAGAGAATGGTGGTGTGTGTGATTAAGAGGATGATACCTGTAGAAACATGAATTTTTTTTGCTGTTCTCAGCCTCATAATTGATGATAAAGGGCTGCTTCAGAATCAAAGTCATATGGTGCATGCAAATCTATAAAATATATATAAATATATTTTCTAAAAAAGTCTCTTCTCCCTAATATCAAAACCTCAGTTTTGTAATCATATGTGCATGCGTGTGCAGCAGAGATAGAAAGTGAAGAAAAATGTGTCTACTCAAAGCTGCTGGGAAAAAGTATTGGCAAGTTTGTGTTAAAAACAATACAGATCTTTGTTGCAGATACTGCAATTTCATTTTGCTTAATGCCTTGATCTGATGATGAAAACCAATCTTAAAATCTTGGAGATAAATGTTGTCAGTAAAAAGTTTATACAGCTTTTCTTTTCCTTATTTTGGCTTTCAGGAAAATATTTTAAAAAGAGAGGTCACACAGTATTAAAGTATTGATAGAGCATATTATCTTTAGTGGAAGCAAAAATCATAACAATTTATATAACTTATTTCTGCATTAGAAGAATTTTTCCAATCCTAAATTTATTAGTAAAGCCAGGTTTTAATGTGCTTTTTGGTTCTACACAAATGTTAATCACATTCCAAGGGAGTTGCAGTATGTCAATATTTTGCAGCAGCACATCTGTGCAGTTTTCTAATTTGGATTAAAATGATATTCATAACACAACAACTCCATCAGTTGTTCAGATGTACAGCTTGTTAATGAATCCTTTGTTCTCAGTAATGACTTTTAATTAAATGATTTAGAAACAAATGTCAGTATAACTGTGGACATATTGAACATGCTGGGCTTATTCAAGGACCCAGAACACAATATCTTAATTCAGGGGGAGAACTGGGTAAGAAGAAGGGTTAGCTCAAGGTTATATTCAGAAGATGTTGATTTACATAAGAATGCAAACGTAACTTACTACAAATACTTCATTAAGTGTGTAATGCAGCTGTTATTGTGAATGATTAGCAAAAGGATGTACAAATACTTGTGTCTCTTTTAAAACACGGTGTCTTTTCTTATGACATGGGGTAAATCTTTCTTTTTCTTTTTCTTATCTCTTTTTTTTTTTTCTAAACAGCTGTATTTCAGTCTGTAGCTGGCTCCAGTACTCTATATTCTTGGTATTTTTCTGTATTAGATTGTTTAAAATCAGAAAATTGCCTGGAGATCTGCAAAACCATAACATAAATGCATGTTTGTTTCTAATGTATAATGTATTTTATTAAGGAACAAGGAAATGATTTACTTAAGCTTTTGTTTTCTTTCACCAGGTCGATAGCTAGTAGTAGCAGGGAATCTAAATGCTTACAGTATACACTAATGTGGGATGAAGGTGCTGTTGTTCACGTTTAATACTTGTTCAGTGCTATTTTTTTATAAAATATGCTTTTAACCAAGAAAAATAATGTCTATAGTTGTTCACAGGCAGGTGCAATTCTAATTCCTCTTTGTCATTTATTTCTCAGTCTCTTGCATACTAGTTATGTGTTTCCAGCTACATTTGCTTCAGTGAGGTGCTAGCAACTGCAACGCCCTCTGAGCAAAGCAACTATTGCTACTTACACTACATACTTGTATCCAGCAAGAGCTGCTCACTGGGAATCTGACAATGCCCTTTTTATCTGTTCATTGTAGGAATTTGAACAGTTTTCTAATGAAGACAGCCCTGCATCAACAATCCTCTAAACATTTGTTTGCATGGTACTGAAAGTCTATGTGTGCATGTGCTGTGTTGGCTTAAGGCATGATCCAAAGTTCACTGAAATTAGGTGAAATCAACCATTTATTCCTACCGTATGTTTCTACACCTTTTATAGTGCTGTGGTACTTTGTGTACTGCTGTAATTCATACAACTATAATATTCAAAATCTAACATGTTTCATGTACCTGGTCAATAACAGTTTTTCTTGAAACTTAGCATGTGTTATGACAAAGGATATGCAAGTACAGAGCAATAGATGGCACCTTCCTGGTGCTAAATCTTAGTAGAAATTGTATGCAGCACATAATAAAGTTGCTTTTTCTGGTCTGAAGTTATCTGTCTGTTCTTTCGATTACTTTTTTTTTTTGGTTTTTTTTTTTCCAGTTATGTCTTTTCTTTATGGCAATTTTTTTCTGGTGGGGGTGGGAAGAAGGGGGAGGAAGAAGGCGGTGGAGGGGGGGGGGGAAGGTTTTCTCAATGGAATTTAGAGTAATTGGTTTCTAGATAGTAATTTGATGCATATTGAATCAAAATTTTGATTGAAAAAAAAACCCATCACTGAGTTTTCTGCACTTTCATGGGTTGAAAACTTGATCAAAACTATAAATATATCTCCTATTTGAGATATATTATCAAACTCCTAGAATAAGATTTTAGGCTTGCAATATTAAATAAAACAAGTTCAGTAAATAAATGGAAGACCAAGATAAGTGAAGGTTCCTACAAATTATTCTTGCGATGTAAATGGTATGAAATCAGACATAGAAGTTACTAGAGAAAAAAGAGTTGGAAATGAAGTTCATTAGTACTTATTGCAAATAAGAACTGCCTAAGTATTAGATATAACTGAAATAGTTCATTGGAGATTTAGAACATTATGGCACAGACAGTGTAACAAGGAGAAATTCTGCTGAGAACAAATAAAATCAACTCTTTCAAAGTTGTAGAGATAGTATGAGTAAGGAAACCATTTTGTCTTCTCTAACAGCTGTTGCTAAAAGCTTTACCATTCTGTACTGTTACGCACTGACACCATTAACTCTCTTACTAGAACTGTTCCAATTTCCAAACAAAAACACACCACTTAATATTTTCATCAGATCTGGTACAACACAGTAAAGTCTGTTTTGTTAAGCACAGGTTGAAGTCAAAAGTCAAACTATCACTGTCAAAGCTCAAAATTATCAAAGATGTTGAATAATGAATAATTGAAAAATGAAGATAATGAAGAAAAAAACATTCTATGCAGCATTGTTTCTTTTTTTTTTTTTTTTTTGATTACTCAGTTCTCAGGTAATCTCAAAAATACTGTATTCCAGTGGAAACAAACTGAAGTTGTAGTAAGCTAAGGACAGATCGTGCTCAGAAATGCTAGATCCTAATGTGAATTTTCCAGTGCTCTAGGAAATGTGTCCTTAGGCTTTTGATTTCTTCCAAGTAATAAATTTGTCCAGTAAAATTATCTGATTTTTCATGCAAGGCAAATAATCTGTAAAATAAAGCTATCATCAAAACCCTGTGGTTTTGCTTGAGAACTGTGGATACAATACAGCAGACATGTTCCCATTAATGAACAGAGAATCCAATTGAATCCTTTATTACTGATCTTTTAAACTAAGCCAGTTAAGCATTTGAAGTACTTCATACAGTGACATTATAACGCTTCCCTGTGTATCCAGTCCTATTCCAATTATTCTGACACTTTCATGTCATTTTGTTAACTGCCTTTTTGTGTGTGTGTGTATGTTTTAAGCAGCTCTACTTTTAAAATACCATTACGACTACACTTTAGCTAACCACAAAAGGATTGTCTACATGCATCTTTCACTAGAGGTAAATGCCTGTGCTGATTCCTCCTAAGAAAGCATCACTGTGTTACCTGAAAGTAAAACTTATCACCATTTCAGAAACCAGTAAGATTCATCACAGTACTCTGCAAGGCTGATTAGTTTTTCAGCTGTCCGAACATTTCTGCAGACAAGCTGAAGTTTCCTAACCAGTGTTTGCTACCTCAGTTTCCAAACCACAGTAATTGTTCCTGTACATGAAGGATTTCTCTGTTGCCTCTATGAGGGTACAGGGGATGTTAGGAGGATACTGGTGATGCTCGGGTGTTTGTTTGTCTTCTGCCCACCATGTGCAACCATGGCTTCATATTTCATCAAGCGTTGCTCTCATGGAACAATCTTCCCTACTTTACCAACAGTGTAGGGCCCTGCTGGCTCATGTAGGTAGAACAAATTCTATGTGTGTCTACATAACCATAATGTTAGCTTATTGGGCCTGACAATTAAAATTATTTTTGAGTGAATTGTTATGGGCCAAGCAATAGAAGAAGGTTTTAAGTGTTTAAATTTAAGGTTTTAAATTTATTCTGAAGACTAAAACCTATCTACCCAGCATCTGAGGCAAATGCAGAGAGCACCTGGGCCTGAGGTCCTGGAGAACAGTACAGCACAGCCCTAATGCACAGGAGTTATCTGTCCTTGGCACTGATAATTAGCAAGTTGGACTAGCAAGTGAGAACTTGTGGGCCAGAACATAAACTCAGTTAACAATTTGTTTCATCTGAATTATTTCTGAAGTCTTCAGCAGCAGTATTGATTCTCATTACCAGCACCATGATTCTGGAATGCTTTTCACTTTCATCCTTTACACAGCACAGGTAAATTCCACAATGCTTAGCACTCCTACCTCACTAATCTGTGCAAAAGCTTACATGAGAACTAAGTAAGCACATGACTGGCAATGGTACATGGCTGTTTTTAATGCCTAAAACCCCTCAATCAAAGTTAATTAAGTACAGTGACTTTCAGGGCATTTCATCCAGAAGTGTTTTCTATCATGTTGCTAGAAATATCTCAAGGTATTTCTCTAGTGAGAGCTTGAATAGAATATAATTAATTGTTAGCGTTGTTTCACAAATAAAAAATAATGAGCATGTCAGTAATTAACAGAATATCTTTACTGAGCAGCATATAGCCTTTCAGATTTTCTGTCCGTTTAGTTGCCTTATAAATGACTCTTACCACAAAGACAAAAACTGTAATGTTTTTGTCTTTCATTTTTTTTTCCAACTCTGAGACATTATATGTGTTCCTAAATTATTTTTTATGCGGTATAATACCTGGTATTTGCAATATTGTGTGTGTAAGTCTTTCTCTCTTAAGTGATAATTTGAAGTTTTCTTGATCTAACTTGAAGGTTGAGCCTCACTTGACCGATCTTGGTGACTATTTTCGTGATCTGCATATGTTATCAACAGCAAAACTTTTACGGAGGTGTATGTGACCAGCTTGGAAGGAAACCAGTCCTTTTGTATTAACTCTCAGGGAGGTTTCCAAGTAGGAAACATAATTCCACCTTGCTACAGTTTGAATTGCTATATTTATTAAGACCCACTAATGACTGAGGGATAGCTCACCTATTTCAGGTGAAGATATCCTAAAAATAGCTTTTCCAAAACATTTTAGAAGTCACTCAGAGCTTTTTGTAAAGTTTTGAATGGGTTTTAGAAAATGAAAGACTTAATGCATTTGCTATATAGTTCATATGCACTTTTTTTGTGCGTGCTCAATTTTGTGAACATTTAAAATTGGATTTAAAATGTTTTTTGTTTTTTTGTTTTCTCCTTTCGTAGTTTGCATTAAGAGACTTGAATGTGTACAGGGGTAGGTCTGGAATATTTTTTACTATAATTGGAAAATATATCATTTGGGTTTTGGTTTGTTTTTACTTCATATCTTGCTGCTAAATATGACTATTTAAACAGTTCATTTGAAGGAAATGAAAAGGAAGTCATGTTCTAGGGGGATATCTAATAGGAGTTTTTAATAAATTCCACAACACTGGCAGTACCTTTCCATGCAAACTTGTATGCATATGATGCTCTGGATAGGCAAAGAGAGTTTTTACTGTCAGCACAGATTTCAACACAAGAAAAGAAATTACTCATAATTATTGTGTTCCTCCTTAATGTTGTCATTCAAGATGTGGAGAGTGATCTACCCACCCATTGCTGTCCTGCACTTTGCAGATTGATCCACAATTAACTCGTTACTTGTATCTTGTAATCAGAAGGTCTACACTGACACTGATGAATGTATCAGAGCCTTTCTTTTCCTATCAGTGTCCTACATTTTTGCCAACAATAATGAGCTGTCACAGTGTGAGTTCTGGGGACGAGATTAGTGCACGGAAGAATGAGTAAACCTGTATACTAGGAACATAATTAAATCAAGCAGAACATAATAACGAGCATGTTATAGCAGTTTGACACGAAACGGGCAAATGTGAACAGGCTGCTGAATTACATGCAAAAAACTGTGCTTCGTTGTTACTCTTTACATATTAGCAGTCTTGGTGGTACCATGCTCATTATCGCCCAACTTTGCATAGCTCGGTTTCCTGCGTGTGCTGCTGACACAGGCTACAAAGAATCCCAGTGTTCCACACATGGTGCTTTCTGCTGGAATACTGTTTGTTCCAGAGCTGTGGGAATTGCAGCAGCACAGTCCTGGAAATTGTCTTGAAGTGTAATGGCGAACAGGTACTGCTGTAAGGTATGTAACCTGTTTCTGTACAGAGAGAGGAGGAGCAGCGTGATGGATACCTCCCCGAAAAAAAACACTCAGCTTCCTCTGCATTCCAGACAGAGGTGGAAGAGAGAAATTTGAGGTTACGTGCGGGCCCCAGAGCGGTGATAGCTTTGTAATGGAAAAAATTCAATTACGTAAAATATTAGACTCCTCTCTCCGCCTTAGCTCCTCTCAATCTATTTAGGGGTAGTCAGGAAAAAATGAAACTTCTCAACAGATGCCTGGCTGCCTGGGTACAGAGAGGAAAACCATAATTTGTCTGTAATCCCTAATGCAAACAGTTGTTCATTAAGAAACAAAACTAATGTAATCTTGATGATTTGCTTGGATTTCTACTCTATCATGTTGTTTTGTACAGCTGGCAGGCTAATGTAATTTTACTTAGAAACCCAAAGCAATCTGGTACTCAGACAACACCATGCAGATTTAGGTAAATTTGGGGCTCAGATTAGCATAATACTAACTAATCATGAATATCATTTGCATTAATTAGAGTATTGGGGAAAGATTGTTTTTAAATGGTAGAAAATTGGAAGAAAGATTAAGGGCAAGGGCTTACAAACCTGTTTTTGCTTTATGCAAGAATATAACAGATGATTTCTGCTATAATGCCTAATATTTCAATGTGTAAGTATTAATTAGAGTATCAGGGAAAGATTGTTTCTAATTGGAAGAAAACTGAAAGAGAGATTAAGGGCAGAGTTTATGAATCTGCTATTGCTTGATGCCAGTGTGTAGCAGATGATTTCTCCTATAATGCCAAAGAGCTTAATGTGTAAAGGATAGGGTGACTAATACACTACACAGCAGAGACACTACAAGGATTTTTTTTCCCAAATTAGGTTTATTTCATGCTAAAAGAAGACTAGATGCTCTATGAGTATGTGTGTGATATTGCTAACAAAATTAAACTGGTAGGGTAGAGAAAATCTACCTTTGAAGAGACACATAGGATGAAACGTGATTGACCTTCAATGCTTTAGCATTTGGTACAGCTGGCTTTTGAATAATTACAGTATTACTAGATTGTATGAATAATTTCTTAAAAAAAAAAAAAAGGGTAGCTATACCTTGAACTATGTAACTAACATAGTCCTAAATGCTCTCTTTTTTTAAAGCTGATCCAGATACGCAACACCTCACTTCCATGCATCTCTTTGATCAGAGCCTTGAGAATAGATTTTATGGATGTTTTAAATATCAGAGTAGGAAAGATATCTTCAAGAATCTCCTCTATATCAGTTATTGGTATTTATAACTACAGTGTGGTACTGCAGCAAGCCCTACTGTGTATTTCTTCAGCAGAACTACAGACTTCCTGGTTTGACGATGCCTTTCCAAAATAATGCCCTGTTAGTCACAGAAACAGCAGTAAAACTGGTTTTACTGTGTAGCAGGTGTAATTTGGAAGAGTGTGGGAATATTGTATACTCAGCCAGTGTCTTGGTTTATGTATCCATCACATACACTGTTTCTTCTTATAGGACTAATAATTACAACATTTATTCAATTTAAGGCAATCTAAAATTGTAATCAATCTTGTCTCTGTCCAGACTACTGATCTTCTGTATTATTTGAGTCCTTGTATGTCATCAGGCATTTGAAAAACTTGTATCAATTCAATGCCACACATCTATCTCCTAAGGGAAAATGTGTTTGTGAGCATTATGTGGAAGAGGGGAGGATGAAACACAGTCAATAGCAGCTGCAGTGTGAAGGTAGGATGGAAATCATTTTGGTCTTCTCAAAGAATTCTGTGAGGTTTTCCAGTGTTTTCATACCAGGAGCTGGAGACTTTTTGTGCTTCTTCATAGAAGTGTTCTTCGAGATGAAATTCTGACGTCAAGAAGAGCAATCTGTTGGCATGAGAGATCTTTTAGGCTTCTCAGGTGTCACGCCAATCTTTTGGGTGACATCATTATTTTATGAAAGTCAGTGAAATGAGTTTTGTAAGCTCTCACGTGCATTGCTGAGAACATGTTCAGACTGCATTCCGAAAACATAATTTTCTCAAAGTTGCTGCTTCACAAGTTTTAAGAAAGTGCACTGCTGTAGCCTAATTCTGCTTTCCAAACAATGTCTCATGAGAAATCTAACACACTGTGGATGTACCCAGTCATTTGTGGATGTACTTTTACGTAATACATATCACACAGATAATTTGTGGCTGGATTTTTTTTTTTTTTTCAATTAATATTTTCTCAGGAAATATATCTTGGTATTGCTAGCATTTACCTTCAAATGAATCTTTCCTGGCATTATGATCTCTATACCTACCATGTTTGAGAAACTGTTTGACAGTGTGTAGTGAAATTTAACACATGAATGTCTCCCAAAAGCAAAAATGATAAGGAGAAGAATGAGTATGTTTCATAGAGTGATATGGCAGTAAGGCTTTTATTTTATGATCTCCCTGTTCCAAAAACTAAAATACTGGTTTCCAAAGTCTCTGTGACAAAAGCAAATACTCAAGGGAATTTCAACAGGAAGGACAGGCGAGTTATTGTGCTATAAGGGGTGGAATGTTTGAGTGCCTCCCCTAAGCCCTCTGACTGAAAATCATCAGGGATAACAGGACAGAAATTCACAGTTTTAAGCACTATTTTTGATACCTACAGCATATTGCTATAAGAAATCATCATATGAATATTCTTGGCAACATAACATGTAAGGTTTTATCCATAATCAAGCTGAACAAGAAACAGGTAAAATTATCATGTCAAGAGCTTGCTCTCTTGTACAAATGTTTTTGTACTAACCATACAGAGTGCATCCGTGTCCGGTGTTGCAGTGTGCAGTACAGATGTGTTCCAGATCTGAAGCAAAGGAACTTGCTCTCTAGCCATAAAATCTGGGCACTATTGCTGAATTTAAATTCAGTATCAGTCCTACTTTGTACTGAATCCTTCTGCCAGGCAGGAGAAAAGCCACAAAATACATTTTCTTAGCTACCAGAAAACCATACAAAACAAAAAGTTCCTCAGCTTAAAAAAAAAAAAAAAAAAAAAAGCAAATATCGACTGAAGAAGGGAATATACAGGAACTCTGAATTCCAGAAGTACCTCCATAAAAGAAGACACAAAATCTGTTTTAAGTAGACCTTAAGGTAAATCTTTTTTGTGAATGAAACTGCACAGGAAAGAGTAAGCTTTTACCTTGAAAAGAAAGCTTATTTGTCCAAAAAAGAAAAACATCAAAAGCCTGAATGCTCCACTCAAGAGCAATATCTCTGGTTTTGGATATGCTGAGCGGACAGGAGATCAACATTAGAAAATAATTAAGAAGTGAAAAATGTCCATCCTACGGAATTATTATTGGTGTACAGATTTTCTAAGCATTTTACATGGGATTGGATTTTAGATTAGTTTATTTTTCTGCCCCAATTTCCCAAGATTCAAGTATTTTCTATTTTGCAGTGAAAATAAAAATCCATTTTTTGTTATTGTTGTTTGCTGTTTTTTTGGCTAGTTACAATTTGGAAAGAGGAGGAGAAAGAGCAGTGAGACAGAGAGAAGATAGCTCACAGATGGGCAGACAGCACTTGTGTGCTAGGGTCGTAGCCAGGAGAACATATGACAAAGATTAAATTCCCTGCTCTACCACTTTGCATACCTAAAATAGATAGTCAGAGAATTGAATATTTTGTTATTCTGCAAATATGCAAGAATTTTAAGGAGGTTCAGGCACTCACTCAAAATTACCTACCAACTAGAGCAAAATATGAAATCCAGGAGATAAGCCTTTTGTTAGTGAATGTGAAAAAAAGGCTAGAAACTGGGTTTTCTAAACTCCAGCCACTAAGATGTTGTTACAACATTATTTTCACCTCATGATTAATTATATTCTCCCTCTCTTAGCTTAAAGTTTGGCATACTCTGTTAAATCCCTATTGAAAATTTGATTAGCTGGCATTTTTTATTAAAAAAAAAGGAATTACTTCAGCAAGAATTCCCAACTATCTTAAATTCCTCCTTTAAGAAATGTGTGAATTCTTTTGTTGTTAAATTCATGGCTAGATAGAAAGTATTTACAGTATTAAGTTAAATAGAACTTTCATCTTCCAAACTGTCTCGGCTGTTCACAGCCAGATCTGAAAATGTTTGTGCATGCGCAGCACATTTTTCAAGAAGCTGAATTATTCTGCCCTTGTGTCTAAATATTGCAGATACAAAGTGGTAAGAGATATGATCAGAAAAGATTTTTAAAGTATTGCAGGAAGTGACAAACTGCCACCTGGATGTTGTATCCTCTTTGTTTGGATGCAGTAATTGTTTTGTTATTTTCAACAAAGCAACCGTTTTTTGGTTTACACTAGAATGAAACTGGATTTGAAGTATTCTAAAAGAGTGCTTTGAATTTGGACTTACTCCACTGTGCTTCAAACACTGGAGTGTTTGGTCTCTTTTGAATGCTAAGGGATTTGGCTCTCTCTAATTGTATGGTTAATATAAAGACTGCTTGAAACAATAATAAATTTCATTTGAAACAGTTGGGGTGAAACAGCGTTTTGAAGAAGTGGTACTAGTACCTTTCAGCAACACACAGGTTTTCTCATTTTATTGTTAAGATGTAATTGAAAATAATCCATGCTTACAAATCAAAGTGCCAGGCAAAGCTCGTGGTGATCATTTAATAACAATGCTCACCACAGCTTTTAGGGCTACACCTGATGTGTTTTCTTGGAGATAGACCAGCCACAGCACTCAGACACACACACTGACTCCGGTGTCACATGGAGAAGGGCTTAGCTGATGGAAAGAGCTTCCTATAGTGTAGGCACCTACAGCTGAGCTCTTTTTATAACTAAAAGCTACTTGGCCAGTGGAGGTTAGGCAGGGATTTCTCTTTAGAAGACAACTAAAGTAGACTGCTTAGATGGGACCCGTCTCACAGCAGTTTGATTTATTAAGGCTTTGTCCTTTTGCTCTGCTAAGCTACCACTGTTCTAATTTCATGTCTTTCTTAGCTACCAAAAAGGACATTTCATGGTAACTTCAGGAAACTTCAGAAATCTCTGAATCACCTTTGATAAACTTAACTTTTTTTCCTAGCTAGAATATATTCTTAAAAAATCAACGTGCTGCGTTGTCTGCTGAGTAATTTATATGGACACTGATTTCAGGAACATTTTTATAGAACGTAAATGATTATGTCTTCAGGAATGTTTGGGTAATGGAACAAGGTAGTCTTTGTCCAAATTGCTTTTATTAAAGATTCATGAATAGCAGTATTTCTAGAGATCTATAAATCTGGATGATTTCTTTTAGTTGTGACCTGTGTCCAGCTGAGGTTATTTTTCTGCCTAACTGCATGGTACTGTGTGGAGCTAAGACATATATGACAAAGAGTACTTTAAAACTGTATTACAGCATTACATGACAGATGTCAGGAATTCAGTTTTTCAAGAAACTTGAGAGCTTAATAGAACCCTTTGAACTGCCTGCAAGCCTTTTGCTCTCACAAAACAGGAGTGAAAGCTGTACTGTAGGCAACACTAATATTCAGGAGTACTTCAGGAACTCACCTTGCCAATTAATCTGAAACTTGAACTAACACCAAGTAAGTAGCAGCATATACTTCAAAAGTGTTTCCAATTTCACATGTCCCTAATGAAAAATAAGAGGTTCTCCTCAGTACTGAGAAATTACCCTTCATAGCTGAAATATAAATTAAAACACAGTTTTGTAATCCTTGATTTTTAAAAAAGGATCATTTTGCAGTTTCACAAGGTTGGAAAAGGCTTCTGAGATCATCCAGTAACAATCTGTATAGAATTAGGTGTACTAACCAATATGAGTATTCTGAGCTTTGTCTTCATCAAGTGATGAACACTTTCTGATCCAGACTTGTAGCCTTCTAATGCAAGAGATGGCAAATAATTGTTAAAGGAGTTTGAACAGAGAGTCTAAAGAAATATTATATGATGGTTAGCATATAAATAGATTCAGTAACTAGATTTGTTGTTGGTGGTGACTGTGTTCACAAGACTTCTTATAACCCAACATTATTATAGAAAAACTGGATACTTACTGTGAAGTAGAATAGTTAGAATAGAATAAGCTAGTTAAATACTTTCAGATGTTCCTTGGAAAGAGACACATTTGCATGTTTTTCAAAGGCATTGCAATGATAATCCATTGCTACCTCGTATGGAGAAGTCAAAATCCACCTTATTGTACCATGCACCCCTCTACCCGAGTGTTAGTTGTGTTACTGCCTATGAAGGTAGGCAATAGTACACAATAAAGATTGTTTAATTGCTGAAAAAATGATTCAAATGTGATTGTAATTTTATTTCCCCTACATCCTGATATTATTGGCAAGAACTTTTCTGCCTTTAGTCATACTCAGGTGAAATCCTACCACTTCTGGGGTCAGTTGTCTGTGCCTCACCCAAAGGACAAACTGTCTTCAAGAATTTCCTCGAAAGTGTGGGCCACGTGTACTGTTATTTCTTGAGCTGACATCATATTTCAGCAGTGAGCAAAGCTGATGCAAAATGTTTTGTTTATTTATTATATATGTTGGGTTTTTTTCAAACACAAGATAAAATACTTTGGCTGAGTGTTATTAATCCGTAATCAAAACTGTGTTCTGGAAAAATAAAATTCCTAGCCCATTAAGCTACTAGCTGCAGCAACCAAGGTTTATCCCTGCTTGTTGATGAAGTCTACTTGCTTATTTGTACTTTGAATAAGATTAGAAGCCCTTCTTTCAAATGCTTATAAAGGATCCTGGTGGGAATGGGTGGCTGAACATGCACAGTCACACACTATTCCATGCAGGTGGTAGTTTTCTAAGAAATACTTTCAAGATGGCAACTTTTGGTGTGTTTTTGAAAATTATTTTTAAGTGAAAACAGGTAATCTGGTATTCAGTGCATGAAAAATCACTATCAGTCCTGTTGATATTATCTCTGGTTATTCTTATCACTCACAGCCAGAGCTGTTCATAATCATCTTGAGACTGGTGCTAAGGAGGATTTCCTTTTTTTTCCTCCTCTCCTAACCCTCTAAGTCTCTAAGTCTGCAGAGACAGAGAGAAGAGCTGCTTTGGTCAGAGGAACACAAAGAGCACTGGCTGCTCTCTGTCCCCAAAGCACAGCCACAGGAGGCTATGTCAGTTAAAAGAAGAGATTAGAAAGTCTAGGATTGCTTAATTTAGAAGGCAGAAGAATGAGAGGATATACAAAAGAAATATAAATATTACACATTGTAAAGATGGCAGTTGACTTATGCTCATTATACAGAACTAACGCAGCACATGTGGGACACGAGAGATGTATGCAAAAAAGTTTTTTGAGATGCTATGTGAGTAACCCACAGCACTCACTGTTAAAGAATGTTATTTGACAAATAGTTTACTGAATGTTCTGGATATAGTAGCAAAAAGGGCAGTAGAGTAGAGAATAGGCAACAAATCTTCAGTTCATGAAATTCTCAGTTTTAGGTACGTAGGTTGTTTTGAAATTAAAGACTCCTGTTAGTTTCTGTGGAAACTACAACACATACAAAGAACGTTAATAGCACCATTCAGATTCTCAGCTAAAAAACACTATTTTTTTAAATAGGCACCACCACTAGCAATGCATTTTTGCTGGTTATGAGTGTGTATGCTGTGCTCATAAAAAGCTGTGCCTGCAGAGGTGATCTGCTCCACCCAGTGTTCACTGTATGGTGTCCATAAACATTCAGCAAATGCTGGTGAATGCCAGCAAGTGCCATTTTTTTCTGCATGGAGGAATTCAGTTCCACACCTTTGCTTCAGATGTACTTTTGTGTCGGACACCATTTTGTCAGGCTGCCCCTCTGCTGGCATCTGTCACACAACAACAGCATGTAATGGAATTTTGGTGGGAAGTTTCAGCCTCTACTTCCATGCCATCAACATCTCCCTCCAGCATCAAGGATGAATGCAATAAAAGAAAATGCATTTCTTTTTGAGCAGCCCTCTAACCATGATAGTTCTATGAATCTGTGCTTATAAGAAGAAAGAGATCTTGTTAAGCACTGGAATAGGCTCCCCAGGGAGTTTGAGTCACCATCCCTGGATGTGTTTAAAAACCACTTGGATGTGGTGCTCGAGGATGTGATTTAGTGAGGGTTGTTAGGGTAGCATGGTTAGGTTGTGGTTGGACTTGATGATCTTTAAGAACTTTCCAACCTGAGCAATTCTACGATTCTATGATTCGCCTTACAAACTTATACTAAGTTCATCCCTTTATTTGTCTAACCTGTTTTTCTGATTATTATTTGCTACAGTTTGCTCTGTGGCTAATAAGTGCTTTATGACTCACTCTTTTTGCTAACTTCTGTTATTGAGGTTTACAGTAACAGTTCTCTCTCATCTTTTGAGCTTTTTCCAAAGCTAAAAAAATTAAGGGGAAAACAAAAATTAATTTAGCAAAATAAAGCAGAAATCATGCAGAAATTTGGAGAGTGAAGTAGTCTTGAAGGTCTCAGAGTAGAAGCTGGTAAAAACTGAGGATTTTAGGTAACAGCTAATTTAACTTAAACCATATTCTAAATCAAATGATTGATGAGGTTGAAATGATTGATTTTAGTGATATGATTCAGAAGTAAATCTGATGAAACAGTATATGAAACACTGAGGCATATGTTAGAGAAGCAGAGTTTCAAGGGACTGTGATCTTATCATTGTAACCTGAGCGGTTCTGTGGAAGCAGCATAGGACTCAAAAGCCCAAACTGCCATGTTCAGATTTGTTGCAGGCCGCCTTTGCTCCAAAATGTTTTAGTATGTCTATGATTTTTTTTTCCCAAGTACTTAGTTGCATGGACAGATGGATAGATTCTGTGACTAGATACAGAATCTGTAAAAAGCTGAAGAAGTAAAACACTGAAACTGTGAAAATCAGGGTGTTGCATGTGCACCTAGTACGAACAGAGAACACTTCTTGTTTACCTGTAAGTTTGCCATTTTGTGTAAAAGTGAAGTTTCTTTTGAACCTTGCCAGCCTTCTCAAATACTTCCACCAGAACCACATAAACAGAACAGCAGGCTGGATATACTGTCAATAACATTGTTATTGTATATAAACACTGTTATTATATAAACACTGTCAATAACATTTCCTTACCACTCACTTTATGAAGAACAGTTTGTATCTTTTCTGTGTATATACCCTGTGTGACTTCATCTGCAATGGCAGGCATTTCTTTGATAAACTTAAGGATGTTTTCCAAGCTAAATGAATCTATGACTCCATAAATGATCACACAGTTCTCCCCGCAAGGTCTCTGATACTGCAGTACAGACACAGTGCTTTGGTCTCACTACCGCAATAAGTTTGTGTAAGTTCTGAGTGCTCCCCTTTGGTCTGACTGCACGAGTAGACGGGGGCAGTTCAGCAGCAGAATTGGTACTTGCTTCCAGAATGCTTCTGCCTTATGTTTGCATCATCCTTATTCATCTAGAGCTCTTCTGTCTGAGCCATTGCTCCTTCTGATAATCCTCTGTGGAAAAATTTGATAAAACAGACTCTTGATTTCCACTGTGAACTTATACATCCTTCATACTTGGACTGTGAAAGAAGGACATTACTTTTTAAATCATGTTTCTTTCTATTTCTTTTTTACATGTGCACTGTGTAGATTCTTGTATTGACCAGATAATAGTTAAGGGCTCTATTATTTCAATACCTAAATGTATGTGAAAAAAAGGAAGCATTGTTATCTTCTTTTTAAAGAAGAAACATGGTATTCAGAGAGAAATTCCAGCTTTGTAACTTCTGCCCTCTCTTCAAGCACTCTTATTTTTTGGAGTAACATTTTGAATCAGCATACTGGGCAGTATATAACTCCCCTTCCCTTCCCTTCCCTTCCCTTCCCTTCCCTTCCCTTCCCTTCCCTTCCCTTCCCTTCCCTTCCCTTCCCTTCCCTTCCCTTCCCTTCCCTTCCCTTCCCTTCCCTTCCCTTCCCTTCCCTTCCCTTCCCTTCCCTTCCCTTCCCTTCCCTTCCCTTCCCTTCCCTTCCCTTCCCTTCCCTTCCCTTCCCTTCCCTTCCCTTCCCTTCCCTTCCCTTCCCTTCCCTTCCCTTCCCTTCCCTTCCCTTCCCTTCCCTTCCCTTCCCTTCCCTTCCCTTCCCTTCCCTTCCCTTCCCTCTCCTTCCCTTCCCTTCCCTCTCCTTCCCTCTCCTTCCCTTCCCTTTTTTCTGTCTTTGTGATTTCATATAGAAGTATCTTCTGAAAAAGATTGGCATGCTCCTCTTCAAACATACTTAGGTATCATTCAGACTTTTCAGCATCATTTTTCTTAGCTTTCTGATATTCATGAACAGTGATTTGCAGTGCTTCCAATGACACACAGAGCCACTATCATACTGCCTGCTCAAGCAGTAATGCTTTAATTTAGGAAACATGCAGATTTTAGACCCTTTTCACAATGAGAACTGTTATCTGTTTTCTGAGGAGAGAGACACATAGGGCTGTGTCTAACTCTGGTTCCTTTTACCATGCCTGAGCCTGCACCCTGTTTGAGATATTCTACTATGCCTCATCCCATCTCTTTCCTCTTTCTGCATGGCAATTCCAATGCCCATGGCTGGAGCAACAGCCCAGGCTGCCCTGCTCTGCATCCTTGGTGGGATGGGTATGGCTGTAAGCTCCTGCTGTCCCATGACATATAGACTGGATAATCCCCCACCCCCATGGTACCCTTTGAGCTCTTAGTTTCTTCAGGGCTTCTTAATCCTTTGCCTCTGTAAGATTGGTGTGGTCTTCAAAATACATGGTACACTGGATGGAAAAGGATGATAATAGGAGCACAGTGCTGTGTTGTGCATTTGAGCACTGAAGAGGTCTCAGCTTCACCATACCTTTGCAGCCATCATGACCTACATCAACGACAGTAAATGTACAGTGTACTTACATCTTTGCTACACATCTAGAAGACTGCCACGCCTAGAAACAGAGGATATAATTTCTTCCAGGTAAAGTCAAAGGAAAGCCTTCTTAAAAAAGGTGAATGCCTGTGGTTATATATAACTCACAATTATATCTTGAGTAGGAAAGAGCCTCCATAACAGCAAAAGTCTGAGCTTAGTGATCCAGGAAATTTCTCTCAGTCCCACTTTCCTAGTAATCCTGAATGGATGTATGGCTAAATAGCATTTTGCAGAGTTTTCAGAGAAACAGCCATTTGTTTGTCACTCATCTTCTTGTTTGTTTCTTTGCTGATTAGATTATAGTCAGTAATCTGCCCTGGTCAGAAGATGGGATCAGTGTACGTTGTTTCACAGTAAGCTTGTTTCTTAGCTGTGGGTGAAATAAAAAAAAAAAAAAATCTTCATCTAGCTGTAAGAAACGGGAGATGTAATACAGCTACAAGTTCTTATTGGCAAACATGAAAAGTGGATGGCCTTTTTTTGCTAATCTCTTTTAGATATGTACTTGTATTTCTAGGCATCAGGGTACAGTATTGGGAGCTATTAAAAAATCTGCCTTCAGGCTGGATCTCAGATTAGAAAAATTTCTCAGCCTTAAAACAAAAACCCAATTTAACATTAATAATCTGTGAGCTCTGGTGGAATGACTTACACCCAGAATTGATAAAATAACACTAAGCTCCAAATATATCTGTAAGTTTTTCTGTCCCAAAAAAGCAAGGAAAAGAGGAATTCCTTCCAATCTTCCAAAAGCCTTCACCACCAAATCTCCCACATTATGACACAAAACCAACAACTGAAGTTAATTCAGATTGTTACAGTGCTGCTAAAATTTAAATATAAGTAATTTCAAGTTTACAGGCGTAGGAACTTAACATTACATATTCCTAAATTGATAGCTACTGGTTGGGAAAGCAGACAATGCAGTAGCAAAGACTACAAAGTTGCACAGGTAGAAAGCTCTGTTCTCAACTGTTTCTGTAGCAAGGCCTGAATGGGAAACTGAATGGAAGGGGTTTTAAGAGAGGAAACAATTTCTGTGGATAGAAAAGGATAGAAAAGACATCTAATACTACAAGCTGGCAACTGCTGTAATACATCAGACCATCCTTCATATTTTGTTCCTATTTCTCTTTTATGAAGGACAAGCCAGGAACTGCATGTTGTTAATTAGAAGTTAGAGTGAATCATGGCAATGTACACAAAGATGGTGTCTTGGAATCATAGAATGTTAGAATCATCAAGGTTGGAAAAGACCGACATGATTATCCAGCCCAACCTTTCACCTACCATCACCATTTTACCACTAAACCATGTCCATTAGTACAACATTTGCATGTTTCTTGAAAGTCTCAAGAGATGGTGACTCTGCCACCTCCCTGGGCAGCCCATTCCAGCACCTGACCTCTCTTTCAGGGAAGAAATTTTTCCCAACATCCAGCCTGAATCTCCCCTGGAGCAATTTGAAGCCATTACCCCTCATTCTGTCACTAGTTACATGGGAGAAAAGGCTGAATCCCACCTCACCGCAGCATTCTTTCAAGTAGTTGTAGAGACCTGTAACATCTCCCCTGAGCCTCCTCTTCTCCAGACTGAACAACCCCAGCTCCTTCAGCTGCTGTTCATAAGACTTGTGCTCCAGACCCCTCACCAGCTTTGGTGCCCTTCTCTGGACATGCTCCAGGGCCTCAATGTTTTTCCTGTAGTAAAGGGCACAAAAGTGAACAGAGTTCTTGAGGTCCAGCCTTACCAGAGGAGAGGGTGAAGGGATAGTAACCTCCCTGCTCCTGCTGGCAACACTATTTCTGATAAAAGCCAGGATACCAATGGCCTTCTTGGGCACCTGGGCACACTGCTCAATCATGTTTAGCCAAGCACCAACCAATATCCTCAGGCCCACTTCTTCCACACAGTCTTCTAGCCACTCTGCCCTAAGCCTGTAGTGTTGCCTTGGGTTGTAGTGGCCAAAGTGCAGGCCCTGGCACCTGGTCTTGTTGAACCTCATCCCATTGGCTTCAGCCCAGTAATCCAGCCTGTCCAGATCCCTCTGAAGGGTCTTGCTACCCCCAGGCAGATCAACACTTCCTGCCAACGTGGTGTCATCTGCAGACTTACTGAGGGTGCACTCCAGCCCCTCATCCAAGCCATCAGTGAAGATATTGAAAGGGATAGGACCCGATACCAACCCCTGGGGAATATGACTCATGACTGGTCACCAGTTGGATTTAACTCCATTCACCACCATTTAACTCTGTTCACCACAACCTACTTTGTTCAGTAATTGCCTGTGAAACTGTCTAACAGCAGGGCCTGTGATAAACTCACAATACTGACACGAAGAATTACTCCAAAAAAAAGAACCAACAAAAATCCCAGCAGTACAGTGTGAGTGGTTCTCTGAACATGTAGTATGGCTGTGTTTAATACACCTGCAAAACCACATCTTCATTTTTTGTACTTAATTCTCCATCATCTTTCCCATTTAATGCCTTCTCCCATGTTGTCAAGCAGAACTCGACCTCATCCTCCATTGGTGTCCTATTTAAATTTATATCTGATTGTTTCTTTCAACCCTCTCTTGTACATAATGCTGGTAAGAACATTTTCCTGCATCTTGTCAGTCTTTTTCCTGTTGCCAGGGTTTCTCTTGTTTCTTGCCTCCATACTTCATGTCTTCTTAATCCCCATGATCTCTTTTCCAGATCACTAATGTGTTTTCTGGCCTCCCCTGGACAAGTTTCTTGCTTTATAATCTCTTCCTGCAGTCAGTCCTCTAAAAATTCAGTCATAATACTGAAGACAGGCTGAACGCCAAATGACTGTCCTCTTTTCTCAAGACAGCTTTGCTTTATCCATACCAAAACCAGAAGAAAATTGACTATTTTATGCAGCTCACTTCCTGCTAAGATGTATAGCTAGCAACAGGAAGCCGAGGCTATTCACAATGAGCACAATACTGTGCCTGAACACAGAAATCTGAAATTCATTAAGAAGCATTCAGTGTGTTTTACAGGAATCATGATAGAAGTGCAAGCTGACAGGTACATTGCATCTGCTCAATGGTGGATTGGTCCCATCTAGCCCAACAGCCTTTCTGCCCACCTAAAGTTTTCTTGATGTGCTACTTGGGATTGGTCTAAGATAGTATCAAGATGTTAGAGAATGCTTAGGATTGGTGCATTTAGAACAGCCAGAATAATTTTGGCCAGAAAGCTAGGGGAAACTTTTGTTCTGAATAAATGAAATAAATTTGACTGGGAAATAGAATGGGAAAAACAGTCTCTTGCATAATTTGCTGTGAAAACTTGTAAATTAATGTTACAAACTTCCTTCCTTCCTTCCTTCCTTCCTTCCTTCCTTCCTTCCTTCCTTCCTTCCTTCCTTCCTTCCTTCCTTCCTTCCTTCCTTCCTTCCTTCCTTCCTTCCTTCCTTCCTTCCTTCCTTCCTTCCTTCCTTCCTTCCTTCCTTCCTTCCTTCCTTCCTTCTTTCTTTCTTTCCTTCCTTCTTTCCTTCTTTCTTTCTTTCCCTCCTTCTTTCCTTCTTTCTTTCTTTCCCTCCTTCTTTCCTTCTTTCTTTCTTTCCCTCCTTCTTTCCTTCTTTCTTTCTTTCCCTCCTTCTTTCCTTCTTTCTTTCTTTCCCTCCTTCTTTCCTTCTTTCTTTCTTTCCCTCCTTCTTTCCTTCTTTCTTTCTTTCCCTCCTTCTTTCCTTCTTTCTTTCTTTCCCTCCTTCTTTCCTTCTTTCCTTCTTTCTTTCCTTCTTTCTTTCCTTCTTTCTTTCCTTCTTTCCTTCTTTCTTTCTTCCCACTTATAGTCTTTGTATCCCAGATGTGGTCACTGAATCACTAAATTATTTTTTCTGCTGAGAGGGAATCAGAAGTGAAAATCTCATCTTTCCCTCTGTAAGAACAAATGTCTGTTTGCTGGCTGGCAGACCAAATTACTAAATTAAGCTCCTGTCAACTTAACCAAACGTGGAAAGAACATAATTTTCCTGCTGTAAAACAAAAGAAAATAAACAACACCATAGATTCTGCCTGGAGATGTTTTCTTGCTATATTCCTGCTATTTGCTTTGGTTCCCCATTATTCTGTTTCTCAGAGGAATGCTTTGTAGCAACAGTTGTATCCAGCCTTCCTGTAGTAGTTATAGAACACTCGCTATTTCCAACCACAATTGTCAAGCATTTGTAATACAGCTGTAAAAGCTCTCTTGTGGTTGAGCTGTAGGAACGAAGTTATCTGAGGAAAGCAAAAATGTTTCCATTTTAAATCCAAAAGCCTTCTATTTGTGGTTTAGTCAGTTCTGCCGAGATGTTAAAAATTTTATGCTATTACCCAAAAGTGAAAGGATGTGTTCTTGTATCTCACACAACTTTTCCTCAAGTCACTGACGTTGTTTGTATTAGCAGCCCTATGTATATAATGTCTTCTATAAAATGACAAGATGCTTGAAAAATCTGGGTCGCTTCGGGAAATTGCATTTCAGACCTCACTTGTAAATAATCTGTGTTTTTGTGAGCAGCTATGCCTTTGTGTCTTACCTGAAAGGTCGGGGGAGTAGCAACAGTACAGTGCTGTGAGAATTTTCAGAGTAAAAACTCAGCATGACTTTCTTATTAAAAGCCTACACTTTTTCCTAGGACACTGAAATCAAATCAGCTTTGATAAATCAAGACAAGCTTTTAAATTAAGCAGATGGAGAAGATTGTTTTGATGTTGTTTATGGCCTTCTGGTTCTCAAAGTCTTACCCATAAATACTGATCTTCACTTAAGAACGTAAAGAGAAACCACTATTGCAAAAAAAAGTCTGTTAGTGTTTCACCAAACCAAACCAAACAAACCAAAACAAAACAAACAAAACAAACAACAACAACAATAAAACACTGCAAGATAAAGATACTTCCAAGACTCAGACATAGCTGTGTTTCCAGATGTAGCAGATTACCATTCCCACAAATGGAGCTCAGCTGAAGCCTCCTGCAAGGGATGAGGATAGGCATGTTTGCCAATGAGTGCAACAGATCTTTCCTCATTTAGCAACACAGTGCTCTCTAGAACCTGTATCCTTGCAGACTGTGGGGCTACACTTCCTTATAAGAGCAGTTAATGCTCTATGGTGGATGCAGCTGTACATAAATATGAAAGTACAAGCATATAGAACAAAGCAAAAACACTTATGAGCATAGAAGAGAGCTAACAACCATATGAACAGTATAACAATCAGAGAAACAAAAGAAAAAAAGGGAATGACAGAAAAGGTATCTGTGTGTAGCTATGTGCAAAATAATATCAAACTGCAAGAGAACTGATGATCTTTCTCCATCTCTTTTGGATACAACCAGTGAACACCAAGTATGTCTACATACAACATAATGTACACTTCATCAGTGCTGAGATTTAGTACAGGTTTTAATCTACTTATTTTATTTACAATGCTAAGTAAATCCAAAGGGAAGTTACTTCTCTTGTGAGGCTATATAGCACCGGCAGGTCTTGAACTGTAACAAAATATGTTTCAGTCAGCTGCAAATGGAAAGGTGCCAGAATGAATTTAAGATATTTTTCTCTAGACAAAGGATAATCCAGCTGGTTGCTGATTTTCTAATTTCATATATGGCAAGTTTACTTTTACTCTCCTTTTTCCCTTCTGTTAGGAGTTCTTTTTGCATGTAACATAACATGCAGTGAAATGAGGTGAAAAAAGTGTCAGCATTTTATATCTCACCCACATGGATGTAGCCCTAAAGTGAAAGAAATCTGCAATAAATCAGTGTTTTGTAAGTAAAGAAATTACTATACCTGCAAAATAAGTCTCTCTGCTTTCTAGCTCCTTCATCTGTAAAACAGATAAAGATTCCTGTATACATACCTCACAAACATATTCAGATAAAAAGTGCAAAGCAAGTATATTACTGGCTTAGGTCTCAACTAGGATTCAACTTCTGTGGTTCAATGTAGGTGTGCTTATTTTTATACTAAATTCATTCCTGTTCTCCAGCAATGGAATTTGTTCTGAAGGGGTATATGGCAGAGCAGCATTCCTCTGTTCCACAATACAACAGTTTGTCTTGTGAAGCCATGGGCAGCTAGATATTAAAAGATAAGTCAAATCTGCAAACATTCATTTTCATCCAGTTGGGACTCAACAACTACTTTTCTGAGTAGTGGATCAGAGTAGTAGGAGATCTGAGCTGTGGACCATAATGAGTGCTTGAATTGGGTCACCTAAGAGCTGTCTTTACAGAGTAATGTATATACTTACGGATTTACATTATTGTTATTATTATACTGTAATGCTATGCAGAGATATTACACATATCTTCTATATCATATATTGTATATATGATATATGTTATTGTACATATGTTATATGTGAAAACGTGTATGTATATGTGTATGTATATACGTTTATATGTACACATATACAAGCATATATATACACACATGTATATATACATACACATATGGTTATAGGTACATAAGTGGATACATGCATATATGTATGAATACATGTACATGTCTACACAGAAGAGAGAGGATAACTCTGTTTTTTTTAAATCTTACATTAGTGACTAAATATAATCATGCCTATGCTGATCCTTGAAGTTGTTTTTGTAAAGGTGTGCAACTCTATATAGCTTCCCCACATGTTTTATGCTCTGTTCGGAGAAAAACTTCTACATCTACTGCGTGTTACAGTCAACTGCTTAGCAGTTTTTTTTAAATGCTGTAAAATGCAAATCTCTGACACTCAACACACAACTTGTGAAAGTTTTGTTTACAAAACGAGATTTCTGGGAGGCTGATAATTGAATATCCTCGCATATTTTATGCCTAGTTTAATCACCATGCATTTGGTTTCATATGTCCTGGTGATTTGTTTCTTGCTGTCTAAGTCTTATCAAGAAATGATGTGTGAAAGGAGGGGGAAAGAAAGAACCTGAAATGGACAGGAATGCAGGTGCTGCCATCTGTATTTTCCAGTAATAAATGGCAGATCTGCAGGTGCAGGGAGGCTGGAAGGGGCTGCAGGGTGCTGGGGGTAGGCCTAGCAAGGGCTCATGCTGACCCTGGGTTTCAGAGGTGAAACCTAGCCAAGGCAACCACGTCCCACCAGGCCAGAGCCAACCTGACTGAGTTGGACCATACTTCCATGACTGGATCATCCTCATGGGGAAAAGGTTTCTCCTTGTCTCCAGCCTGAGCCTCTGAGGTCTCTGAAGATGAATACACATTTTCTCTTCTGATTCTGTTTGCCATTTCCTAGTTTCTTCCCTCTTTCATCTAGTTTAATTAGTCTGGAGATTGTTCCTTTGGACATTTCCTTCTAAGTTCTCATTTTGTGTTTGCCTTGGGAGAAATTTCTCCATTCTCTAAGTCTCTACACAGAATTAGTTGGATGGATTGAAAAAAGTTTTTAAATGATTCAGAGAATTAACCTTCCTCCCTTCCTCCCTTCCTCCCTTCCTCCCTTCCTCCCTTCCTCCCTTCCTCCCTTCCTCCTTTCCTTCATTATTTGTTGACTAAGAAAAAAAAATAATCCAAAACATCAGTGAAATGGATGGCTTAGACACTGATGTGATGAAGAACAGTGTATCCATAACTGGACAGATCGTGTTTTTAGAATGTTATCTGTGATAAGAGAAAATTGGCTTTACACAGATCTTTCAATAGAAGGAGCATAATAAAGCTAACAGAATGTTGCTTGCCCTGGAAAAAAAAAACAAAAAAATCAAAACACTATCTGGTTGATGTAGCTCCTGCATTTTACACTTCTTGTGTCATCCAGTCTATAACACCCCTACTGATGACACCAGGTTGTGTGGTGTGCTTGACATACCTGAAGGATGGGATGCCATTCTAATCAGACCTAGAGAGGCTTAAGCAGTGGGCCCAGGAAAGCTCATGAGGTTCTACAAAGCCAAGTGCAAGGTTTTGCACATAGGTTGTGGCAATCCCCATCATGAGTACAAGCTGGAAGTTGAAAGGATAGAGTACAGCCTGGTCAAAAAGGACTTAGGGGTACTGGTGGATGGCAAGCTAGACATGAGCCAGCCATGTTCTCATAGCTCAGAAGGCCAACTGTGTCCTGGGCTGCATCAAAACCCACCTGGTGGATGAGGGAAAGGCTGTTGATGTGGTCTACCTTGACTTCAGCAAAGCCTTTGACACTGTCTCCAACAGTATTGTCCTGGAGAATCTGGCAGCCCATGGCTTGGACAGGTACAGTCTTTGCTGGGTAAGGAGCTGGCTGGAGGGCTGGGCCCAGAGAATGGTGGTGAATGGAGTTAAATCCAGCTGGCAACTGTCACAAATCGTGTTTCTCAGGGGTCAGTGCTGAGGTCTGTCCCCTTCAATATCCTTGTTGTTGATCTGGGTGAGGAGATTGAGTGCATCCTCAGGAAGATTACAGATGATACCAAGTTGGCAGGAAGTGCCAGACTGCTTGTGGAGTAGCAAGGCCCTACAGAGGAATCTGGACAGGCTGGATAGCTGGGCTGAAGCCAATGGAATGAGGTTTGACAAGACGAAGTGCCAGGTCTTGCACTTTGGCCACAGCAACCCCAGCCAAGGCTACGGGATTAGGGCAGAGTGGCTAGAAGACTGTGTAGAGGAAACAGAGCTGGGGATATTTGTTGGTGCTTGGCTGAACATGAGCCAGCAGTGTGCCCAGGTGCCCAAGAAGGCCACTCTCATCTTGGCTTGTATCAGAAGTAGTGTTGCCAGCAGGAGCAGGAAAGTAATTGTCCCTCTGTATTCAGTGCTGTGAGGCCGGACCTTAAGTACTGTTGTTCAGTTTTGGGCCCTTCACTAAAGGAAGACATTGAGGCCCTGGAACGTGATCTGCCTGGGGGTAGCAAGACCCTTCAGAGGGATCTGGACAGGCTGGATTACTGGGCTGAAGCCAATGGGATGAGGTTCAACAAGACCAGGTGCCAGGGCCTGCACTTTGGCCACTACAACCCAAGGCAACACTACAGGCTTAGGGCAGAGTGGCTAGAAGACTGTGTGGAAGAAGTGGGCCTGAGGATATTGGTTGGTGCTTGGCTAAACATGATTGAGCAGTGTGCCCAGGTGCCCAAGAAGGCCATTGGTATCCTGGCTTTTATCAGAAATAGTGTTGCCAGCAGGAGCAGGGAGGTTACTATCCCTTCACCCTCTCCTCTGGTAAGGCTGGACCTCAAGAACTCTGTTCACTTTTGTGCCCTTTACTACAGGAAAAACATTGAGGCCCTGGAGCATGTCCAGAGAAGGGCACCAAAGCTGGTGAGGGGTCTGGAGCACAAGTCTTATGAACAGCAGCTGAAGGAGCTGGGGTTGTTCAGTCTGGAGAAGAGGAGGCTCAGGGGAGATGTTACAGGTCTCTACAACTACTTGAAAGAATGCTGCGGTGAGGTGGGATTCAGCCTTTTCTCCCATGTAACTAGTGACAGAATGAGGGGTAATGGCTTCAAATTGCTCCAGGGGAGATTCAAGCTGGACATCGGGAAATACTGCTTTTCCAAAAGAGTGGTCAGGTGCTGGAATGGGCTGCCCAGAGAGGTGGTGGAGTCGCTGACCCTGAAGGTATTCAAGGAAAGTTTAGATGTTATACTGAGGCAAAATGTTTGATGGAAACTATTGATGATAGGTGGATAGCTGGACTGCATGATCTTGAAGGTCTTTTCCAACCTTGGCAATTCTATGTTTCTGTGAATAGAAGTGTGGTCACTAGGTCAAGGGAGGTGATCCTGCTCCTCTTCTCTGCACTGTAAGACCTCACCTGGAGTACTGCAACCAGGTGTAGAGTCCTCAGTATAGGAGAGATGGAGACTTGTTGTAGCATGTCCAAAGGGGGGCTACAAAAATGATCCTAGGGATGGAACACCCCCCTGTGAGGACTGGTTGAGAGAACTGGGACTGTTCAGCCTGGAGAAGAGAAGGCTGCGAGGTGACCTGATTGCAACCTTTCAGTAAGGGGAGCTACAGGAAAGAAGGGGACAGACTCTTTAGCAGAGTCTATAGTGATAGGACAAGGAGAAATGGTTTCAGATTGAAAGAGGGAAAATTCAGACTGGATATAAGGCAGAAGTTTTTTATGATAAGTGTGGTGAGGAACTGGAACAGGTTGCCCAGAGATGTAGTGAATGCCCCATCCTCAGAGATATTCAAGGTCAGACCAGACCAGGCTCTGAGCAACCTAATCTAGCTGTACGTGCCTCTGTTCATTGCGGAGGAATTGGACTAGATGACGTTTAAGAGTTCTTTCCAACTCCAACATTTCTATGATTCTGTTAGATCAGTAAATGGGTACTAAATGTGTTTCTCTAGGCATTTGTGTGGGAGCTGAGAAGGGTGAAGTCAAAACTTTCAAGTAACCTTTCTGAAAGAGGGACTTAAAGCCTCCTAATGTCTTTATGGTCTTTACCTAACGTACTACGTAACTGTAACCTCAGTGGAAGTTGGTGGAAACTGTGGATGATTCACCAATATCCACATTTTTTTGAAGGCAATCTGAAAAAATGGTAAGAGGCTGACATCTAGCAGTAAAGTTCTTCAAAAGATGGTGGGTGAAATGCAGTATTTAAAAGAGGCATTGCCAAGATTTGGTAAGCCTCAAACATTTGCAGTGACAGAAAAGCTAAGATTTTGTAGTTGCTCAGTATAAAGTTTGGCAGAAGTAAATGAAATTTTAAACTAAATTATGTGTGAACATTCATAGAATTATCTGAATGCGATCATTTTCTAGCAAAGAAAAGGCAATCTTTGGTCCTGTGAATATTTTAGTTAACATCCTAAATGTTGTTCTTAGCTGAAGAGGCTATAAAGATAATCTCAGTTCATGAGCCAGGCTATTAGATATATTTCATAAGATGGGAACTTTTGTGAGAAAGCACTGAAAATAGGATACTTCTTTTTTTAAATAAAAATATGAAAAGACTCAAAGGACTCTCAATTTATCCACAAAATGTCAATGTAAATGAGGTTACTTTAATGTATCTGAGAGCGAAATATTCCTCTGTGGATGCAATCCATAGACTTCTCAGATATACATTTCAGCTAGCATGAAGGTGGTTTTCTACGTTGGAAAGAATATAAAGGTGTAAAATGTGATGTTTCCTGTCCAGGAGAAATGTTGAAGTAAAATGAAATTCCTCAGTGAATGCAATACTGAAATATTTGTTTTCTTACTTCAGAAAAAGTGAGGACCTAATCTTACAATGTATTGACTGTGAGACATTCCACATTTCTCAGTGAGCAAAGAAACAATCAGCAAAACAAACAATACTGAGGTCAGATAGCTATATGGTCAAATAAAAATGTTAAAATGGTGTTTGTTAGAACTGCAGGCTGAGCAGATTACATGGACAGTGCAAATATCTTGCCACATCTTTGCTGGCTGAACAAGGCTGATGGACCTGAACAGGTAAATGATTAAAAAGTAATGTCACAGAGACATTTGATTTTTCATCTTCTGTATCCTAACATTCTATTGCCACTACTATTCTGCCAGTGCTTGAAGGACTGCAAATATGCAAAGACTCTGCAGTGCTTCCTTTTGTAGTGTTGATTAAAAATTTTGCCCAGGTAGGCACACAAGAAAATGTCTAAGATGGTTCTGTTTGTCAGAGATTCTAGCAGTTTATCTTGGCCTCTCCTCATGAAAACAGACACACACATGCATACACATACAAACACTCACGTTTACATGAGAAGGCATTTCCATTTCCTGGCCAAGAGATGCAAACTTTGCTTAAACAACTGTAAACTGATAAATCATTTTCAGCAAAAGCAAAAATTTTCAGATCTTACTAGGACAATATACTGCATTTAGTACCTGAAAGTACCACAGCAAAATAGATTAACCTGTTGGCAAATTCTCTCAAAGCTTGAATATGTTTCTAAACATCTTTCTGTGTTTGTGGTTGCCAGCATAATAGATAGAATACATCTTCTTTTAAAAATCCTTGTGCATAGCAAGTTAGCTTTCTTAGTATTAGGAAAGATCTCCTCAATACTAATTTTTGACAGAAAATGTAAAATGTTGCTAATGCAAATGTTTTTATGCTACCTAGCAAGTACAAGTCAGCTGAGCAGAGTCTCCTGCTTGGTACTATGTCTGGTAAGCAGGCAATGTCAGCACCGGGGTGTGAATAAGTCTCTGAACTAACCCTAAAGAAACAGTATGCTGTATGCCTATAAAATGTTTGGCTGTTATGCCTGTATTAACTTCCCTCCACCAAGCTTGTGCAATTAAGGAACAGCTTATTAGGAGAACCAATTTTAAAAATCAGTTTTTATGAGCTGTCCTAAGGGCCTTTCCTCCAAAGCACTCATGCCTGTGCAAAAGGACTGAGAGGTTTGTAAATCCTTCTGTTTGTTGATGTGACAGCTATATCACGTGTGTACTATAAGTTCTCCTTTTTTTTTTCACTAGGATCTGATTTCTAGTTAGTAAAATCAGATTAAGAACATATCATTTTAGAGATAAATTCAGTTCCCTGAACAGAGGGTTGGGCATAAAGGACATTTATTTGCCCTATCATTACTGTGGTGTGGTGCAGTAACTCCGTATCTTTCCCTGAATGACATCCCACTGGACCAGCAAGCAGAGGATCATCATCAGAATGACATTGTGAGTGACTATACTGCTCCTGACATTGAAGACAGTATTCCTATGTGACCTTGGAGTTGTTATTACACACCCATAGCCTATATTTTTACTTTGAAGATAGTGTTCATCTGCTTACAGCTTTCCTGTGTTAAAATTCTGCAGTTGGTATTACAGGGAGAGATCTCTGAGGCTTCAGCTGGGAGTAGGATTTGGGTACCTCTGGGTATAACCATCTTCAAGCTGACATCAGCAAAAACTCTGTTTTGATAAAATTACTGCTTTCAATAGGCAACACAGATCCGTGCTCTTCTTATCTATGTCTACGTGCTCATGTGCTCAGTACAAAAGAAATGGGTGTTTTACAGGTCTCCCATGTAGACTGTAAATCAGCAGCATAAAAATCTCTGCTGAAACAAAGTGGAAAAAAATAAGATTTTTACCACTTTATTTTCATTGACAAAAGTATTTTTCTTTTTGTTTTTGTTTTGTTGCTCTCAAAAGTTGTCACCTTCTCACCTTGCAATATAGTTTTATTTTCAAGTAGAAGGATCTTCATGGGTGTTAGCAGTACTTTTTTTTTTTTTTTTTCACCTGTTAGCAAGTAGGTAACTATTTTCTTAAGAGGTTTTTCTTGTTTGTTTGTTTGCTTTAAAAATAAACAATAGGTCTAAGGCGAGCAGCGGGTGATTTCCAATTACAGGACTAAAGAGTCTTAGAGTCCCTCAGGTGGTGACTCGTCAGAATTGCAGCAGGACATGAAAAGCTGGTTGCGATTCAGAAAGGGATGCAACCATTTACTCTACCGTTAACAAAATCGTTGAATGGAAAAGCTGATCAGGAAACCAGATATTTTAAAATCATGGATGCTGGCCATAGCATGTACGTACTTTTTCTTTGAAATACATTCACAGTTACACTTTTAGTAAAGTTGCTCGTTTCTTCTTGTCGAGGCTTTATTTTGATTTTAGAACTAAGAGTTTGCTTTTATCTATAGAAGATACCAAATTATGGTGGATGATTTTATATGGAAGCTATGTTTTTCATTACAATTAAGTTTTATTTCAGAATAAATTGAGCAGAAATCTCATGAGCCTATCTTTATAAATAACAACAAATTTATTTTTATTTTTGTGTATGGTTTACATTTGAGAGTGAGATAATTATACAAGAATTTGTGGCATTTCTCTGAGTGAATCACCCACTAATAATAGATCTTTAAAAAAATCAAAATGTGTCCAGTTTTGCCATTGTCCTTATGGATTTTCATGGTTACCTGGTATCTTCTAAGTTGGTATCTCCTACTATTTTTCTACATAAAAGCAAGCAAGTGGGTCTTGGTAGAAAACTGATGAAAGGGATGGTTTGGTTGATCAGTGCTTTTATTTGTCACTTTTGGCTTGGTGCCACCATTTACCATTGTCTTCTTTATAGCTGAAAGCTGATGCTCTGTGTGTGTTCTCCTGAGACACTGCTAAGTGCAAGTGAACAAAGCTCTGCTTGGTGGTACTGAGCTATGTGTAAAAGCTTTCTTTAATGAAATTGTGCTTGTCTGGCAAATGCCCTTCTATACCAGAGAAGGTTTCATGTGAAGTTCTGGTATATTTATGTACTTGTACCAATGACTGGTGGATTTCTTCACTGCAGCTGCTAATCATCCCCTCAAGTCTGTTCTTCCCTTCCTTATTTTATCATTAATTTTTCCCATAACCCCTGAAACAATTAGTACATAAAAACTATCCTGGGAGGAAAGACAACTTGCTCTTCAAAGAGAGAACCAGAAAGACAGATTTTGCCTGTATTCTTATACGTGCTTTTCTTCTTTTCTGTTTCATGTGTTATGAAGCCTCTGTGCATGAATTCAGTAAGAGAATATGATCAGTTCAGAATTCATATAACCTCATATCACGTTTCTTTCGTTCACTAAAAAATACTTTGCTTGGCCTTGTAGTTTGCCATCTGGGAAGAAATGGCTCACAGCATTTCCATGGTTAATTTTAAAATTCTAGGCATGCTAGGCACAGTGTATATCTCCATCATGATGACGCACGCATAACCATTATCACATTTTTACCTAGCTTATATTGTCAGTCATCTTATTCTCTAAATGTTTCTAGAGTGGCTTATTCTAGGGAACCTGCTTTAGCAAAGATTTGGGCTCGAAGATCTCCAGAGCTTCCTTCCAAGCCTGTGATTCTGTGCTACTGCCTCCACAAACACACTGCATTTTCAGCACTAAAGTGTGTCATATAATAACTCACATTACCATGAAACAATTGAAAAGTTACTGGGCTGATCCTTGTGACCCCCACAACCTCACAGTGTTGGAGTAAACCTACACAAGACAGAGAACAAAACAAAATATGAGCTCAAAGCTGATTGGAGTTCTCAAAGTTATTTCTGGAGGAGCAATTCATAAAATCAAGCTTCCCCCTGCCCTCCTTTCTCCTGAAAGAGTCAGCTTTGCCTTACGCTCATGCCAAAGGCCAGGTTTCTCTCTAGGATGTATGTCTGCATATGCTTGTGCTGGGTATAATCTGAGAACAGAACTTGGTTTTGTGGTTTGGCTCCTGCAGTACCTAACTGCAGCCAGGCCCCTCTGTGACCTCAGTGTGACTAAGCTGATAGTTCACGACTCACTTTGGATATGCACTTTCCAAGTGGTGACCAGTACCAAGTCCAGCAATCAAGCCTGAACAAAAGCAAAATGGTGAGTAGGTAGCAGGGAGAGCTCTTCAGGTGGGTTTTGTGAAGGTGCGCTGTGTTTTAGTGCAGACAGTTCAAAATGTCACTCTCAAAGTGGCTGCATTTACATAACAATGTAAATTGTTGTTCTGTTAAATTTCCTTCGCAGCAATATTTTGAGGAAACGTTCTGCTTTTGGGAATTCATGCAAGTTTTAAACTGCTTTTTGTGCTTCCCTGCTAGTTAATAACATAGATTCCAGCATCACAAATGGTGCTCTACAGCTATTAGCAAAACAGCACATTTTATTGGCAAAAATAAAGCAGTTTTAAAGCATTGCTGGTCAGCAAGTTTTACAGGAAATTCTCTGTGAGGAGAAACACAGGAAGTCTCTATCTTGCCAGGTTCCAAACATTTCTGGAAAAAACATGTAATGCGTGACTTAGGTAGTAAATTCATGAGCACAGTCTGCTGGGAGGAAGAAAAATTTTGTCCAGCCCTTCACTAGGGCTGAGTGGCTGATATTCTTTCGGAAACTGCAATGCACCTCTTTAACTCTAAAATCATATTAACCAGTTTTTTATCATGATGCGACTAAGAAGGTAGCACTGCCTTTTGAGCTGTACACTGCAGCCTTACTGAGTCAAGAGTAGGAAAGTATTTATGTGGATGATAGAGATCTTCAGAGAGACTGCTGCTGTCTGCTGAAGCCCTCAGTAATGCGTGGCTGAAAAAGATAATGCAACCTTACTAAGTTTAACCTATTATCTAACCTTGATATCTTCTATAGTAAGGTAACTGCAGAAACTGTAAGCAGAAGCGTACCAGATACTGTAACAAAACATGGCGTTCTACCTCAGAAACACAATTAAATTTAAACAAAGCCTCTTCACATCAATAAATTTACAAGTTCATAAACGTTTAGGAACTGACTGAATCTATCATCTTCATACTTCTCTACCCAAACTGTCTCGAAAAATGTACCTTCATGTATATAAGGTAATTTTATCTTATCTTTTTCTAGTTGGGTTGTTTCTGTTGCATTTTGAAGGATCTTTTTCCCACCAGTACTGCAGAAGAAGACTTTAGCATATTTTTCCTCAGTTGCATGTTGAGACCAGAAACAGTGGAATGGCTTCAGAACAAAACCTCTGCTCTTAACTTTATACTTGGTAGACATTACTAATCATTGCCATAAATGTTGATATAAGCACCTTGTTAAAATAAGTATTTTATCAGAGATTTTGATTTGAACAATCCAGGATGAGGAAATGTCTAGAAGTCTTAATAAATGTTACTCGACGTTATAGCTGATAACTTAGGACGTTAGTCATTGGGATGAAGCTGTTGCGTTGCCTACTTTGTTTCTTTCAGTTTAACAGGGATTTTACAGATGATCACAGAGCCATAAATTATGGATGGGGGAGATTTAATCAGTGCACACGGGAATGTACTATGCCATCAGATTGCAATTATTAGACCATTTCCACTTTCTTAAGAAGATCTTACTCTCAATTATTTGCTAGCAAATAAATGAGTAAACTAATAATAATGCCGGGGTCTTAGTCCTGCTTCCGTAATAGATGGCTCAGAAGAGATCCTTTGTAATTCAGCCTCAATACCATATGTCTCTGTTGACATTAAAGTGCTTAGTTCCAAATGAGTTGGCTTCATTCAAGCATCTTAATTCAAGAGTGGATGATTAGATCTTAAGCTAAAAACCTATTACGATGTAAGCACTTATGTTGCTGAAAGGTATTAAAGGAACAGCATAGTGTGGTAGATAAATCCTCTGTATCTAGTACTGACTTGTTAAACTTTGTTTGATCTTCGAACAATATTAAAATCAAGCTTAAATGTTCGAAGTTGAACATGGCGTAAGTAAGCCTAGAGGTCATGTTATGTGAAAATAAATTTTGGTGGCTTTTTGAGAGAGAAGAAGCTCAGGAATGATATCTTGACGCTTTGTGAACAGAAATAATGTAAGTTGCTTTAAAGTGCAAAAAGATACTATCTTTTTGAACTGAAGAGTAAATTTCTTATGTTCAGTCAACAAAGCGCACTAAGAACTATAAGAAAATCCTAGGAACTCTTTAGTCATTCCTAGACATGTTAACTAGCATTTTTAATAACCTTGCAAGCTATAAATTTTATTTTTCATCTGTAGAACAGTGAAATTATGTAGTGAGGAAAATATCCCAGTCCTTGTTCCAAGTGAAGAGAATTATTTTCTGATTCCTTACTAAATAAAAACTCAAATACAAAGTAAAAATTGCTATTTTGGAAGACTGATTTATGGCACAATTTAAAACTGTGTATGACCCAGGCTGCAGGAAATTTATTTTCTAAATTATGTATTTTCCCTCCAGTCCTATGACAGAAACATAAGATGAAATAATTATATGACAAACCTTGAAATGCTCTTAAATTCTAGTTCATAAAATATTTAATAAAAATAATAGCTGAATTTCAGAAGCAGTCTTGTGATTTGTGGGGTCTCATTTGGTGACTGTTGAGAGTGTTTGGTTTCAGCCGTGTTGTCAAAATTGTTGCCAAGATTGTCAAGAAGCAACTCCTCCACAGTGGTCTGAATGACTGCAGGAGTGCTCACACTCACTGTGGTCACCTTCACTGCTGTAATTCAGTATATCTTTAAAAATCTGATGGTGACTTATCACTTGTTATTGACATCCAAAATATAGATAACTCTTCCATTGTGACTTATGTATATATACACAAATCTTTTAAGGAGTGTATTTTACGATTAGGGTGAAATGTTAAGAAAAAAACAACAACAACAACAAAAAAAGGAAAAAATAAAGAAAAAAACAACCTGACAACTGATTAAAACTGATGATCGTTTATTTATGGTTCTTTGAGGAGCAGCAGTTTATATGATGCTAACTTGCTGTTGTTTCTCTCTGTGAATAAGGCAAACGGAACCCTGGGGAAGATGATGTAACAGGGAAGAGGAAAGAAAAGATATCTTTGTAGAGGAATTTAGGACATGTCTACATATGAAAAAGCCATCAATTTAAAACATTTTAGGCATCAGTTCTGTTGAAGAGGTACGGCCTTGCTGCCAAGTGGACAATGTTCTTTCTTCTTTCCATTCTCCAATCTTCAGTGAGGGATCACTGTTAAATCAGCACATCTTATTTAAGTAGGACAATACTCTAAGATGTTTGTGTAGCTGCGGGGCTTAAGAACATGTTCTCTGACCCCATTTCTGCTAGGAAGCTGGGTGGCTGCAGGTGAGGGTAACCAGAAACAGCTGTCTCTATTCGCATCCTTGGCACTGCTGCGGCATGTAGACCACGGCATTGCTGTTGGCCTGTGGCAGTGGAGTCCCATTCCTGGGACCGTGTTGGTGGATCACCCAGCAGCAGAACCCTGTGTGGGATCCATCCTGAGAGCCAAACATGTCTTTCTAAAGTTAAATCAAAGCATGTGAGGCCTCAGATTGTTTGTGTAGACTGTAGAAGAGACAATATATGTGACCCGCTGCACTGAAGTCAGTCACCTGACTGGGAACTAATTTGAACTGAGTGAGTCTAAAGACTGCTGATGTTTTGCAGCTTATGGTTGTGGTATTTATTTTTGACAAATGACTTGAGATTTAGGCAAGTTTGTCATCATCAGAAATAGTTTTACCCATCTACACTAATCATTTATATCTTCACTGGTCAGGATTTCAAGGAGAAAAGGAACTATTTTATTGTGTTTTTTGTCCCTTTGTTTCGTGAATTTCCTAGGGCTTTGTATCAACAAAGGCCGACATTATGCTCCGCTGCTGTGTCACAACAAACCACTGCATCCATCCGTTTGGATGCAGATGCATGAGGAAAGTAACCATATCAAAATCAGATGCAATGATAAAGTGAGGCAGATCAACATAATATTTTGAACTTCCCCGCAGTCCTCCTTATTTTGTGTAATCCTCTGAGAAAGGGTTGATACACAGGATGAAGTACATGAACCAATTAAAGCTTATGGGGAAGGAGAGGGTAACAGGGAAGAGAAATACAGAGTGAGCAGACATACATGAATACTCATTCCAAGACATCTGAAAAAAGAAAAGGCATTAAAGCAACTGTTCTGAGCTCCTTTTCCTTGTTTTATAAACAAAAATTGAACTTCAGGAATTAGCTTGTCGGGAAACTTTAGGAAAAAAAATATTTTTCTATAGCTGTAAGCCCTACAGTAATGTGCAAGAAAGATAAAAGAATTTTCAATCAAAAAAATGAACATTATCTAACCAAGGGGGAGGATCTGAAATATGGGAGCATTCTTTCCCTGTTCGCACTGAAAGAGGAAGCCCATTATGTTTGAATTTCTTGAGTGAGAATTCTGCTTTACTTGGGCATTTATTTCTGACAACTTATATACATACCTGAACCTACCCTTGACGATTCTCTATTCCCTCGTTAACCAGCCTTTGGTTTTGATGCTCCCTCTCTTTTGCTGTGATATGCTTATCTTCACCCTCAGAGTGGTCTGTGGCAGATGCAGCAGCCTCTATGTTCTGAGCTGTGGCAGAAGCTTTGGACTACCCTGGCTCTGGACTTCTTCTTTGCCCTTCAGGCAGCATAGCACACAGAGTCAGCTTCTTGCACCCAGGGCAGCTAGGCTGGGTGGTGCTTCTAGTGAGATCCAAGAGAGTCTGTAAATTTAAGCTGGAAATCCCCACATGCACATTGCAGCGCAGTTTGTTGCAGCACTGTCATGTTACCCACTGTACATGTATAAAACCTCATGGCTCATAGTGAAAAAAATACAAAGCAGCTCTGCCTGTAATAATAAGATTTATGAGATGGCCATGCCCTCGGTCTTAGGGGATGCCATGTGCTGTACTCAGCACATGATGATAGGGAGCAGGGGAAAGATAAGAGCTATAGTGATCAGCATACCTTAAAGCTTGTGAATCTTGTCCCTGGAATAGCTCCTGGGATTTGAGAGCTGAGGGCATGACCTCCCAGGCTGACACGAGGGCTCTGCTCTAACACAAGCACAGCAAGGCTAAAGTTCTAGCACTAAGGTGGTTCTACCTTAGTTCTACCTCTACTCTTCTTTCGGTCCTTCGAGAAAGCACTCACCATAAACAGATGGATCAAACACTGACCTTGGCTGCGTGTGTGTACTTGAAAACTGCTACTGAGGCGTGCTTGATCTAACAACAGTTAATGTGATGCGAGTTGTCAGGTTTTAGCTGAGTTTTATTTGTTCAGCTGCCTTTTTCTTTATTATCTCCATCTGATTATCCTCTGATATTCACAAGTCCCTAGGTTGAGTGGGAGATGTGTTTTCTCCCTTTGTTAGAAGAGTGTGTTCTGCAGACTCACTTGCTATGCACCAGTAAGTGCATGGAGAATGTTGCCATATAGGAAGCTCCAACCACATAAAGAATAGGTCAAAATGGAGCATAGTGGCAAGGACTGGCAAATCCTGGATTTTTAACAGGCATTTTCTTTCTCTTTAGAAGAGGAGCATGGTGCTGAATGAACTAGAGAACTGCCTAACAGCCAACCTCCCAGTGTGAGACTCAAGTGTTTGGTCACTCACAGCACATTCCTAGCCTTAGGTGAAGGTACTGTTGTGTTAAGGTGAAGAGAGAAAAGAAAAAAAGGAAAAAATCCTTCCCTCAGAATTTTTTTTTTTTTTTTTTTGAACTGCTGTTTGCAGTTCAGCTAATTCACCAACAGCAGAATGTTAAATGGGAAGTCACACTTACGTGCTGTTTATAGTTAAGAAGAACATGTGTTTGACAGTAACAGAACATCCTGAGACCTTTCCTATTTGAGTCTATTTTTGGAGGCGCAGGGAACTCACTCTCCTCTCGCAGGACATTAACACTGAGCCTTGAGGACAGCTTACAAATTCAGAAGCTAAATTAAGGAGAGATCAATACTTGCTCATGCTCCACATCAGGTAAGAAACAAAGCTCATTTTGGTTATCCAGTTCAGTTTCCCAGTTTTTGGGGTTTTTTTTTTTTTTTTTTTTTTTTTTGTTTGTTTGGTTGGTTTTGTCTTTTAATAGCATGCAGAAGTTTTAATGAGAAAGAGTCATTTCAGAAGAAAACCTCACAGCCGTAAGTATGTGGAATACAATCCTCGTGAATACTCAGTGGGACCGAGAATTTTGCAAGAGGACATAAAGTACAAAATTAAGAAACAATAGATGACACGTTCACTTGCACCACAAACTGGCAGTATAAAATGCCAGAGCAGATTTGGGCCGAGTACCAGAAACATCGGATAACAGGGTAGGAAATTACATTTACTATAAGACTTTGGAAGTTTTCTCTTTGGGAGTAAAGATGCATCTACTTTGTTTCATTGCTAACCTGAGTGCTCTGCTGGCTGAAGCTTGCCTGCTGGCTCCAATTTTCTCTTTGTTGTCATAGAGGTTGTGTTGTAAAACCTATTACACAGCTGTGATTAGATGTAAGTTGTATTGATGGCATGGAATTTTGTTAGTTTGAGGATCTTAGCTCTGTCATTTGCTCTTTTGTGTTATAAATGTCTATGTTAATATATATATAGTTGAAGGCACAGCCATACCAGCTTTGACATTTTACTGTTTCTGAAAGCAGTTACTTGCTTTGACAGAAGAACACCTTGAGTTTTACATTCATTCTAGGCCTTTGGATATCAGGAAGGAACTTGAAAACTAGAGGAAGGGAAAACAAAAGTAGAAAGGAGCAAAACCACAGGTCTGTGGGTGGTTTGTTCACTAAGAACAATTATATGGTACTGGCTAGGAGAAAATACTGGACATTTACATAGTCACTTGTGGCTGCTTATAGGGGTGCACAGAGCAAAAGAAAAGTGCTATAGCATAGTTGCATTTGAACACAAAGAAAAATAGTTCTCCCCAGGTGATTTCTCTCAGCTAGGAAATTTTGCATAGAGATCTCCCTGAAAAGATACAGTTGCAATAGTAATTAGAAGAAGAGGAAAAACTACTTGCCATTGAAAGAGCTGTCTAATGAATTGCTAAAGAGCTATCCCAGCCTGGGCTTTAATTATAAGGAATGTTCATTGTATTTTCAGCCTGCACGTGGATTAACACGAAGTTCAGAATCATCTATGACTCTGTGATTCAGTGCAGAGTCTGGCTGAGAAAGGTGCCGTAGCCAAATGACAGACATAGCCGAATGACCCAGTGCAGACAACCATGACTTCTCTCTAATCTAGTCACCTGTGAAGGACTAGGCTGCCTCAGTGTATTTAAATATAATTTCATTTCCTTTTCTTTTCCTGCCTATTACAAACACAGTCACAGAGGATGGCCCACCTCCAGCCTGTTGAGGTCTCTCCAGTTGTGTGCATGGCCCTTTAGTGGGTCAGCCACTCCTGTGAGTTTGGTGTCATCCACAGATTTACTGAGCATGATTTTTTTCAAGTGTTTCCAATTCACTGTGGAGTCAAAAAGCATGAACTCCATGGTGTGATGCTGAGGGGACTCAGCTGAAACACAGATGAGCAGATTGAGGCTGGTCCCCTGTTTGTGTTAACAGTCAGTGGAAGAGTTTGGACTGGAGACACTGGGAAATATTTCCCTTGCATCAACTAGTGATCTGATAGGTAGAGAATGCCCTTGAAAAGTGAGAGGACAGAGCTGTTATTGGTATCTGCTTCAAGTCTTCCTTCTTCCAGACCTTCCTGCATGAAGTTGTTGGCTATTTTAGGGGTAGGGTGGTCTTTTGATTTTTTTATTTATTTGTTTAACCAGAAATTCAATCCTGGACAAAAGAAACATTTTTCACAAATCTTGCTTCTGAACAGAAAAAAGTCTTTGTTTTGTAAGATTTTTATTTTTTAGACCAAAAAAAAAAAAAAAAGTCAAACAATGAAAAATATAATGATAATTAAAAAAAAAAAGAAATAGCAAAAGACATGTAGAATGTTTTCTCAGGTGTGTAAAAAATGCTCATCTGTTTTCTGAGCACAATTAAAGATAGCTGGGCTAGGATAGCATGACTTTGCTTTCCCTACACTGATAAAATAGGCAAAAAGTGTTCTCTGAAAAGATTTGGGAGTCAAGAGAAGGATGTATAGCTCTATAACTCTCCTGAGCCTGTTTTTAGTAAATTGTGATAGCATGGACAATTAATAGAAAGGAAAGAAATGTCTGGAGGCAATTTTGAGAGTATGGTAGTGCGTAATTGCTTGTAAAAATACTTAGAAACTGCTGCTGCTAAAACTTAGTGTATACTGTAGGTGGCACCATTTGTATAAATTTTATGGACCACTGAGGCAAAGAGGGGGATCTGTGCAGTGTTCTGATAGCTTGCCGTGATCGTATAGTGGTTAGTACTCTGCGTTGTGGCCGCAGCAACCTCGGTTCAAATCCGAGTCACGGCAAACCGAAGGGTATCTTTTGGAGAGCTGTCACTAGAGGCTGCCTATCAAAAACTGCCTATCGGTGATGACAAGTAGCGAGACAACAAAAGTAACCAGAGACTGCAGCTTTTACAAGAACAATTTACTGAAATATTTATGTGACGCAAATATTAGCTCAGTAATCCTGTTGCCGAATGTGACTTTTATTTTTATTTTTAAAATTTAGAAGCTGATAAATACAGTTGATAAAAGTTGTGATATATACAGTAGCATAGTGAGTGCGTAATTTCTGTTAGGTGCAGCTACATAAGATCTGGACTAAGCAACGAAGGCTTAGTTTGGTTTTCATCTTTGCCAAATTCGTACGCTAATACAAAAGCCTAAATTCCTTGGAAATGGGTCATTGACAGATGTGGAAATCCCACTTCCCTAGGTAGGGCTGCTGCTAGAAGGTTTGTGCTGGTGATAGATGAGAGAAGCCATCACCTATCTTTGATTCCAGCCATTCCCTTTGGATTTCCTTATCTACTCTACATCACTGAATAGCATGTGCTCAGGTTCTCAGAATAAAGATTTCTAAAACCACATAGATTTTATCAATTTACTGTAACTAATGGCAAATTGTGTCCTAATGACAATATGACAACAAAATTACATAGTTGGTAATAACTGGATTAATAAAAGCCCCTTATTATGGAGTTTGTCAGATTATTTGCATGCCACTGAATGTAGTTTCTGGTAGTTGGTTCTTTAATTTTATAAGAAGACAAAATCAAGAACAGTTTTTCTCTTGGTGTTGATTCACTTTTGGTGGGACATCAGTCAGTCCTCTGCGTAAGGGATGATGTCTCAGCCAGGCTGAGCTGGCCTCAAGCTTCCGTTATAGGGCAGCTCTCATAGCTTGTGAATGACAGGGGCCTGTCCCTCTGGAACCTAGAGGATCTTTCCTTGCTCTCACACCTGGTGAGGAAATGAAACAACAGTTTTTGCAGTGATACCAGGAAAAAACAGAAGTTCTGTAGGCTCACTAGCTTGGGAGGGCACCTCCCCTCTGGCAGTTGTGAACTCAAGTGTCCCAGTTTGGGTGTAGTAAGCTGGTGACCCTCAACATCTTCTGACTTCCCTCAGGCTCAAGACAGCCCTTGCTGCTGTGTTTTTAGGGTATCTGGTTGGCCTCAGACTTCATGTCCAAATATCACCCAGCCTTTTGGGAATTCGAGCAATGAGCTCTCTATTTCTTGGTTTGATTGACAAAGTGAATGTGACTGATTTCCCCCCCCCCCAAAAAAGCAATTTAACAACATGCTCTAGTGTAAAGGCAAGAAGGATCATATTTTGAACTCTATCCTTGTTCCTGTCTCCCAGCTTTGTCATTTGCTGCGTTACATTTAAGAGACACTAGGGTGACTCCTCACAGGTACCTATATTCTTTGAAGCATCCTAGTGAATGGAGTCCTTGAAATGAAATCACAGCACTGTAAAGCCAGAAATTCTGCTCTGCTTACACATCATTCTGAGGCAAAACACTCAAGGTTCATCTCTGCTTGACCTCAAAGCTCCTTGATATGTACTTCTCTGTACTCAGTAATTCAGATTGTCCTTGTTGGTGTTTCATGACGAGTTACCTGGAAACTGTAGTTATTTTGTTAGCTATTTTGTTTCCTTTACTTTTCTTGTATTGGTACTGATAACCATACTATGAGCTTAATGGTAGCAATATAAACTGATAGCAAGAATAATGTAAGTAGGTTAGCAGATTTTTCTTACCAGTTCCTCCTCCAATTACTTGTTCCCCTCACAGGAGAATCAAAATTCAAACTCAACTTCATACTAATGTAAGTGGCTTTCTACATTCCATTTCCTGCAAAAATATTTATGAACGTTCCCATCTCTTTGGGGAAAACAAAACAAAAACTTTACTGCAAAACAATTTGTAGCAATGTCAGGATTGCAGAGTAGGAAGAATAGGTTTAATCCTGTCACTGATTTAGAACCTTCAACAGTGCAAAGAATTACCTGCATGTTTCTGCAACGTGCACGCCCTTATTCCTTGGAAGCATGTCCAGATAGCACTTTTCCAGTTGGAAAATCTGATTTAATAATGTGAGATTAAAATAATTGGCAAAGATTCACAAATAATTGGCCTGAAACACTATGGGTTTGTTGTTTGTTTTGTTGTTTTTTTTTTTCCCTTGAAGTCCAAAGAGAAGATTTTACTTTTGCAGCCTTCTCTGGCTTTGTAAAGCAAACTGATCTATCTAGTGGGAAAAGATTAACAATATTTTTAAAATAAGGCAGAAAGTGCATGTCTTTCTCTGCAGCTCTTTGGGCTCCTTTCGTGCCTACTACTGTTCTTGTGCATGGCGTGTTCTGCATAGAATGTAAATACTTCAATACTTCATATTTGTGTTTATTTTCATATCCATAGTCTACCTAATACACATTCTTGCATGTGTATTCACATGCACATACTGCATTCAATAGGACGTGCCTGGGAAGATACTCATTTCTTGTTACTGTATTTCAACATTATTTTTTAAAAGCTGCTGCAGGTGTTTTTAAGCTATGCAGAAAAATGCCTAGTTCTTAAGGAGGCAATGCTGAACAGGGAGACTGAAAGAACTACTGAAATATTAGTTGAACCTGATGGTTGTTTGTTTTTTTCTCCCTTCATTACTGAGTGCAGCAGAGCTGGCTGTATGCTGTCTGATGTTCACATCAGGTGTTGAGCAGGATAGAAAGCAGTGGCTGTTTTGAATCTGCAGTCATCAAATCAAATTAATTCTGTTTTTCATTCTCTTTACAAGACTGCAGCTCATATTAAAACTTTTATAGGTCCCCTCTGAAATCCTTTCAAAGGGCTCTGGTCAAGAAGACTCTTTGAAAGGAGATCTTCTGTGGTAAAGAGAACTCCTGATAGCTGGAATAGCTGGTTGTGCTTTAGCAAAGAATGCCAGGAATTAATTTCACAGGTGGGATGATTTTACCTCTGGAAAATCAGCTCTGAGTTTACAGGGTACTATTGCTGGATGGGTAGTAATTGGAGAAAATCTGGCAGAGAAGGAGATTCCTGAGCCTGATGTGTAAACACGACTGCATAAACAATGCCTGATGCTGCAGTTCTGTAGCTTTTCCCACAATGCGTCTTCGGTGTTTCTTGAAAGAAAACATTTCCTGTTCTCTAAGTAAAACTGTGTGGCTTCTTACTTGTAAAGCTCCAGCAGTCACTCATAGTCATAAACAGCTGTACTGGAACACATGTGAAGGCTGTGGTCAATTTCTGAACCTTTCAATTTGTACCACTTTGGGTTAAGCTTTGGCTCAGGCTTGAATCCCACAGCTTTCTGCACTGCATTTCAAACTACTGAGTTGGGCCTGATTTTCTGCTAGATGAAGCTTTCAGCACAAGTCTCATGGCTACCAAATGTCCTAACCAAATATAAATAATGTTTTACCTTGCCCTGTTTTTGCTTTCTCTGTGGTTTTATACCTCTTGAATTCTAAATTTCCTATCTTTTCTTATAAAGATTTTAGAAATGTGCCTTCTTCGTCTGCAACTTCACAAATGCAAAATCAGTTAGAATTGAACACATCTGATGGAAGCCTTTTTTAAAAAGCTTTGTGAGTGTAATTCTTGTGCTTAATGTTTTAAAAGTTTTTTTCTGCACTCTTATATAAAGTGTTGCAAATGGTTTCTTTATGCCAAAAATGACTCAGATGGCACTGTGATATTCTTTTAAAGGAATTTCTTTGTCAAAGAGAAGTCTCCATTCAAAGGGATCCCAGAACACACTGTTTTTTAAATCTTTGGGAATGGAAGAAGAGTGCAAAGTGTTTATATACCTTGTTAGTAGGGCAGATATGTTCTATTACAACAGCCTGTGACAGTAATATGATCACTGTAACTGTGCTGCTAAACCATTGCCTACCATCACCTTTTGCACTTCAATTACCTATGGAGCCAACAACATGGCCACTGCATCATTTCTGGTCACTTTGTTCTTGTAGATCCTGGCATTCGCAGGTTAGATCTGGTGCTCCCAAGATCCTGATTCACTCCTTAAAAAAAGAATAGTCAGTTCAGTCTCTGATAAAACTTATTCCCCCCCCACCCCCCACCCCCCGAACTCCAAAACGCTCCAAGCTTTTTGTTTTGCTTTGTTTGTTTGTTTGTTTGTTTGTTTTGTTTTGTTTTTTTTAGTGGAGGGCCTATCTAAACTCTTTAGGAAAATCTGGCATATATTTTTAGAATGTAGTTACACTGAGATCTGCACTGCTGCCATTTTTCACTGTGCTACTGAAGCTAAGAAGGTGTACTGACTTTTGTATTGGCACAGAGAATAAAACTTCTTTATGATATAATCATGAAGGCATTTGTATGAAAACCACATGGAGTAAATTAGTGTTTTACTGTTAGATTTGAGAAGGAGAAGTTAGAATTTTTTTTTTTAGCTAAAGCAACAGTAAGGAAACTAGTGTATAATTAGGAGTCCTGTTCACAATCACACTCTGAAGTTTCAAGAACTGAAATTGGTTTGAAAATAATTACAGAACTCTAGAAAAACTTCTATAAGAAAAAAGCAGCCTTCCTGGGATATAAAAATTGAAATTAATTTTGGAAAGAGATTTGTGTTTGATCCACTGGCTGTTGAACTGCTTTTACTTTTTTGCCATGTTGTCCTTCCCATTATTTCTTTACTTAAGTATTCCTTACTAGCCTCCACAGTTAGTTGACGTGAGTCCTGCTTCACAAGAAATTATTTTTCCTCTTAACAGCTTCAAGATAGTTTTCCTTCCTTACTGAGCCATGGACAGATACCTGGAAAAACTTTGCCAAGACCAGAGAAGCCTATATCTGGATGTCACAATAGGGTTTGACCTCAGAAGGATGTATACTCTTCATTAAGGAGAGCTTTTGAGATCCCACTCTCAACTCTCATAAACAGTCATTTCCCAAAAAACAAATACTTGTTGGCTTCTCCATTTTTTTTTACTCCCTGCTGTTTCTTTAAACTTGTAGTAAGTTTGTATGCCTAGGTATGAAGAAATCATTTGGGAAAAAAAATAGTTTCTACATAATTGGGCAAAATACATAGATATCTAATGATGAAATCAGAATTGGTCATATGATCTGTTCACGTATACATTATTGAGCATCTTCTAAGTAGTAAAGCTATGTTTTTTCAATAAGAAAGCTCCTATCTATAGGCACATGGGAGTGTTTCCTGAAAATTGTTTCCTTCTATACCCCAGTTAACTTCCACATCTCATCATTCCCAGACTAGAAGGCCTCCAGTTTCTAATGCCCTTGTCCCAGTGAACAGCAACACCGACAAGGCAGCTTAAGGATGGTGAGTGAATGCTGGTTAGTCAGAGAATTATGTCTGGTCTTTTCCTCTCTTTGCAGAATCCTCCCAGCCACATCATTCTATCTCCATACAAATTACTCTGCTTCCTCAGGAATAGTTTCCTTGTCTTTAACCAAATTTCAGATCTAAACGTGATGACTCCTATTCACTGCTTTTGATTAATGGCCCATATGTACACCTTCCCTATAAGAAAAATACAAAAACTTCTCATAACAAAGGAATTAATTGCATGTAATTTTTTGTCTGTTTTGCTGCTTTTTCCTGATTTTTTTTTTCTTTGGTTCATCTCTGAGGACAAAACTCTGTAGGCAGAGAGAAAGGAGATATATTGAAAAAAACTGACAGAGTGAAGTCAGTGAAAATATAATCCCAGACAACCTTAGTACCACAACTTCTGCATCAACTGCTTGAAATCACACAGAAGGAGACATACAGCAAGCATCAGAGGACAGTGACCACTGTGTCATGCCTGCTGTCCCTCTGCCAGAGCTATGCAAGCAGTGTCACCTCGCACAGCATGGTTGCAGCTGGGCAGATGGTGGTGCTGGCCTCCACACATGTGTACCTGTGCTGTTGTGGCACACCTGGGCATCTCCCACCTCAAAACCATCATGGCTGACAGAAAGGTGTGCAGAGAAGACTGACACAGATGTTACAGGGATGGAAAATGTTCCTGCTCCTTTTGGCAGTGGCAGTCCAGAGGGGAAGTCATTCATAGTGTTCTGTTTGGCCAATGTCTATGTCCAAACGTACAGTGCTATAGGAGTGCAAATCTTCTTGTTTCCAGCGCTCTGCATAGTGATGAGGAAAATGTGGTTAAAGGACACTCAAAGTTATGTATTTATTTTAAAAGCTGTTGAAAAGTAAGTGTAAAAACGGATGTTTCCCTCCTGCTGTAAGTCAGATTTGAACCAAGGTTGCTGGAGCCATAGCACACAGTACCAGCCATTGGACTGTCACAGCAAGCTGGCACATTGTGACATATTTTGAACAGACATGGCAGAAAAATTACATTTAGGCTACAGTATCAAATGTTGACAGCGTAGAGCCATCAAAGAAAGATTTCTGTTGTGGTTTGAGAGTTAATGTTTCAAAACATAAGCGTTCATAGTAGATTTGTTCTAATAATTGTCTTTATTAAAGATATGATATCCACCATTGAGTCTCACTAGCTAACTCTGTGTCAGACAGTGATAACAAGAAAAGATTGATAATAGCAAGTTTCTTCACAATTTTGTTAATTAGTTACAAAAGTGGGAGGAACTGTGGGCATACCAGATGGTTGTGCTGCCATTCAGAAGAACTTCAACAGGCTGGAGATATGGGCTGACAGGAAGCTCAGGAAGCTCATGAAAAAGTACTAAGCCCTACACCCAGGGAAGAATATTACCATGCTTGAGCGCAGAGCTGGCTGACTGAAAAGCAGTATGTCAGGAAAGGTGCTGGGAATTCTGGTCAATAACAGGTGGACCATAAGGCAGAAATGTGTAGCAAGAAAGGTCAACAGCATCTATGTCTGCATTCGGCAGAGTATTGACAACAAGTGAAGGGAAGCAATCTTTCTTCTCTACTCAGCACTGCTGAGACACATCTGGGCTCTGTGTCCGCCGCTGGGCCCCACAGTACAGGAGAGACATGGATGTGTGGAGTTCAGTGAAGGGCTGCACAAATGATGAAGGGCTTGGAGACTGAAGAGGGTGAGAAAGCCGGGAGATCTTATGCTCAAGAAAATGAAAGCTTGCAAGGAGATCTTATCAAAGTGCATAAATAACTGACGTGAGGGTAAAAAAAAGATGGAGCTTTTCTGTTTCATGGAGAGATTGGACAGAAGACAATGAGCACCAGTTGAAATACAGAAAAATCCATTTAAATTTAAGAAAAACTAATTTCCTGTGAGGACATTTGAACACCAGACCAGGTTTCTTGGAGAGGCTTGGAGTCTCCATCTGTGGATACTCCACAGAATACTCATAATAAATGCTAATACCCAATGGGACATAGCTCTGAGCAAAGCACTGTGGCTGACCTTGATTGAGCCACAATGGGAATGGAGACTTTACAGGGGCCAGCCATCCTCAGTGGTACTTTTATTCTGTGGAAAGACCAAAACAAAAACAAAAACAAAAACAAAAAAGACAACAACCAAAACAAAACAAACAAAAAAAACCCACAAACCTGTCAACTAAGATAAAATGTCAGTGCTTGCAAATCATTATTTTTTAAGATTTCTAAAATGTGTGTCTGTGCTTAACAGCACAGGCAGTTGAGCAGAGGGAGTCCATGACTGCCAAGAAATGGGAGACTGAAAGCCTGACATCCTTTGATATTAACATCAGCAAAGCCTGTGTGAGCAGGAGGAGTGAGTAACAGCTGGAGGTTGAGCTTCCTAGTTGGTACTAAAACATGTAGGACAACTTTAAACGTCTTCTATATTTGCAGAATTGCCAAAGGCTTTGTAAAGTGAATCTTGCCCAGTATAGGCATGTGTTACATTTTTGCTGGGAGTTAGAGAAGCCAAGTGATGGGTATGAATGGTTAAATGTGTAGATTAGCAAGGCTGCATGGAATTTTTATAACTTCTCTTTTTGCCAGAGTGGATGAATACAGGCTACATTGTTCCAGCCAACTCCCTATGGTTTGGAAAAAAGAAAGGATTAAGTTAATTTTTCTTCTACTAACCACAAACAAATAAAAAAAATGTCAGTTTGTCAGTCTGCTCGGGCTATGCTCTTTTCTTCAACAACTCCACACAATGTGGTTGGTTGTATGCGTTATTATAATAATAAAAATATCCACAATTGTGCAGCAAATTGATTCCGTTTCTAAGAGTTTATCTTGTTCAAGTATTTGCAGTACTGTGGCTTTGATTCAATAGTCTAAATTATTTTAATAATGCACAAATACACATCTCTGCACCTAAGCACAAATGTACAGCCTTTTTTGGCACTGATTTCTAAGATTCTATGTGCTAAATAAAAGACTTTTACATCTGCAGTGCTCACATAAGTTCCCATGCTGATTAAATGCCTATTTCATATTTGGGGCTTTTAGCAGCCCAGTAATCTATTTCTCTGTACTTTCCACCTACAGTATTTCTCTTTTGTAGAAACCAAACCATACTAGTTTCAGAAAACCCAATGCAAACCTACTGTTTGCTTGGCATTATTTAACTGTCAAGAAAAGGAGTTATGTTTAAAACCACTGACATTTTAATCTGAAAAGCTTGTTTGCAAAATTAGTGAGTACGTCTCTGCCTTTGATTCTGTTTGTGCGTTTGTAACTCTTGAACCTGAATGGTTATTGCTGCCAGAAAGAGAAAAACATTAAGCATGTCTAAATACAAAACTTGTGTTTCTCAAGATTCTTTGGCTTGATAGCATGTTACTTATGTTTCTTTAACTGACTGTGGTTGTTAAAATATAGCTAAAAACTTGATTAGTTCAGAAAATTAAGAATCCTGACCTTGTGGTACTGAAATCTTCTTGAATATACTGCATCATTAAATGAACCTGAAAATTGCTTACCCTTGAACTAAGCCCATGTGACATAGTATTATTCTTGCACCTGGGTAAAGTCTAGAATTGAGGATTTTTTTTTTTTTAATTCATTTTCTGAATACATTTTATGTATGGACAGATTACATGAGGTCAATACAGTCTGCAGTACAACCAAGACATGTAAGCCATGTAATACTTTACAGTAAAAATACTTGGGTTTGAAGCATTTTAGAGTTTTTTTCAATAGACATTTAATAAAACATATTTTATTAAAATTTGAGGTTGGTAATGAGTATATTGCTGTTTAAAATTACTTTTTGTATGAAATTCTTGTCTGATGTTAATACTAGCTAAGTGCAATAGCTAATGAATGCTTTTTATTTTGACATTAATTTTCTTAGTATATAAATGATACTCTGTTTTGTTGGATATTAAACCCACCTTTAAGGGAATCCAGTTGGCAAATCCATGTGAGCCTGAAAAATCTGTAAAGACTGGTTCTGCATCATACAACCCTAATCAGTTTGAATTCTGATGCTTTTCTCACACAGTGTAATGAAGAAACAAGGGGAATGGTGACAGTCAATAAAAGGCAACACCAGCTTATCCTATGCTATTCATCTGCATTTCAGTCTGCCTGCAACTACATGCCAAAGCTCATTTTCATTCATGTCCAGCATCTCTTTTACTTTTTCAGTTTTAAAATCATTCTAGCTCCAAGACAAAACAGTGCTATCTTCTTCTGTAACAAGCATGCCAGGCCAGAGCAGGCCATTGTCTGCAGATTCCTTTTGGAATTCCTCTGGCTTTTATACCCAGATTTTGTGCATATGTGTGGGCAGCTACGGTCAAGCTCATCTGTTAAATTGAAAAGCAAAGTCCCACTTACAGTGTTCTTAGACCTTTGGGTGCAATAGTGCGGAAGAGCCAAGAAAATGTAGATGCTTGGCTGTCCTAACAGTACTCCATCCGCATTTCTTCAGAAGAAAATCTTCCAACAAGTAACTAAGGAAAATATTTATGGCAGCCACAGTTAACTTAATTGCTTCCTTAAAGATTCACAGCTTTTATATGGAAAGGGTAACCAGGAGGTAAAAAGACAAACAACATATTCTCTAATACAATGGCTGCTTGGGAGAGTCACAAATCCTTACCTGCAGATGGTCTACAAAGCACCACCTATTTTGTCATAACCAGTGCTATGAAATAGATATCTCATCACGATGCATATGGTAACAGATGTGGAGGTCATAGCATTCATTCATATGGTATGTTTATGCTAAAATAGGATTAATTTAGGCTACATCCTCAGGGTTACATTTAATAAAATATTTCATCTTATTACCGATTTCATTAAGCTGTGCATTTGATGTCTGTATTGAATTTGGGACCATGATGACTTTATAATAAAGTTAACAAAATAATAATAAAAAAAATACCTAATGAAGTAACTATGTCTTTGTAGTCAAAGCTGTCTTTGTTAATCAGCTTTCTAGAACACAGTTCCTGGAATCATAGAATCATAGAATGGCCTGGGTTGAAAAGAACCACAATGATCACCTAGTTTCAACCCCCTGCTATGTGCAGGGTAGCCAACCACCAGACCAGGCTGCACAGAGTCACATTCAGCCTGCCCTTGAATGCCTCCAGGGATGGGGCATCCACAGCCACCTTGGGCAACTTGTTCCAATGCTTCACCACCCTCTGAGTGAAAAACTTCCTCCTACTATCTAACCTAAATCTCCCCCATCTCAGTTTAAGACCATTCCTGCTTGTCCTATCACTATCCACACTCGTAAACAGCTGTTTCCCCTCCTGTTCATATGCTCCCTTCAAGTACTGGAAGACCACAGTGAAGTCTCCCTGGAGCCTTCTCTTCTGCAAGCTAAACAAGCCCAGTTCCCTCAGCCTTTCTTCGTAGGGGAGGTGCTGCAGCCCTCTGATCATCTTAGTGGCCCTCCTCTCGACCCGCTCCAAGAGCTCCACATCCTTCCAGTACTGGGGGTTCCAGGCCTGGACACAGTACTCTAGTTGGGACCTCACAAGAGCTCAGTAGAGGGGGACAGAATCACAGAATCACAGAATTGTAGGGGTTGGAAGGGACCTCCAGAGATCATCGAGTCCAACCCCCCAGCCAAAGCAGGTTCCCTACAGCAGGTCGCACAGGTAGGCGTTCAGGCAGGTCTTGAACATCTCCAGAGAAGGAGACTCCACCACCTCCCTGGGCAGCCTGTTCCAGTGCTCCGTCACCTCACTGTAAAGAAGTTCCTTCGCACATTTGTGCAGAACTTCCTATGTTGCAGTTTGTGGCCATTCCCCCTTGTCCTGTCTCCACTCACCACTGAAAAGAGTTCGTCCTCGCCATTCTGCCCCCCACACCTTAGATATTTGTAGACCTGGATCAGGTCCCCTCTCAGTCTTCTTTTCTCAAGGCTGAACAGACCCAGTTCACTCAGCCTTTCCTCATAGCAGAGATGCTCCAGGCCCTTCACCATCTTTGTGGCCCTCCGCTGGACTCTTTCCAAGAGATCCTTGTCTTTTTTGTACTGGGGAGCCCAGAACTGGACGCAGTACTCCAGATGAGGCCTCACCAGGGCAGAGTAGAGGGGGAGGATCACCTCCCTCCTTCTCCACAGGACTGCTCTCAAGGAGATCTTCCCTCAGTTTGTATAAATTCCTGGGATTGTCCCGATCCAAGTGCAGCACCCTGCACTTGGCCTTGTTGAACCTCATTAGGTTCTCGTGGGCCCACAGCAATGCTACACGTGTAAGAGCATGCTTATTAGGAAACCTTGATCTTTTGAGGCTGGTTGCTATGAGTGGGATACCTGAAGAAGCATTCAGTTTGAGACTGACTTTTTGAAAAGCTTAGGCTCATCCGAAGGAGGAGATATAGTGCTCCAGTACAACCTCTGTAAAATTATCATGGGAACCCAGATACTCTACGAAAAGAGAGCTGTAATTTTATACCAGCTATAATCTCTTCCCGCAACATTATTGTAACAAGAGACAATGTAATCTAGGCAGTAGATATGGTAGTAGTTACAGGAAGCATCATGGAAGTTGCTTGTATCTTGAGATATCTTTGCACACAAATCTTCTATCACAATAACCAGAAGCATGCAGCTCATATTGCAGTTCTTGTGCTTCTTCCTTTTTTCATTCCTAGCAAAAGTTAATTGAAAACAGCAATTCAGTAAGTGAGCAAAAATAATGTAGTAAGAAGGATTTGATTCAGCAGATTTTTCCTTTCTTCCTTCCTTCCTTCCTTCCTTCCTTCCTTCCTTCCTTCCTTCCTTCCTTCCTTCCTTCCTTCCTTCCTTCCTTCCTTCCTTCCTTCCTTCCTTCCTTCCTTCCTTCCTTCCTTCCTTCCTTCCTTCCTTCCTTCCTTCCTTCCTTCCTTCCTTCCTTCCTTCCTTCCTTCCTTCCTTCCTTCCTTCCTTCCTTCCTTCCTTCCTTCCTTCCTTCCTGCCTTCCTTCCTGCCTTCCTTCCTGCCTTCCTTCCTGCCTTCCTGCCTTCCTTCTTTCCTTCCTGCCTTCCTTCCTTCCTTCTTTCTTCCTGCTTTCCTGCCTTCCTGCCTGCCTTCCTGCCTGCCTTCCTCCCTCCCTGACTCCCTCACTCCCTCCCTCACTCCCTGTGAGTGTAAAATCTAAATCTCTGTGTAATTTTTCTAAAACTGGAAGAGTACTTCGCTTTCTTTAAAGGTAAACACCTGAGAGTAACTCAGATTCATTCCCTGAGGATTTTTAAGGATATTGTCACTCTTGTTATCAGTATTTTTTTAAGATCGAAGCCCTGGGTACCACTAGAGCTGCAGTTACATAGAAAGACCTTTGTTTCAAGTCCGGGTGCATCATCTACACAAGGCAATTCTTTCTGTTTGATCATAAAAAAAAGTCTTTAAAGCCCCTTGCCCATATTTAAGATTTTATTCAGATTTTAAAGTGCTTTGTTTGAAAACATCCTCACAATTATAGTGGGTGATATATAAAAATACAACACAAGTTCACTGCATGTACTGCTGACAATACTTGCACAAGTTTAAGCATGAGGATAGTAAAATACTATTAATGACATAAACACAATGCACCAGTGGGCCCCAAAGAGCTTGAATTTATTTCCTTTGTACTGTCATTTTGTTTTCTGTGTGTGTGAGAGAGAGCCATCTCAGTATGCCAGCATATCCCTAGGGGCAGCTTTAGTCCGTTCAGTGGTGACCCTTATGCTGGATGCACTCTGAACTCTGTAAGCACAGCAGCAAATATTGTGAGCCCTACCTAGGTGCACTTCCTATTCTTGGTAACAAAAAAGTGGATTTTAAAAGTAGTGTTGATGTAAATTAGGCATTAAAATACAGGGGTTTCTTACACTGATTCCTTAGTAGATATCTTATTTTGAGTTAAGAAAATGCTGCTCAAGGGGAATGTGGATGATAAAATTAGAGCCACTGTTAGTTAGATACCCTGCTAAAGAGTCTGTACCCTTATTTTCTGTAGCTCCCCTTTAGATACTGAAAAGCTGCTATCAAGTCCCTCCAGAGCCATCTCCAAAGTGAACAGCCCCAGCTCTCTCAGCTTATCCTTGCAGGGGAGGCGTTCCATCCCTTGGATCATTTTTGTGGCCCTCCTCTGGATGTGCTCCAACAGGTCCACATCTCTTCTGTACTGAAGACTTCACATCTGGATGCAGTACTCCAAGTGAGTTCTCACCACTGCAGAGCAGAGGGACACAGTCAACTCTCCTGGCTTGCTGGCCACATATCTTTTGATGCAACCCAGGATACAGTTGGCTTTCTGGGCTGTGAGGGCACATTGCTAGTTCATGTCCAGCTTGCCATCCACCCGTACCCCCAGGTCCTTTTTGGCAAGGCTGTGTTCAGTCCTTTCATCCCACAGCTGTGCAGATTCTGGAAGTTGCTATGGCCCAGGCGCAAGACCTTGCAATTGGTTTCGTAGAACCTCATGAGCTCCTCCTAGACCCACTGCTGAAGCCTGTCCAGGTCCCTCTGGATGGCATCCATACTTGATATAATTTGTAGGAACTTTCCAGCCCCATCACCTTATGCTGCTGGTCTATTCGTCCCTAAACTGATGAATACTGATATACTTCAAGTATCAATCACCAAATATTGGTGTCATCTGCAAACTTGCTGAGAGTACGCTTGACCCACTGTCAGTGCTATTGACAAAGATATTAGAATATAGGTCTGACCCCTGTAGGACACCATTCATCACTGATCTCTGTTCAAACATTGAGACACTGACCACCATTCTCTAGATTCAACCCAGAATCCAGCTCTTCGTCCATTGAACAGTCCAGCTATCACATCCACATCTTTCCAATTTGGAGAAAAGGATGTTATGGGTACCATGTCAAAGGCCTTACTGAAGTCCAGATAGACAGCATCAGTGGCTCTTCCCTTCTCCATTGATGCAGTTATGCCAAAATAAAAGGCTACTATGTCGATCAGGAAGGATTTGCACTTACTGAACCCACGCTGGTTCATTTCAACACTTATGTCTTCATTTTGAGCATTCAAGTGAAACAATTCAGATTGTCCATTTATATATCAGGATTGTCTCACTGTGAATCCATGCTCGATATGTACTTTTTCTGGGGGCTACAACTATTTATAGTGGGACAGAAAAAAACACTGATGCAGTTTTCTCTGCAAGCATAAATTGTTCACCAATCTTTCCTCAGTATTTTCCTAAAACTATTTTCCTTCTTTCGTGAAAAAAAAAAGAAAAAAAAATCCTATGGGAATTATATCTAACATGCGATGAGGCAAGAGGCTTTTAAAGGTTTAGAATTGTGAAGTGATGGCAGGTTAATAGGCTAGTCTGTTTGTAGCTGAACTAGGTTTACCACTGCCACCTCTTGCCTGTTAATCTATGCTCCATTATCCAGAAGTAATAAGCAGATCACATCTATCAGCATAATCATCCATGCTATCATTCTCTAACGGGGCTTTCAGAATGACACTTGTTCCCTAAACACTTTTCATGGTACAAAAGACTGTTAGTGTGAAAGAGATAATAAAAGTTCTGCTTTTGGAGGATGGTGATGTGGAAAAATAACTGATACCAATGTAGATCTGTTGAGCCAGAACATCATGGCTGACACATCACTTGTCTGTAATATTAAAAAAGAAGGGGAGAATTGGCCATAGGCTTACACTGACTAACCTCTGTAGGCATGTCATTCAATCTATGTGTAATTAAGTTTTCCATCTGTAAAATGTCTCTGAAAGGCATTGTGAAACTTAATTTGTTAATGCTGGTAAATCTTTATTTCTCAGAAGAGACAGTGCATGGTCAATGGCATCTAGCTATCTATTAAATTACTTAAGTGACATATCAATGTAATTTCCAGACCAGACATATTTCTAGGAATAATTAAGGTGTAAGACTTCTTTTTACAACGCAGCAGTAACATTTACAAGTGTAAGATCCTAATATTTATGCAACCAAGTAATGACCAAAGAAATTGTTGCATGAGCTGTCTTAAATGAGTACAACTGTCCTGAAAAAGTTGAAGTAAACCTAAGGAAACTAATCTTTTCTTGTACAATGAACAGTGATTTGAAATGCTTATCAACGTAGACTTTATCTTTCCTCATTTTGTGGTTCACTTTCAGTGTACTCAGCCTACAGTAGAGCTGTACTACCAGCTTTGATGATTTGCGAGTGGAACAAAGCACTAAGAGTCCAAAAATCTGACTTCTGTTTTCTGTTCTCTCTCAAATTTCAAACCGATTTTAAATATGATTTTCTATATCCTATATCTGTAAAATCTATACAAAAACAAACAACAACAACAACAACAAAAAAAACCATCATAGCTGAAAGAAAAATGTTTTCAAAATGAGTGAAATAGATGAAAGGGTAATTATAACACTACTAAGTATAAAACTGTCCTATGTGTGGCCCCAACTTAAATGTCTAACAGTAGCATCAACAAGAATAATGGCTTTGAAGTGTTCTAACCCTTTATAGCTATTAACCTATGTAGTATCATGTATTAATTTATTTCTGAGATGTCATTCTTCTTTGCAACGTTATATTGAAGCAGTAAGTAGTAACTGACACATTTGTTACGATATGTATTTGCAATAGGATTCAGATGATGAAATTGCTCCTGGTTTTGAGCTTCACTTTTAAATTTAAAACCTAGTATAGCACAGTGACATAATTATTACATCAAAAACAGAGCACTGGCTTTTTTTTTTTTTTTTTTTTTTTTTTTTTAGTAGTAGATTACAAGAGTCACCTTACATATATGAAAATCATTAATGCTAATAGTTAATAACTTTTTAAATGCAATTTTTACTTTCTGCATTAGGTTAGGCAATGTTTCTCCCCTCAAACTTAAAATAATTAAAGTAATACTCAACTGAGAACTTTTCTGGATAAAATAAACTCCCTCTGCTGGATCTTCAGGAATAAGTATGGTTCAGCCTGGGTGATCAGATTGGTTACTGGATTTTTGCCATTCATTTTAGGGAAGTGGATTTTCTTGCCTATATTGTTCGTTAAAAGCACCACTTAAAGGACAAGGTATTAAAGCTTTATCTACAAGGAGTGTTAAGCCGTTGATGGAGATTACTGGCTTCCAAGAAGCAAAGAGACCTTTTCTGAGACTGATTTTTCTCTAGTCATTAAAAAGCAATCCTTTTGTATAAAAAGAAACTAAGATTTTGAATAGTAAGGAAAATAACGTTGTAATAGTCTTGCAACTCATATCTGTTTTTCCCATTGTGGTAGAAGAATTGCTCAGACCTGTCTTTCAAAAGCATGAGAGCAGTTTAAATATCATACAATTTGATGTGAAACCAAGTCATCAAGAAAGCAACTTTTTGGAGTGGCTGTGCAGAAAGTGAGAACAAAGCATTGCCTACCTACCTTTGGGTGTGTTCTTTTCTTAATGAAAACAGATACTATATAATTATACAATTATAATATTTATTAATTATGATTATATGATTGTAATACAACTATAATTATGCTAATTATATAACCTGTACTCTGCAACAGTAGCTTAAGGAAAAACACCAAGTGCAATGAAAAACAGAACTAAATAATGATATGGAACAATTATAATTCATAAAGTCTGCAACGAAGCCCTCATTTTTTGAAGTTTGCTTCAACAAAACAAAAACAAAAAACAAAAATGCACTATGAGAAAATGCACATTTTTTAAACTATGGTTGTCCTTTTGATCTTCTCTGTCCTTAAACTCTGTGTATGCTGGCTGCTGTGAACAAACCAAAGGGCGTCCGAGACATGTGACATGTTCCTATTCCAGGCTGCAAAGTTTTATAGATGCTTGTAACATTCTGTACTTACCAGGGACTGTAACTAATTAAGCCTAGAAAGCTCTCTTGGACAGATCATCTTGTCTCCAAAACAGAGAGAAAGCATGTTCCACATTAAATTGTATTATTTTGCAATTCTAATTTAAGATCCTCTAGGAACTGGTTTTCATAAACCATTCTGTATGTTCATTCCTCTTCCCTGCCTCTTGTACTAGACTGATACCTGACTGCTATCTACCCAGACCTGTGGTGTTTTTACTCACGTAACTTTGACCTGAAGACATAAGATGTAAAAAATGAGTGTGACTATCTTTCACAGACACTCCCATTACTCTGTTACGTTGCTATAGGAGGATTCACTTATCCAAACTAAATGGCTCCTCCTTCAGTTCCAGCCAGCTCTTGTTTTCTAGTCTCTTTGCTATCTTTGTTGTTCTTCTTTGCATATGCTTAAGCAATTCAATATCCTCCTCGTAGTGAGGGGCCTAAAACTGAACACAGTACTCGAGGTATTGTTTCACACTATCTCTGTCAACCTTTGTAGGACTCTGTATGGTAACTCCATGTCTGTCTTGTACTGGGGGACCCAGGCTGGACCCAGAATTCCAGCTGTGGCCCCACCAGTGTCAAGAATAGAGGAGGAGGACCACCTACCTTGACCAGCTGGCAACATTTGATGTGGCTCAGGATACCATTAACCATGTTTGTCACAAGGTTATGCTTTTGACTCACTTTCAGCTTGGTGTCCACAGGGATCTCAGTTACTTTTTTTGCCAGTTTGCTTTCAAGTCAGTTGGCTTCCAGCACGTGCTGTTGCATGAGATTGTTCCTCTTCATGTGAAGGGCTTTGCATTCCTCTTGTTGAATCTCAGTAAGTTCCCACTTCCCAGCATGCCAATGTCTTTCTTCATAGCTCTCTTGTATGTCAAGAAATGCTCCAATAGCTGGTTGTAATAGCGATGTTTTTACCTGTGCAGAGTTCAGTATTCAATATATGGTTATTCAAATTATCAGAAAACTTGGAGTAGACATTATTGGAAAGTAGCAAAATTATTACTTCCACTGATTTGGAATGACCTAATATTTTGCTGTTTGTTTTGTTTCATTTTGTTTGGATTGTTTGTTTTTTGTTTTGTTTTTCTTTTTTTTCCCCTCACACCAAACATTGTTTCTGTCTTTGGTTCAACCAATCAATTCTAACTGACAGCAAAATTTCAGGCTATTGCAAATATATTTTAAGTCCTCCTGTCCTATCATATTCCATACTGCTGCTATTCACTCGTCTTCAGTTTTCTTTTATCTCCAGCACCTACTC